>NC_091016.1:90774662-91097579 GCF_041296385.1 Aphelocoma coerulescens | reverse complement strand
CTTTGAATAAAATGAAAATCAGAGATACTAGAAAATTATCTTCAAAGATAAATAAAAGAAATCTTTGTGCTTTCAAAGTACTACTGTTTTGTTAGTTTTATTTTCCTCCTGCCAGATTTTACTGGAAAGATGTTTTACTCATCCTGGGAAAAAAGTCAATGTTTGGACTAAATACTGTGATGTTTTGAAAAGGTGCAGTATGAAGACGGCCAAATTATCAGAATTTTCTGATGAGCCTGCCAGTGCCTGCCAGTGCAATGCTGCTGAGAGAGTGTTAAATAAAATAGTACTCTTCAACATGTGTATTGCTGCAACAGCCACTGGCCAAGTCAAGAGATCAGGGCACCAAAAGGTTCATCTGTTGAAAGACCTATTCCTTCCTCATCTAGGAAGTTTATACCCTAAATACACCAGTACATTTCCATACCTTATATTAGACAAACCCATCATCATTTGCTCTCGAGCAGGATTTTTCAGAGCTGGGGCTGAAACAGACACAGGAGATGGCAAACCTGTCATCTCATCCATGTCAGGCTGGCAACCATCCCACCCTGCAAAGCACAGGATGGTGCGGTCCTGGCAAACCCTTTTTCTCTAGGTCACCTCCGTAAAAAATAGCCATGCTCTTAGGTTCAGTTATGTTTTACACTCAGATACTGTTGTGATTTTGCCCATATTGGCCCTTGGGATTGAAATGCGATAAAAATGAACTATACAATATCTTAGGTTTTCCTAGTCATATGGAAGTCAAGAATAAGACTTTTTTTTACTTTTTTTTTTCTTAAGACGCCACATTTTTCTTTGGTATGTTGGAGAGTTTAAAGCTTCAGTCTTTCTACCCCCATAGGAAAGACACCCCTGCAATGTTTCATGACTGATGCATTCATGCAATCCCAGTTACTTCTGACTGATAGGATTTTATGCCGATTTTACTTTTTCATGTTTTGTTTACCCTACAATGCATTAAGCTCACGTGGGAATACTCCAGTGGATTTCAGTACTCTTCCTTGTATCCAGGGGAAATGGAGAAACTCATCATTTCAGATTTAAACAAGCTGTTCTGCTTTTGGAACAGCAAGCTGCTGAGTGAAAATACACAATGTGAACTAACAGAAATTGGGTTACTGTTCATTGAGACAGAATTGGTTTCACAGAGTCAAAGCCATAATGTAGTTTCACCTACTACAAAACAAATGCTGCTTTACCACGTGCTTTCACTGCCAGGACTATGACTCCTGATGGAGTCAGGGCACCTTTCAGTCTTGATTACAGTCTATAAATGCTGGAAATCAACTGGATTACTACTGAAAATGTGTTTTATTACCCAATTAATCTCACTGTTAAAAATGTGCATTATGTTCCTAGTCAGAGGTCAAGTTTGCACAGAATGGAAGTGTTTGCATTGAAATTTGCTGTTTGCTGAAATGACATGTATTCCCAGAATGCTATTCTTAGCAGCTATAAAAAAGTGAGATATAATCCCAGATTTGATAGTCTTCCTGTTTAAAACTGCCTGTTTAAGTAATACTAACAAATACCTGCATAGAGGCACAATAAGAATTCTTTAGTTGTCATCCCACATGGCTTTACATCTCACCCAAATGTGCTGAAGGTAGCAGGATGCTCTTAAATAAGGTTGCCTATCTCTAGCTGTTCCCAAGGAGGCAAAATATGCTTGTTTGGAGCATATATATAACCACTACACACACCAGTGCAGATTTTGGTTATCTAGAGTTCTATGGACAGGTCTTTGACCTAAAGGCAAAGAATCAAAATGCCATGAAGAAGAAAGAATGAAAACCAACATGTTAGGACTGTGCAAGTGGGAACACCACCAAAACTCTGTGTAGCAGTGGACCAAAAGGGTGTGAGAGCATTCATCCAAAGAAGCAAAGAGCTGGACAGTACCACAGATTTTGTGCATCTTACAAGAGACTAGTAAGGGGGTTCATGGCCTCCTCTGCTACCACTGGAAAATCACAGGAATAACTTTGCTGGTGACCATGGAATGACACCATGCTGGGCCAGTGATCACTGCTATTGTACCAGAATCCTGGTGTTGCTTGGCTTTTCCAGAATTGCAAGATATCAGTAGGCATCCATTCTTAATCTTAATAAACATGCAAATTTGTCCCTTTTCTCTTGATTTGTTTTTTTATTTTTTTTTCTTCCCTTAATCCTGTCTTCTTTCCCCACCACCAATGGTTCTCAGCTCTCTACATGTTAATGATGACAGCTGGAGCAAAAACCTGGTTTGGAATTGCACTGCTGTCACAAACAAGAATGCAGTGATGTACTTTGCCACAGCACCCACCTACAACACTCCTTTTTTCTTCCATGGATATCCTTTTCTTTCACAGGAAACCCTGCTTCTCCATACCATGCACTGTTTCAGTATGCTAGGTTCAAAGAGCAAAATGATGACAGAGAAGAGTGTTTAGTCAGAGTATGGACAAAAAATGAACTAGGCAATTTATCAAGTACATTTCAAAGCAAAAGCAGGATAGTAAAAAACAAACAAACAAACAAACAAACCAAAAAAAAACAACCAATTTTTTTTACTAATTAGAAAGGAAAGAATGTCATGGGTGCCAAAAAAAAGAAAAGTTTTTTTCCATGAAGGATTTTTCCTCCAGGAATGTGAAAATTATACAGATCAGTACCTTAGGCAACTTATTCTGTAGCAGTATGCCCTGCTATCAGCTCAGTAGAAGGGCAGAGAGGCATCTCTGATGAGGAGAAGGCTCCAATCTGTGCTGCCAGTTCTCTTGCTGAGACTCTGCAGGATCCCAAATGGAATGAGCTGCATCAAGGCCATCGCCTACCACAGCTGCAAGTTACCACCAGTCTTTGTGCAATGCAAGCCAAGAACCCTGGGGCTCCAGCCCTTCCTGAGCACCACCAGAGCATTGCCAGCACTATTTACTGCTGGGAGGAACGGGCAGCTGCACAGCAGCAGCTGCAACCCAGTTTTAGCTCAGAGAGAGCTACAAACTCTTGCTGTGCAGATGGGAGAGTTGTTGCTTTCCTGAGGAGCAGTTGCCAGAGCACAGAAGTCTTCACTGAGCTGTGCTGCTGAGACATGGGTCTCACTGCTTTTGAAGATCTCAGAAATCAGCAAGACCGAGGAGCCAAGAATCTTTCCCTGACTGGGAAATGACCAGACCAGTTCCCACGTCCAGCTCCCGCTGAGTTTGGAGATCAGCTGCTGCCCCCTTCCCAAGAGGCAGAAGCAGCCTCTTCTTCAGAGCATCAGATTCAGCTCCTCAGTCCTGCTGAGCTCAGCACCAGCCCAGTTGAGCTCTGAACCGTAAGCTGGCTTTGTGTGTAGATAAAAATAGTACGGCACAAATAACATTAACACCGAAATAAGGGCAACTGTCACATTTATGTTCTTTTTTTACTGTGAAGCCCTCACAAGGATAAAAGAGCAGAGACTAGAAGTCTAAGTGCAAAAACTCCCTTAGTCGCAGCACTACATGGTCCTTTTAGCTCTTACTTGTTTCTGGACAGGTTCCTTGGACATGCAAACCTTTAGGTGGGCTCTGCTAAGGAGTTAGGCGGAGTTGTCACAGCATGCAGCCTCAACCCACCACTGGGATTGTAAAAAGGCGCTGAACTGGGAATGGAACCTTCCTTTCCAGCCCTGATGTTTAAATGTTCCCCATCACAGTGAAAATCCTCTAAGCTTATCTGAGCCAAAACACGGAGAACAGTTTGTGAAATTTCATCCTTTTGAAAGAGAGCCCTGAGCTTGCCTCCTACTCATATCCAAACCTAATCTTATCCTGAACAACAGCCTCATCTCCCTTGCAGTCCAGACTCCTCCTCAATTCTTTTTCCCTGACATTGAGGAATTTCTTGTGATTGTACCACTGTGCATCTGAAAGTGCTGTCGAGTGTTGCAGTCCTGCGAGGTGATCTGGTAAATGAAACCAGAGTGAGTGGCGTGGGAATATTACAAGTCTATTTCTTGTTCCTCTGCTGAAGAATAGTCTTTGTTTTCAGAATTAACCCCCAGAGGTTCTTATTTATCAGCATAACATTTGTTTCATTTGCCACTGAATTCCAAATATTGCTTTGCCCTGGAGACCTGTTGTACTAATGCAGAGCTTCAGGGAAAGATTTCTATTCCACATGCCAAATATTGCTATGATTCCTACTAGAATAATGGGGGAAGGATTTTGGCTCTACGTACAGAGAACTCTATGAAGAGACAATCTGTGCTTTTACAACAGAAGGCCCCACAAACAACCCTGGATTATTTCTTGAGGTGGTACACAGAATTTCTCTATGCAAGAGGGTTCATTCCCCATCAGTCTCTTCCCAACAGTCCCAGGACATTGTTTTGGTAGGACTCTTGTGTCTCTGGTGAGCCCACTGATGAGGCAACTTCTTACAAAAAAGCTTCCTGTGATAGGTATTGCCCTGCCAGACATCCAACATGGTAATCTGCAGCACAGAAGCAGAGGTGCATTATTCCTTTTCTGCTGATTATGTCACACTGTGTGCCCACTTGAGGCAGGTAATATATTTTTATCTGTCTATGATGGTAATATGCACCACATAATTTACAGCTCTTTGCTGCTCTGAACAATTGCACCTTGCCTGCTCTTAAGCAGCAGATGCCCAATGAACGCTGGTGTTGCACATATCCGTCCAGCATCTGTCTTACACATCATCTTTATAAGTAAACCAGTAACATCTTAAAAGCAGCTGATCCCCTGCAGGCAAAGTGACTTGGTGTTTCTATTAACCAAAGTGTGCAGCTTTTCATCACCACCTTCCACACCTAAATTTCACTCTTGAAGAAGCTCAGCATTTAATTACTAACCAAACTTGCCCTGGTTGTGCCCAGAGGCCAAACAAGCCCCATATGATTCTGTACCGGTCCTGTGAAGTCCTGTGAAGAGGAGCACAGGTACCCCTCAATCCATCTCCACTGACCTCATGAGAAGTCAAACAGAAGCCCAAAGCAAGCAGCAGGGCAGGTGAGCAGGCAAACAGAGGAAGAAACCTTGAGGCTTAGGAGAGTGGGCTGATCAGAGGTGGTCGCCAAGAGCCGAGGAAACCCAGATCTAACTGAGGAAAATACCCATGCCATTTCTGCTTTGATGGCAGCTGCAACTGCTCCGCCAGCTTTCATCTCTGGCTGCCTCCTCCTACGTTTTCTCTCCCATGGGCGGCATGCCGGGGACTGGGATGGAAGTGCCAGGAGGCTTCTCGCAGCACTTCCAGCAGCTACTCTACTTAGTGGTAGTTGCCTCTGATTGTTTACGTGCTCGTGTACTAAAGGCACGGAATTATCACATGCCCTTCAGAACACCACACCTGGTGAATGCACAAAACTAGGGATGAGCAAAACTGCTCTCTGCTAACGACAGCATGGAAGCAGTGGGACAAAAGAACAGCCTGGAAATGATTTCGCCATTTTGCCTGTCATAAACTGTAATCCTGAGCTGATTTGTTTTTAAACAGTTCTGGCGTTACTCCAAAGGGCTGCATTTTCCAGAGATGAGCTATCCATTTCCTCTGGTCTTTTTAACATGGCTGCAGCTGAACTTTTAAGCCAGATCATCCCAATTTGCCAGGCATGAGATTATTTCTGGTGCGCAAAATGAGGCGGAGAATTAAAAATAACCATGCCAGTAAATGTGCAGTCAGTTGGTTTAAGGCTTAGAGGTTTATGTGTCATTTGGGAAGTACATGAGTTCCAGAATAGACTGTTCAGTAAGTCTGTGTGGTAGGGAGCCACGCAGTACAGAACTGACTCTGGTTTTCACAGATCAGCTTAGGATATAGAAGCATGAAAAAACACCCAGGCTCTCATTTTAGAACTCAATAGGTCAGTGCTCTAACTGCACGTGATAAAAGCCAGTAGTGTACTTGGGTATACTTAGCTCAGCTTAGCTCAAATTAATTGTACTGTGCACGTGTTAGGCTGCATCATACAGTGTAGTACCGCGAACATGTGGTCCTCAAAGGCAGAAGTGACTGACTCCAGCCACGTAGAAAAGATGCTGGTGAAATTTCAAGAATCTAATTTCCTGCTGGTTTATTTTTGCAAAAATTCATTTTTTAAATGAGAGCATTTGTGAATTCCTTCATTTTACTGCTGCACAAATGCCCTACATTTAAGTGCAGTCATAAACTTTCTGTACACACTAATGAGGAAAATGCTTGTAACCCTCACACACAGTACAGACAAAGAACAGTCACCCAGCCGCCAAAGCTTTTCATGTATTCTAAGTCACTTTTATTCATCATCTCTTTTTCTGGTGTATGTGGTGTTGTTCCTATATAAAGAAATTGAATCTTCTATGGTCTTTCAATGCAGATTTAATGCGGAAGAGATTTACTTCACATATCTTTTGTGTTGTTGAAAAGAGGCTCTTTAAACTTGTTTTGGACACTAGAATACATGAGCAATTCATCACAAAATATGTAATTTAATGTATCATTTTGCATTCAGATATCGGTACCTTTTCTTAACATTAAAAAGACTTGCTACATTGTGGTCAGCCTGCTGACAATCTAGGTAAAGAGCTCCTCACCACCTTTTGTTTTTAGTTATGCCTAAATAAGGCCTAGGCCTTATGTGCTCGGACACCATGGTCATTCTTTAGCCAGCAGTGGTCCTTTAAAAAAGAAATGAGCTACTAAAACCAGTTTTTAGTAGAGCTGAAGTCCTAAATTAGTCCTTTTTATTTAATAATTGTCTCTTCTTTTACTCTTGCTACATACATCTTCTTTTGGTGTCTGAGATGTCCAAATTATTAAAACTTAACTTCCTACTCACCCTGAATAATACAAATGCAGCAGGCACCATTAAACATCTGTCAGGTGTTGCTCTGTTCCATCTGAAATATACACCAAGGATTTAGTATTCTGATTCTAATCCTAAGGAGTGGCACAAACCACATGTGTTTGGGTTTGTTGTTAGTATCCAACAGAGGAAAACACCTCAGTGTCCCTAGGAGAGGACCCGGGATTTAATAATCTTTCTGCGTGGATGATTTGACTTCTAAATATTTAGGTTTTTTGGGCTTCCCCCAGCCCTGATCATCCTCATCCTTACTAAAGTGAACACACATCTTTACAGCCCCTGCTTGTTCCTACTAACATTCTGGGAGTGACGTGTGCCCAACCTTTGTTCAAAGCCAGGTACTGCAGCTGGGGTGTGCAGATGCTGCCGATTCCAGGGCACTGGCAGCTTTGGGCAATAAAACCCTCTGGATGGGTGACACAGGATCTGCACAGGTGGGTTATTCCAGGCAGCTCAGGCAAAAATACATCCATTGTTCAGCAGTCCCAAGAACAACTAATCTTGTTCCCCCGTGCCAACTGCTGTCCTATTAAATATGTACTTTTCATAGACATAGTTCCGCAAATTCCACATGATACATCAAGATCAATTAAAATAATATCATTTATAAACACCTCCTTCTGCTTCTTCCTCTCCCTCTGTGCCCCCCTCCCAAAATATGCCCGTGGGCAGGGTGAACCCTGCCTGTCACACACTTCATCCTCTTCACTCTAGACCAAACAATAAGGCATGAAAAGCATAACAGAGGCGAGAAGTTAAAGGCAAAAAGAAAAGAGAAAAAACAATAAAAGAGAAGCAGCTGTAAACCTGTTGGTGCATTTACAGTTCACCCAACATGGACTAGAACCACCCAATGCACTTCTACTGTCCAGTGTGTAGTTACTGAATGCCCTATCCTTTTTGTACTTGTATTTTCCACAAGGGCTCACCTTCCATTTCATTTAATGTAGCCCATTGATTTCAAAAGTTGACATAAAAAAAGGCCCCTCTGGGACCTCACAGTTATAGCAAGCTGTGGAATCTCAGTATCAGACATTTTGATAGAGGCTCCCTGCCACACAGTGGGTTTCAATTTTGGCAGGACGCTGCTATTGTGGAGTGGAACAAGGACTGTGTGCAGAAATATACCACTGGCTTTGTCTGCCTCTCCCATCTACAGGCACACCAGCTGGAGACTTGGGTTTCTGACAAGACACCTGGACTCACCTTGCAGGGACTGTGTAATTTCAAAGCCATCTGGATGCTGGAATAATTATGATCTTTCATGTCATAAGGAAATTCTGAAGAACAAGATGGCATTTGTGTGCTCTCCTCTTTTTTTGCTCTTCTACCATTCTGCTCATGTACTGTATGTCCAAGTTGCAAAGGGTTGTCATTCATAACAGTAATCTGGTGCCAATCTTGTAAAAACTTCCTTTTAACAGAGATAAGATAATTCAGTCTACCAGTTCTTTAACTAAATAGGATTAGTTAGCAGGAAGCCAGCTGCTTAATTCACCACTGACCTGTAAAACCTGATAAGAATGAGGTCACTGGACATAATAGACCTATTTAGGAGTTTAGGTCAAACTCTAATAACAGAAAACATAATTTAAAGACCAGTCTGATATAATAAAATTTTGGGGTAACAAAATATTACTTATTAAAGAGAGATCTAATCTTTAAAATAGTGTGCTCAGTATACTCAAAAGTACATTCCTTCCAAAACAAGCAATTGCAACATCTAAGCACAGTCAGTGGACACCAGACTTTGACATTCAAACCCATCAAGCTTTATATCCTTTCCCTCCAGGTTTGTTACATAAAGCTCACTTTTTGTGACCTTAAGATCTCACAGGAGTTTCACATTATGAGAACCTTTTTTCATGTTCCAGTGCATAAGAGCCAGTGCTCCTCTGAGCTTATCCTGAGTAATTGTCTTGATTAAAAGAAGCTTGTCTAAGGATTAGAAAAAATAAATAGTGTGCATATATTTCTATAGTTCCCCATTTTTCCTCCAACTTCTACCTAAGTTTTCGCTACTTTTTTCCTGAAAGCAGTTGTTTGCAAATGACAATCTCTGTTACTAATGCACATGTGCATCTGTATCATTTCTGCCAAAATAATGTTTCTGTTTTCCCACAGAATCTCTGATTTTTTCCCCAAAATTATGTCTTGCCTCTTCCCCACATTGTCAGGAATATCAGGCAGGGTTTTGGTTGATTTACCTATAGTAAATCAACTATAGTGTGCAAACTATAGTTTGCAAATATAGAAAATTGCAGTGTGCGTGATCTTTCAAAGAGCTTTGTCCAGAAGTATTTACAGATCAGAAATAACACCTGAAGGCACTCTTGGAAACTAACTAGACCTATTTTAAAACCTTGCAGTCATGTAAAAACCAGACACAACATCTGAGACAAGGAACTCAAAAAGAATTATTGATTTTCATGTATCAGGCCAATTTATGCTTCTGATCCCAAAACAGAGAGCAGAATAGTTACAGTTTAGCTGCCCATCTGTGAACAAGAACATTTTCCTCTTTAATTTTTTTCCCCCCTTTTATTATTCCCTCCATCTTCAAAGCCTTCATGTAGTAACTGGCTAGTGTCCCACCTTTGCTTGGCAAGGAAGTTTGAACATATTTCTTCAGATAGCCAAAAAGGTTGTTAGGGTTTGGAAGAAAATATTTCTTCTACCCAGGAGCTCAGCACACCATGTTCCCATTTCTCCAGCCTGCTGCCAATACTGAAAAGTGAGATTGCTTTTCAAGCCCACAGCTCAATAACTAACAGTTTTGTGAGTCTACTACAAAAGATCAGGAAGCCAGACCCACTTTTTTATTTAATATACAGAGCTAGATTCTCAGCTGGTATAAACTGAAGCATCTCTACTGGTGTGAAGGAAAATATACTGGTTTACACCTGCCAAAGTTCTGCTCAACATATTATGTTTGCAGAGTCAATGGCATAAATCATGGAAAATGTACTTAGTTTTTCCATTTTTCCTCCAGTACACCCTGGGAAAACATTGTACACTTTAATAAAATGCTAACGATTCAATTAAAAAATATAGGGCCAAAGTGCTTACAGGAAACTAAAAAAATATTCTAGCCCAATTCATCACAACTACCTCCACAGCCACAGAGGCAATGGGATGAATAGTTCCTCATCCAGAATTTTTCGCTCCTGTCTAGTATTAATATGCCAGAGTTGGATGTGTGAAAGGAGGGATGCACACACATGATACACTCCTCATTACGCACTGCTGTCATTTTCTCTGGTATACAGGGCTCAGGCTACTGGAATTCCTATTAGTTCAGTCAATCCAAATGACCAAATGATTCATCCACAGAAAAGGAAAACTTTTAAACTTTGCCTGTCTTTAAGAGAACATTATTTGTAAAAAGTGTTGCACATAGGAAAAAAACCCCCATATTCTGCTAACTTTTATTGAATTAATCTGTCTTCCAGAATAACAGTGCAGAAACAATATATATGCACGGTTGTTAGAGCTGAAAACTGACATTGTTTTTTAGTCTCATATTGAAGTTCATATCTTCAGAATCTGCTACTCGTGTAACATTTTGGGGTATGGATACACTTTACAAAAAGGAAAGCTGCTTGGTGGTATATTATTAATGCTTTGATTTGATTTTTTTTAAAGTAGACATATGAATCACTGCAACATTCACAGTGAGTAAACAAGTACTCCCACGCTGCCAGAGAAGATAGAGATATATGCAAGGTGATAGCACAGCTAGTTTACTTTGAACTTCAGATTAAATAAGCTTTTTCTACTTTTTCACAGATATCTGAGATGGCAAAATGAGAAGGAAGAAGGAAAGACAAAGCCAGGTAAGGGAAATTTTGAAAAAGACTGTGGATAGTTTTTTCCGGTCACTCATGCCAGCTTCGGATAGGGGAAGAAGGAAGTGAAGACAGAAAGGGATTATCCTCATGTTGCTATAGTCTGTCCACAAGCAGAGAAAGCCCTTCCAACAGTATGCTGAAATAGATACACTCCCAGGATTTCCAGTTCCTACACACATATCTCTGTCATCCTAATTGTAAAAAAATACAAACACTAACAAACTGTCAATGACATGAAGTCTCATTGCTTGAGGCTAATCCTCCTGCCCATGCTCCAGTTGCTCAGGCTGTAGCTGGAAAAGGTTTAGTAGCCTTTGAGAAAATCCTAGCTATGCCAGATGCAAAACCGATCCTAGGGGAGGGCCAGGAATTCAGAAGTCTGCTATGTGCCTGGTTCATGCAGTGCCTCACATTCAAAATGATTATTTGCCTCATTCCTACTGTTGTGAGCAGGATTCAGACAGCTTGGTGAATTTGTTTGTGCCAGCAAGGCCATCCATGATTATGTGGGTCTTGCACACTGAACTTCTATTGTCCAGGGCAGCACCATGCCCCAAATCACAGCCAGGACTGGTAAACTGGATCTGCTACTGGGAGACCTTTTGCTGGTGTCAGCAACTCCCCAGACACTTCTCTTTGTGCTCAAACTCTTGTACAGGCTCCAAAAAAGCACAGGTCCCCATCCACCCCGAGGATGGCCCATGTGTCAGAGATGCCCTCTCAATGCCCTGAGGAGAGATATCCACCCCGAGCTCCTCCTGGGCACTGTTGGGGTTCATATACAGCAACTAAATACTCGGTCCAAGACCTGGTAGGGAGTTTGGACCTCCATGGTGGTTTAGGTTCAGAGATACACACAGCTGTTTGAGAGTCGCTGCTCCAGCTCTTTCACATCCAACTCTATTTCTTTTCTCTTCCTTGCTGTCCAGGAGATACTACATTTGTCATCTCTGTCAGCACCAAGGTTTTATTTTCCCATTTTGTTCTTCCCCCTTGTTACCCGTTCATCTGTTTTCCTCCTGCCATTTCTCTGCCCTCATGAACTCAGGAGTCTGGAACTAACAATTATTTCAAAAGTGGTGGTGAAGTCATCAGCTGAAAGCAGATTTTTTTACCAAGCCTTAAACATCTGTCAGCAAACATTACGGGGGAGTGCTTGTTACCATAACAGGTTGTGTGGAAAAACACAGCCGTGTCTCTCTCATCTCCCCAGTCATCCTAGGATTTGATAAATGGGAACTGTCCTTCATCTAAGGCCTACAAAGTGGGTAAACAGAGATCTTTATCAGATCAAGATGGGGGGATTAGGGAGTAGGCCATACAGCTAAAAAGACTACAGGGTAAAAAACCACCCTGCTCTGGCTAGCTTAAAGGACAAATCATTGCAACATGCTGCTACTATCAAATCTACAAGACATAACCTCATTTATTACTCATCATGTTGCCAGTCATGAGAAAATGAATGAAAATAGCAAACCAAATCAGGTTTCAAAAGAGAAGTCCTGAAAACAGGTGTGTGAGGTACCCCTCTGGGCATGTGCTGGAGGCTTGCAGGATGGCCCAAAGCCTTGTACGTGAGAAACCCTGGTAATGGGAGGTCATCACAATATACAAACCCTTTAACACATCTGTTGACTTGTATCAGTCTCACATGAGCCTTTCATTTACTTGCCTTTTTTAATTAGAGATACAAGGTGCACTGCACAAGTTATTATACCCAGGAGAATAACAACAACCCCATCTCATGCACAGGAGAGGTCCTGGGTTTTAACTGTAAGGTATGTCACTAAGTATAGTTTATTTAACCTCAATGACCTTTGATGAAGGTGCTCTGTGTTCTGAGGCAGCAAAGGAAAAGTAAACATTGTTACTTTGTTAAAACCATTGGTCTTAGGGTATGAATGACCAATACCCTCCAGACATCGCTTCCTGCACACACACTCTGAGTTTGCACTTGCACAGCAAGTGTTTTGATTTAGAAAAGATATTTCCCCCAAATTCAGAGCCACTATGATAGGTCACCAGGGTACTTCACAGAGTACTCTGCTCCTCCCCACTTACAAGTATGGTGCAAAGGACATTGAGACCAGTGTGTGACTTTCCACCCACTTCACTGGGCTTCAGACCAGGATAACTACACCTTTGTCTCTTTGACTCCTGAGTGAATTTGGCACAAGCCCTACCCAAATGTGGAAATTGCCTGATAAAGACTGACTGGAAATTGCATGATCTTGGCTTAGAGCAGCTGTCTTTGCCATGCCGACATTCAACTTTTTTTGTATGCTTAGTTTAATAGGGGAGCTTGCTGTTGATAGTGTTTTTACTGATATATGTTTGCTGTCATAATTTTCAAGAACTGGGCTCCTGAACTATGAAACATGGCACAGAGGAGCTCTAGTAGGGATTATTGCTCCTCAAGACTGCAACCAGACTTGGGACTGCGTGGAGACAGCAATGGGGAAGGTGGCAGGGAAGGAAAGAGAGATGGCAAGGAGGAACAGAATATCCCTGACCATATTAATTCCTCTTCGCACTTACTGCTTTCTGGACAGTTTTTTGTAACTGGACTTCCATCATACCACCAAGGTTCACCTGCTTGCACTGCTCTCTGTAGACGTGCTAGCATTAGTAGATGACATACTTGTTTTGCATTGTGTGTGTCATAAATAACACAAAGACATTACCATGTTCTGGAACTGATTTTGTCCAGTTGCTGTTGCTGTTTTATGAGGCAAAAATTTAAAATAACTGTGAAAAATGCAGAGGAAGCATGTGACCTTTTCACCCAGGTGCTGTACCTGTGTGCTACCTGCTCCCCTTTTCCTGAGCCAGGAAGCAGCAAGCTGGACTTCTGGTTTTAGTGCCAGATTGTGTCTGTAGCACTACTGCAGTTGTCTAGGCTGTGCTCAGCGTTGGTAAGTGCCACTCCATCCTGGGTGGAGGTTTAAGCACTTCAGCAGTCAACTTCTGGGGCAGCAGTAGCACCTTGGTGCTGGTGCCTCTGAACAGCACAGTGCTGTTAACTTTTATGCCTCTTCCATCAAATTTTCTTAGCCTATATGTGTGATGGAGCAGTCAAATGCAGACTTTATTTCCAGGGCAGGTCATTAATCCATTCCTTCCTTGGCCCAACATGATGGATATACAATGCTGTTATGGCATCTGTATTTCCCAAACTGCTTTGCCTTTCCTCTCTATGGTGAGCTCTCCAGCAAAGGTAGCACTTGGTTCTCTATGAACAGCCCTTCAGCCAGAGAGCCCTTCAGGCAGAGCTGTCCTTGATGGGAGTGTCCTCAATGAGAGTGAGCAAAGCCCTCTTTTTGCACCCATGTACTCAAAATCTCCTTGTCAGGCAGAAAAGAAAATGCATCTTTGATTTTTTTTTTGTTATCCCCACAAAGTCTTAAATGATGAAATAAATTCTTGAAAAAGTTAAACTTGAAAGGCTCAGAAGGATTGACAAAACTGCTGTCTTCCATCTTTTCCTTGCTTCCAGACAGGTGAGACTTGGATTTTTACATTGGATGCCAGAATCTGTTTTTTTCATCAGAAATCCTTTGACTGAGTGAAATATGCAAAATCAGACAGTTTTCTGCATGGGAAATAAGTGAATCATTGCTGCCTTTATTGCTCATTCTGTTTATTAAACCTGCTGGGCCAAGATTTATTTTTAATGAACTCTGATCAGTCACAGCCAGTGATTTCACAATTCATGTTAGTACTGTAGGCATTTGTTGCACTGCAAACAGCACATTTGCTTATTTTCTGGAAGATTTTTTTCATCTAAATTGAAATTGGTCACACAGACTTCTCTGGGATTTTTCAGGCTAAGTATATTTGTTCTCATGGATAGAAGCCATATGTCAGAACCCTTTATTGTCATCAAAGAAAAAAAGTCTCGCCTTTATTCTGCTAAGTTTTTTCTTTCTTTTTTTTTTCTTTGCTATGTCTTGACATCCTGCCTCATTAAACCATACTTTATCCTTGTGTTCTCTCTAATATAAATGTGTGTGTATAAGGGAAAACACATACTTTAAAGATGGGAGAAGATAACATATAAATCAAATTGTATGCCAAAACAGGGACAGTCATAATGGAAGTTGCAGAAACATATGTCTGTATTATGTCTTCCATATAAATGGAACTGTGAAGTAGAAATCAATGTGCTCAGTCCTTAAACAAAAAAGGATAAAATTCTGCAAAAGTTTGTCAGTGAAACTGGACATTTTGGACTGGCTTTTAGAATGGTAAGCTGTTGCAAAGCAGTGCAGAAGTGCTGCACAGCAGGGCTGGGCTGACAGGAGTCCAGTGCCTAGCCAATGGCACTGCATCCAGTTCCTTTGCTTCCTGCCTGTGTTCCCTGGAATGCAGGAGAATGAACCCACTCACTCCAAAGGGGTGTTTGCTTTGATTTTCTGAAACAATTTTAAAGCAGTTGCTGGAAGATGATTAAACAAAATATTTCAGAAATGGCTTCAGATGAGGCGAGGATCACAATGTGTGGTGCTTGTTTGGGACCTGGCTGCAGGTGCTGATGAAAGTCCGCAGCTGAGGATGGGTGGCCAGCTGCAGGGCTTCCCTCAAAGCTCAGGTAGCCCTGTCTCAGTACCCTCATCCTCTCCCAGAATGCTATCAAAGGGACATCACTCTTTAAAGAAACAAGCTGTACTACAGCTCTGCAAAAAAGCACTGCTTTAAGAGGGTGTTCTGGCCAAACCTCCCTTATTTCTTTTCCCTTGCCTCCCCCTGGTACAGCACAGCCTCATCTTCGTGGCAAACCATGGCAGCTGGATCATTCAATGCAACAACTGCTGTATTTAATCATTCTCCACACCTTTTCCCCTTGTTTACTCTCTCAGTGTGTGTGCCAAGGTTGCCTGCACAGCCGACAGCAGATCTAATGGTGTAACAAAGGGGGACAGGATTGACACATGGATAATTCATCTTGTTATCTACTCAGAGGCTGAATTGTAGCCAAGATACAAATTTGGAGGATGTTAGAAGTTTAAATTCCTCTACCTCCACTGTAGAGTCAAATATCTGCTAGACTTCAGCATTAATAATGTTTTCTGTGACATAACAGGTATCACAATTTGAGTAAACTCTCAAAGAACGCCGTCCCAGCCTCCCTGTGGGGAGCCTGGCTTTGTCTAGGCTTCAAGCAGTGAATTGTCCCCTCTCTATCTAGGATGATGGGCTGGAGTGGTATTCAGAGCAGAGTGGAGTTTTCAGCTTGCCTCTGAACTATGGTCAAGGTACATCACCTTGTTAGTGGCATGGGTTGCACTCTGCCTTCAACATCTGGCCATCATCACCCTGAGATGCACAGAAACATGGGCTCCCCAGGAAAAATCCAAGTATCTGGCATTTCTTGCTTGTCACTTGGGCTTTGTACTACTTTACATTTTTCTAGGACTACAAAACAGTCAGTTCTGCAAAATGACTTTGAAAAGAAAACTTAGAAAAATATTAAAATACTTAAAATACTATGTAACACAAATATCTGCACAGCAGAAACTTATTAAATAGCTAGATCCATCTATCTAAAACACTAATATTTGCTTTTACATAATAGCACTCTAGCCCTTTAGAGATTTGGGAAAAAAAACCTGTTGGCAGCAAAATGCATGGCCTTGCTTGTACTACAGAGAATAATGCCTCTATTTTCAGATACCAAATCAGAGACAATCCTCTGTTTTGCTTTCTAACATCAGTGCATAAGGAGTTCACTTGATATGGGAATACTCAGACCTAGCTAAAATTCTGATTCATTCTTACTCTGCTTTCACGAAATGTAATTAACAGAAACAGAATTTTTCAGCCTTTCTTTTCTAAGACATTTCATACTGCCTCTCAAGGAAAACTCCACTTTTTTTCTTCTCTTTTTAGAGTTCTTTCAGAGAATAGTTTACTTTTTAAAATATTAAAATAGACAGTATGAATTTCATCCTGAGAAGTTGCTGTGGGTGCCAGATCTACAGCTGTAGCCACGGGGTGATGGGATGTCCAAGGACGAAAGGGAGGAAAACTCCTTCTGCTTAGTGGGATTGCAGGACTGACAATACACCAGTGCTCTGATAAAGCGATGCATGGCCAGAGTAAAAACCACTGCCATTTTAGGCACTTCTCTTCTCCCAGAATAGCCTGTTAAAGTCTAATGGCGTAGAGTAGCTGAGAAGGAGTAAAGCAAAGTGAATCGTTCCTGACGCACATGCAGATCATCACTGCCGGGTTAAGGGATAGCCCTCCTAAAGCTCTTCTCACGTGGGTAAGTCCGTCATCCCGTGGGTAATCCCATTAACTTGCTCAAAGATCCATATTTCCAGAAAGTCAGAGTCCAGAATGTTTATAGGTATGGTCATTTTTCAAGTTGGGAAATGGAGAAAGATCATATGGCTTTTTAGGGAATATGGGTCATCATGTAGCAAACTGCCTCTGTATTGGAAATCTGGACTATGACAGTTCTCTCAAGGTTAATGGTGGCTGTGTTTGACCTGAATTAAGCCCTGTTTGGCAAATACTGTATCTGACTCAATGAGAGAAAGGTCAGAAATGAGGAAACACCTTGTGCTGTGAGAACCTGATCAGGTTTTTATTACAGAGTTCATAGTTCTCTATTGTCCGAGATAGATGTAACTTTTGGCCAAGTCAGAAACCCCAGTTCCCACTTGTATGCTCAGCTTTATTTAGAGAACAGAAGAAGTTCTCATAATCTTTTCAACAAAACCCAACTAAATATTAAATATGTAACAAACCAGCTGGTTAGGGTGGAAACCTCAAATCTGGAAATATTTTATATGAAACATGCAGACCTGTTTTAGAACAAACATTGCAATAAATTCAACACTGAAGTAGTTGGGCAACTTAATAGACCTAACTTCCTCCTCTATTAAATTAACTGCTTACATGGGACAATTAGTCTGAGACTGCAAACAAAACTAAAAAAAGGCCAAAATTGCTTTCTCCTTTCCCTGTCTTTTCAAAGCATTGCTTGTGAATTTCACAGAAATCCATAGGAACGTACACAACTGTTCCAATGCTCCCCGCCGCTTTTTTGTCTTCACTTCTGCAAATTGATTTGTTGCTTTATTATTTGCCTCTTAATTTCACAAGGACCTTAATTAAGGTTTTAGGCTTCCTTGCTTGCCAGGTTTAACAAACAAGCATAGAGACTAGAAGCTCATTAGCTCGAAGTGGCACATTTTACTATTCAGAGCCAAGTTTCAGGCTGATCCATTTGAAAACACTAGCATAAAAAGTGCAGTTTTGTAATGGAAATCTGAACACTTGGTCTTTTTTCTATATACTACAATGATAATTTAGTGTCCTGTTCTTTCTCAGTTTCTGTCTTAATTTTTAATTTTAAAGTTATCAGGCAAGCTCCATATGACTTCAAGGGAACAAGCATAATTTATTTGTGGTTTGATCCCAGAAACCTCATTCAATTTAAACTCCTACTGTTCCCTGGGAGATTTTGCCAAGCAAGGATTCAGGACAGAGTGTGAGAATCTTCTCAAGGCACAGGGCTGAGCAGTCTTCATAGGGTAAGTGGTGGTCAGCAACAGAGCTGGCTGAGAATGAACTCACTAAAGGGTGTCTCATCATCATCCACATGCCCAAGCTTCAAAACAAAAGGAAGATTCAAGGTGGCATTTATGATCAAAAACCACCTGGGCCAGGATAATAGGCTGACACCAGGATCCCTGGATTTCAGTACTGGAGACCATGGGTTCCTGGTCCTCACCAGGCAGAGAAGACACTTCTGTGTGTCTTTGTGCAAGCCAAAAACTCAGGCTATTGACAAGTTTTTTTCTTAACAAATTAATTATACCTCTTTCATCCTAACATAGAAAGGGCCTACGGTGTTGCTATGCACTGGAAGCAGCATGTCTTCAGTCTATGGTTTAGTTGCCTCTTGTGTAAGCAAAGCAGCTAAGAGAATTTTGAGGTGGATCAGCGACTTCTTTTGCAATGACCTTTTTAGTGCCTTCAAGGCAGCATTTGTCCAGCATTTTTCTCTTGGCATAACAATGCAGTTTAGAATCCAAATCAGAGGGGTTGGGTGTCTGAAATTGTTTTAATTGCAGAAGTATACTGACAGTATAAAAATGAGAACTATGAGATAGTTCAGTCTTAAGAAAATGTCACACATTTCAGTAAGAGCATAAATATTTTGACTGTAGTTGGCATAATTTCTTTTGGAACAGATAGAAACAATACCAGTGTGCAGGACAGCACACAAGACCTGTCACAAGTGATTCTTTGCTGCCATAAATTAACTCCCCTCTTCCTTTCTCCACCACAAATATTATCTGGATGATTCTAAAATCCCAACAGTTAATTCCGCTTGACAAACAGCTCTTAGAAATCCTGACAAAACTGTGGTGATGTAGCCTTATCGAGTGACACGACAGTTTAGCTGGGATGTTTCTGAATCAGTATTTAAGTGCTTTGGTCAGGAGATGTGCAATAAATGTCCAAAAGAAGCAGTTTCAGCAGGCTATTGATTGCTTGCGCAGGGGGTGCATTAGCAAGACAGCAGACCCAAGAAGCATTTCTGAATAATTGTTCGACACTGATAGATAACCAGTGCTGGGAATATAAGGCACCAATTCATCTCTGAAATAACGTAAGACAACGGCCTCAAGCTCAAAAGTATTTTACCATTCCCAAATGAATTTCTTCAGTTAAGCACGCTGTCCTCTAAACCTGCCCTGTTGCCCTTTGTCAGGTTAGACACTGATGTAAAATGTGCCACAGAAAATAATCTGAAAATGACCAGCTGCCTTTTCTTGTGCACATATCCAGTGGCACTCAGGGAAATCCTCAAGAAATGAAAGCACAGAGCAGCAGTCTCCTCTGCCCTGGCATGGATCAGCCCTAGGCAGTTTATCTTTCCACTCCCCAGTTTGCTTGTGGAAAAGCCAGAAGGACTGGAGATTGTTGTCTCATCCTGCACAGAGACATGGACAGAGGATGCTTTCAGTACAGCTGCCGATGTGCAAATAGATGACAGGCAAGAAAATACTGTTCTTTGCTTAGGTTCCCTTTCAGCCACAGAGAGCTGATCATGCTGTCCTGGCTGCTCACTAAACATGGACACTCAGATCTAGACACAGAAGCAGAATATTATTCAACTTGAAAAACTCAGTGCAGGACCTTCCTAGGTCTTAATCCCTGCCCGTTTTTGAAACAACCCATCCTCTCTTTGCTCCTTTTCTATACTTAATTAGAGTTTTTCTTGCCCCACCTAGGCTAATTCTGTTTAAATATTTAGTTCATCGAGTATTTATTTTATTGTACAATCTGTCAGAGACCTGGAAGGAATACTATACAAAATTAAACCCAGCAAAATATTTTATGAGTGATTAAAGACCTCTTTCTGCTAAACTTCAGGAACCAAATGAGTCTAATTCACTGACTTTGCATTCAGAGTCTTCAAAGCAATTTGTGAATAAGTAGATTCCTGTCTCTTTATAATATGATGATGCAGAAAATTGAATTTAATGGAAATTACTCTGGGAAAGATGGATTGTATTACTTGAAGTTAACTTGGTAGTGTTGTCATCAGAAAGTTGTACTAGCATAATTTTGCAGCTGGGCCTGAGCTCTATCACTAGCTGGAGAGAGTGTCAAAAATAGCCTTAAAGGCAATCATGGCATTTAATCTATTTCCTAGAATTTAGTATAGATACAAGTTTATAGCATCTGGACCGTCAATCTCTGAAAATCCTATGGCAATCACTGAATACTCAAAATAAGTCACACTTCTATTGTCTGAATTCTTTAGTCAGTGGGAAAACCCCAGTTAAAACTGAGGAATCTGAAAGTCTGGCAGCTTTGGGGAAAGCCAAATACTCATGCCTGGGTAAAAGTTTGGGAGCTAACTCACAAGCTGCAGTTTCAAACCAGTGAAATCATGATTGGGAGTTTCTGCAGTCAGCAGCAGGAATTGCCACAATCACAGGGAGAGGAAAGAAAGCATCTCCTCCGAAAAGGACTGTAGGATATTCAGGTCAGTAATCATCCAATTAATCTTATAGACTAAGTAAGCAAAAAAAGAGAAAATGTGTTTCATCTTCGTGCTGACAAAGTATGTACCTACAGTTGTGTGGGCATCACAACTGATAGCAGCTAATGAACAACCACCCAGTATGAAAAGCCAAGACAACCCTAACTTCTGAAGGTCCCTGATTAATCCCAGCTTGTGTCCTGTGACAGAGCACAGAAGAACCCCCATGTGTAAGGAAGATCATCTTCCATGATCTTTTAGAAATTACTGGTGGATGCAGATACAAAATCTGAGCACTTTATAGAGGGTCTTTGTTTTTGTAGGGTGATTGGTGCTTCCAATATCTTTCAAGTGCCCGAAACTGAACACCAAACACCATTAATCAGCTCTAAATTATAATACAAACATGTAAAAGAGGCGTGCACAAATGGCTACATACATGTGGGCATGTGCTTGCAGTCCCATCCTTGGAGTGAATTTGTAGAGTTTGTATGGGAGAGTTAAAATAAGACAATGATTATTTAAATCAAGTGTGAACTACACAGACACTGTCAACTAATTCTGAACAGCTACAATTATTATATTATATTATAGTATTGGCTAAAATAATTGTTTGAGGATTAGAAAGATTAGTTGTTGAGATACAGTATAAACAGATCACAGCAACAGTGCAATTCCTCAGAGGACTTTGCTTCAGCACACGTGCTGTGGCTGCAAAATGTACACAGAGCATAAGGCATGGAATATACATGCAGAGGCAATGACAATCAATGACTGGATGCTGGATTTCTCTTCTGACAGAACACCAGTATCCCGAGTAAGGGATAGTCACCTCTTCAAGTTTATTTCATTCTTTCCCAGGCTGGCATGGCAACCTTAGAAGACAGCATATTGGTGCACTTGTGCCAGAGATATATTCAGCCATACCTACTCCACTTACTGCTCATTATCTGCAAGGCTTCAGGCTGGACAGTGAGGGGGAGGCAGCTGTGTCCAGCTGCAAAGAGCAATGCTCGGCTCACGTCACGTAAACAACAAGAAGGGATTGCCTTGGGGGTGACCTAAGACCTCTTTGGATCTATTCACATACATGTGCTTTTTTGAAACAAAGCTAAATCCTTGGAGACCAAGTGTCTTGGTACAGAAAGGGTCTCTTTCTTGTTTGATCTTACAAGATGTTACTGTTAACAAATGCAAACAACCCACACCCCATATTTAGCGTATCTTATGATAGCTTTAGTCTGTCTGAAATGCCTGGAGCCCGGTTGTTTTGGCATAGGACCTGTGGTGCAGCGTTGCATGGGTGAAGGGCCTGAGTCCAATAGGTCTCGTAGGAGTAAATTTCCTCTATGAAAAGCACATACAACAAAGTACAGAGGATTGCAGATACTCGCATGCAAACTTACCAAGCTCTGAAGGGGCATCTATTCCCAATGAAATACCAATGTTTGTGCTCTCAGTAGGCACAAAGTAAATCTGTTCCTTTAATACTGTGTTACAATTATAGAGAGGCTTTTTGGGTTTGGATTTGCTTTTAAAAGCCATTTGGTCTCCACTGTTTGCGCCTGTCCAGTTAGATTATCTTTTATTGCGTAAGGGTACATAAAAATTTGAAAAACAAATGGAAATTCAGCTATTAGCACAGTTAGAAAAAAGAAAGCAACACAAACCCTGGACGTATTAAGGATCTCTTTCATCAGTCCACCCTCTTGTGTTGGACTATGACCAATGAAATAACGTAGAACATCAATCTTTTTCAAAAAACAATGTAATTCTTGCAATGTCTAGATTGCTTCTGGGATTTGAGACTGTTTACTACAGTTTCTGAATTGTTAAGACAATGCTTATATAAATGAAAATATTTATCTAGGTTACTGCTGTTAAGTACCCACTGCGAAACATTTTGCATTTATAGATGACCTTAAGCAACAATAGCAGAAGAAATTACTAGCAGGCAACATTTGGAATAGGCATGAAACCCTACATAAATCTAAAAAACAATAGTCCAGATTCAGCTGTGAGGGACCACCTGGTCCTCTTAGTCACATAGCTTTAATTCCCATTAGAAACATAGAATTTTGTCTTTGGATTACAATGTTCAACCACAGAAATTAGACTACGGACATTTTTCTGACAAGCAGCAATTCTATTTCATGTCATCAGTGACAAGTTTTATAGAAAGTTACTGTCTATCCTTTTAGGCAGAGTTGAGGACTTTTTAAACATTCCAGTATATCACAATTTTTCAATAACAGCACAAAAAAAATTAATATCAACTTACCTACTGTGATATTGTAGGACTGGATGGCATATGAAATAAAGTCATGACTATGTTTATACCAAGGCATGCAGTTTCATTAGCCTTATAAAAGGATTTGCCTGGATGAAAAGAATAAAGACAGTTAATCAAAGCATTTTAAGTGGGCTAGTAAAACTTTTTTACAACAGTGAGCAGACAGTAATGATGAGAACTAAAGCAGTCCTCATTAAATTTAATTTGTTTCACTTCCAATTGAGCTTTCAACTGATGATAAATAAGAACTTTTTCCCTTTTGCAAAACTTAAAGAGAAAGACAGTGTTTGAGATCAAGTTATAAGCAGACAGTGCTTTAGATGCACTTCTTAGATGCATGCTTTCTGGCTGAAACAATGAAAATACAAGGAGAGAAATTATGCATACATGATCTGTTTATCTGACAGACATACAATTGCCATGAGTCTTCTTGGGAAATGGTGATGCTGTTTTTATTGCTCTTCAGTCAAGAATAAATTGTAGTTTCAGGATGGCGATCAGAGAGCTCAAAGCAGCTCATGCGCAGCCAAGAGAAGAGAAGGCATGGAAACATCGCCTACATGCCCATCTCCATCCTTCCAGCACAGAACTGCTCTCCCCAGACCACTGTGCAGGATACCTTTCTCCTTTCCTGAAGTACCAGCTGGAGATGCAAATGTGCATGCATGTGTGTGCCTGCAGGAGTGGCCCATGCAGGCTTTGCCCCCACCACTTCCTGCTTCTCTGCCACCACTGCCAGCACAACTGCTTGTGCAGTACCCACATGGGCCAGCTGGGCAAACCAATCAGGATAAACCAGCCAAAAAAAGAGTTTATTATTTCTCAGGCCAGTTTGTTCCTCAGCCCACAGTAGACAAATCCTAAAACGTGCTGCTGGCACTGTGGGCTGATGGAAGAGAGGAAAAGAGGAGAGGTGGCAGAAGGTGATGGCAGCTGCCTAGTATCAGGAGCTTTTCAGTCCATTGACATTCTGTTTTCATCTCAGTGCTTCTATTTTTAATCTCTCAGGCCACCACACATTTCTAAGATTGGCATGACACCAGGAATGTCTTTATTGTCCATATGCATTTGCAGAAAGTCATCACACTCACACCTGTAATTATCATGTGGCTCTTCTATCACAGAATCACAGAACCATTAACACTGGAAAAAACTTAAAAGATCATCGAGTCCAAACTTTGGCTGAACACCAATATTTAGTTTAGTCCAACTAAACCATAACATTAAATGCCTCATCCAGTCATTTCTTGAACGTTCCCAGGGATGATGACACCACTGCCCTGGGCAGATTGTTCCAGTACCTAACCACCCATTCAGTGAAGAAATTTTTCCTGATGCTCAACCTGAACCTCCCCTGACACAGCTACAGGTCATTTCCTCTCGTCCTGTCACTGGTTACCTGGGAGAAAAGGCCAACTCCCAGCTGGCTTCAGCCTCCTTTCAGGCAGTTCTAGAGAGCAATAAGGTCTCCCTCAAGCCTCCTTTTCTCCAGGTTAAACACCCCCAGCTCCCTCAGCTGCTCCTCATAGGACTTACCCTCTAGAACCTTCACCAGCTCCTTTTTCTTTCTCTTGACATGCTCCAGTACCTCAATGTCCTTCTTGGAGTGAGTGGCCTAAAACTGAACACAGAATTTGAGGTGTGGCCTCACCAGTGCCAAGTGCAGGGGGACAATCGCTGTCCTGGCCCTGCTGGTGACACTATTTTTATACAGGCCAGGATGCCATTGGCCTCTTGCTCATCTAGAGTACCTACAAGTACATTCCCTTTGGCTGACAATTTTCCTGCCAAGGTGATTCATCCCAAGAGCATCTCCCACAACTCTCACACAATGTGAGAGAGAGACGGCTTACAGCCATCTGCAGAGAATTGTGCTGTCCAGGCACTGCTTCATCACCTGCCTTGGCAGCCCTTCCTGCCTTGTCTTGTGGCAGGCAGGTGACACTGACTGCATTCTTGGTAGTCTTAGGGTCTGCCCATGGTGCCTTTACCGCCCAGAATAAGATGTAATGTGTGCTGGCAGATCTGTTGCATATATATATATATACACACATGTATATGAATATATATATATATGTATATATGCATGTATGTGAATATGAGCATGTGAATCTATGGATATGTGGATGTGCACGTGGATGTAAATATGTACATCCATATACATATATATAAATGTCTGTGTTTATACACATACATGCATTTACATAGAGGTCAACAACCAAAGCACTTGAATTCACAGTGTTGCCAGAAATTCTTATGAGATTTGTTACATGTTTTTTACAGTCCTATTTTCACCTATGGACCACTCCTCTGGTGTCATAAACTGCTTTCTTCCCCTAAAATAAAGGAAGTGTATATACAATAAGAATTCCATCATAGGTGATGTAACATGACCAGAAAACTTGATGCCTAGAAGAAAATGGAAGTGTAAAGCTATTTAACACTCATGTTTAGGAGACCTCCACTGGTTAAAACCAGTTGTTTTAGACACTTTAAATAGCCTCTCTTTCTGAGATGTTTTCTGAGAAAACATCGCACCCCAAAGAAGGCATTTTACAGAAAAGTTCTCTAGTTAAGAGATACATTTTTCAGTTATTAAACAATCCTGACAACATACTCCTCACACGAGGGTGGTCAAAGAATGTGGCAGGCTGCCCAGAGAGGCTGTGTTGTCTCCATCCCTGAGGGTTTTCAAAACTGGATTTAGCATGGCCCTGAACAATTTCCTGCCTGGAGCAGGAGGCTGGACTACTCCACCTTGAATTTTTTGTACAAGTCTGTGATTTTCAGCTAGTTACCACACGGAGGAAGCATGCAGTTTATGCTGGCCATATGGCAGGTTTTTGGTCTTTAAAAAATGAAGAGCTCTTTCTGCAGCCCTCAGTAGTGACTAGCATATTGTTAAGCTTGCAAATGATCCTGACAGATTCCTGTCCTCAGTTGTCATAGAATCCCATATTTAGCTATGTCTAATTTATTATTTCCTGGCTAGCAGCAGGCTGAAGGATGAGGACCTGACTGAAGTGGTTCAGACTTCTGTAGCCCTCAGAATCTCACTGAGGCACATGAAATGGGAGTTGGCAACAAGCCCCTCAAAACAAAATTCAGCTACTTCAGTATCCTGCTCAGGAACTGAGACAGGAACACATGTGCCACTTAGTCCCTGTTCTGGTCTCACAGAGCTCTGGATGGCACCTGCAAGGCCTTGCTTCCCCCATGCAGCCTGACATAACACCTTTGCAACACTGCAGTCAGTGAAACTCATTCCTCAAGATCCCCCGAGTCAAGCTGAAGAACTGCAAGGGGCAGTTCTCTGTCAAGGTGTGGCACCTCAGCAGGTCCATCAGGAGGATTTTCAAGCACCAGCCTTAGAGCTGCTGAAGTGCTGAATCCTTTGTGGTACCTACTTGGCTACAGTTCACATTTCTCTTGATACTCTTATGGTTTTTTATCTCTCACTGTCTTTTCACTTCTGTGTTTCCCATCTTCTGTTTTTCATTTGTGCAAATAAACATGGCATACTATTAATACAAATTCATTTAGCAAAATTGTAGCCTTGGCAAAAAGGGCCATTTTCAAAGAGAACTGGCAGCAAAATAAACATGGGAGAGAATAAAAGGGCAGTGCTGCCTTTTTTCCCGAGTTGCCAAAGCTGCCTTTGATCTTACTGGAGCTAAGTTTTATTCAGAAGAAAAGAAGACTCAAATGCAGAGTAATATGACCAACCTAGAAACTCTGTATCTCACAAGGAAACAACCATATAATTCAAAGTAGGAAAAGTCTGACATGCTTCAGACATTGTGGTATTGAAGGGAGACAAATTCGTAAGAGAAGTAATGTGAAGGAATGAGCAGCCCAACACCAGCCTCTAACCACTATTTGTTCTGCACTTCTTCAACAAGAAATGAAATAGTTTGGTAACAGCCAAGAAAATCCTGGCTTGCACGTTGCCATATAAGCAGGAAATTCCAGTAATGAAAATACAATCCTGCATTAAAAAAAAAAGCAGATAAAATAAGAAAAGTATATTTTCGGTTCTGAGGAAGGAAGAGAATTATGTAGAATTTAAAAACCTTTCTTACACCTGTTAAATGCAGTAGCGAAATCTTGTAGTACATTACTTTTTTCCCCTGAAGGGACTAATATACTTTAGCTTTTTCTTATTGACAGTGACTATTATAATAATCTCTTTGTTCACATCCTCATAACATTCTGGAAAAACAACTCACTTTGGGGACTAAAAATTCTTTAAATCTGGTCCCAGCCCAGAGACACTTCTAAAAATTTTAACAAGATGCTGTCAAGGGTTTCTGAATTATGTGTAGATGTCTGTCAAAACATATTTCTTTAAGGTTTTCTTCCTTTTTTTTCTCATTCACTCTTTACAACAAGGCAATTTTTTTAGCATAAAATTTCTCTTCTATGCCTATATAATTTCATGGACAAATAAATCATCTCTTTGTGAGTGATTTGAAAATTATTTTTGTTTATGTGTTGCAGAATAGTATGTTAAAAATATCAAAAACTAAAGATGGCTATGATTGCCCTATGAAGGTAGAAATTTTAGAAGTTTTCTGTGTCAAAAAGTCCACTTTTCTAGATGTTCACCAGTTCAGAGGGGCCAGAGTGGAATACTTTTGTTATTGAAATTAAAGTTTCTTTAAGGAGCTTGTAAACACTGGAGACCCTTTCCATCCTGCAGAGTTAGAAATTTTAGTGGCTATGAGTACACAATGTACATCTGCAAAGAAATGACCTTTTCTCACTAATTGCATCAAATTCACAAGGCCCGTGCTCAGTGGAGCATGCCCAGGCTGGTGGGTGGGTGGCTGAGACTCCATTCCCTGCTTGCTGGGTCTGTAAGGCTGGAGTGTGGGGCAGAGGCAGTCTGGAAAACTCTTGACACAAGTGGTCTCCCAAAAGAGACCCAAAATGCCTTTATTCCCAGTGAAAAGCGTCCGTGGTGCTGGAGCTGGAACCCTGCTCTTACTGTAAATGCCCTGTGATTTTCAGTGACCACAAGTGATGAAGATCTTAGTTTTAAATTTCATCTATAAGTTGGGACAGGTTCACCAAGATCAAAAAGAAATGCCAGAGAGGAGGGAGAGGACCATGGATGTCTGGGAAAACTAGTCCTTAAAGAAGAAAAGAGTTGAAATTCCCCTAGGACTGTCTGGCTTTGTGTTTTGAATGCTGGTCACTTCAACTGGTCTCCTGGTGTAGCTCTATCTGCTATAATTGCAGCAGATTGCAGTTGCTGAAGCATCTCCTGTATGTGTACCCTTTCATTATGGCATATAAGCACAACATTTCCAGTAATTTAGAGGCAGCTAAAATCTCCTGTTCCTTGGAAGCCACTTTCCCTGTAGCAGTTCACGCAGCATAAGTGGAGCAGTACAAACTGGAGAGAAGCACAGTAGTCACTATGTTAGAAGTTGATGTCACCAGTTAGAAGCTCCTAGTTGGCATTTCAAAAAAACCCTGTTAAAATTCAAAAAAGTAATACACAGAATTGTAATCAAAGTTCAATTAGAAGAAAAAATACCCAAACAAAACACAGTCTCTCTCATTGAACTCTAATGTCAATTCGACAGTTTGCGTCTAGCCCACTGAAGACTTGTGGTACATGGATTTCCTTAGCATCCTTTGAAGCAATAACTTGGTTTTTTAAGGTTCTATGCCATGATAGTCTTTCATAACAATTCAAAATATGGTATGATTTATGACAAAAAAGGTCTGGAGCGACCAGCTTGAAGCAACTAGATCCTAGTGATCTCATCATTAATTTTTCTGATTTTCAATGGTTTCAAGAATCACCCCTACTGAAAGTGCCTTTCATTAAAATGAGGTAAATTGCCAGGTTTCATGGTTTTGAAAGAACACTTGAGAGTCTGAAGTGACTTCAGAAACCTTTAGGCAATTAAAAAAGAAAAAAATATTTTGATTCTCATTAAATCTTAAAGCAATCCCATGATTTCTTAGGATATGCTTCATGAGTTTTGTTTTCATGCAGCTGGCAGTGCTCTGCTCTTTCTCTAACTGTGCTGTGGCTTCTTTTCTCCTTATGTAAATGAAATATTTTATGCTTCAATAAAGAGTCAGCCTTTGGAGTTATGCAATTTTAAGAAAGAATGTTGGATCCCTCTTCCCTCTCCCCAACACTGCAGACAAAATCTTGAAAATATAAAGCCTAAAAATTAGGGTATGAACACAAAAAATCCCAAACCAAACACCAAATAATTTGCTGCCTTTTTTTTTTTTTTAAGAATTTCTTAATGCTTGTAACTTAGTTTTGTGAAAAACCAGTTTATGATTTTTTGATGCATGAGGTATTACTGCTGGTTAGCACCCAGAAGAGGAATTACATTGTATTTTTTCTTTTGCAGTGCTTGAAAATGTAAAGCACTGTTTTCCAACAGTACCACTATTGTCTATACTTTTATATCCCTTTATTATTTTTATTACTGTAGAGTCAAAAAGCCTGCAGTAATCAGAAGTCCATTAGTTACTATGCACAGCACAAGCAAGCCTCTTCCCTAAAGACCCCAGTTAAAACAGAATGCCATGGTCAACTTCTTCAAATAGGGGGATTTTTATTTCACCTGTTTTGATAGTGCAGGGATACCAATTTTGTTTTATTCAAAAATGGCCCAGGAGGCTCAGGGGGAGCATGGCTTCAAGCAGGCAAAGGGAGGCAGCACTCATCCCTCACTGGCAGAGGTACTCAAGAGTGGCTGAGTTCTTGTTCCAGGTGGAGCTGCCAACAAGCAGGGAAAAGCAGAGGGCTCTGAGGGCTCTGCTGACTGCTGGGGCGCAGCAAAGCACAGCAGCATTTATAGGTGCTTCATGTACTCCCTGGGTATTCTTTATACCATCCTCCAGGGACTAGATACACATACATACAGCATAACCCAGAACAGGGCCAAGATACTACGGCGTCTGCCTGCTATTGAGGCAGTACCTTGGATTTCCTACAGCTAGTGGGCTCTTCTCTGTTGGTTTGAATAGGGGCATTCATGACAGAGCAAACATAGCATACAACCTTTGTGTCCCAAGCAGAATGGTTGCGCCCTCTCTCTTTCTCTATCTAAAACTAAATATAACTCAGGAAGAGTAGATAACAGGAAATTAAAAAATACCCCCATTGAAATACTAACCAGAATGAGAACCAGCAGTTTAATAGGGTTATTGATTTCCAGCCTGATCCTAATCAGGATTTGCAAGACCTTGCAGCTGCCAGCCATTCACAGACTTCTCAAAGCAGCTCCAAGCCATGCTCAGTTGAAGACCTAAAAATTAGAGAGCTGTTAACACAGGAGCTACTGGTAGGGACAGTCATCTGCCCAGCAAGGGAGATATTTATTTATAGAAAAGCCTTTGAACCAGACCACTACATTTGAACGTAGTAATAACCAGTTACACTGGATTGAAAGAGCAGTAGGGTGTAGCACAGCCATGCATTATATACCTCATTGTAAATGGTCTCAGAGGGAAAGCTTGTAATTTAGGGAGGTTTGAATGGCAAAACCTGGGTCATTGTAACAGATACTTTTTCTTAGTTATTTTTATGGAAAGGGTGAAAAAGAAATACTGGCCTGAAGAAGTCAGGCAGCGTGTTTTCATTCAACCTTAGTTAGCTATGAAATCTCACAGAGCTCAATCACCCCTTGGCCAAATATTTGTTTTAAGATTAATTGTTCACACAGGAGCTAAACAGAAACTTGCTGAATGCAAAGCTTTTACAGGAGATTTCTTTTCCTCTTCAGGACATTTTTCTCATGTGTTGCTGGCTCTTTTGTATGTTCTGTCACCTTTGGGAAGTAGGTTTCATGCAGAACCAAGGAAATGACTTTTCTGTTTGTTTGTGTGTTTTTAAAGTTTATCCACATATAAGCTGGTTTTAGGATTAATTTTGCAGGAGAACCTCAGGACTCTGTTCAGAAGTCCTTGTTGTGTTAGATCCTTTCACTGCATGCATTCAGCAGGCAGCCAGCACACCCCAGAGCATAACCCAGGGAGCAAAAGCCAGCCAGCGCTGTCTCCGCGGTGCAGCACCACCTCATGTAGGTGCCCTGGTCAGGTTGAAAACCACAGGCAAGAAAAAAAGCCAAACACCAGAGGAGGGAAAGAGAAGCTCAGGCAGAGAGATCCTGGCTGCCTGGAAGCCAGTGGTCCAAACCAGCTTCTGTAGAGACAGATTTTTGACCACGGAGTAGTGTGACATAGGCATGTCCCCTAACTTGGATAGAGAGCGTGGAGAAAAGCTTGCCCTTGCTCCTTGTAGAATCCATGATTTTATTACATAGCTCTTTCAAAAGCCAGCTGTACCTTAAATCCAAGCTCTTTGAACCATATAGTCAATTTGGAGCAGGGTATTATTCATATTTCTGGCCAGATGTACACGTTCCCCAAATTGTTTTAGTCTTTGTACCTGCACCTTAAGGTTTTTAGGCAGTTCATTTTTTACTCCCTCTCTTCGCTATGCAGAGGATGTTTATCACAGGCAATTTTCCTTGTTTTGTCTGAGGTTGTAAATACATATTCCTCAATAAGTACTGTCATCGACAGGTGAAGGTTACTGTCCAAGGACCTGCTGTGTGTGGGTTTTGGTGTATGGCTCTAGCAGCCTTGGGACAAATGGTCCTTCACAAATATTACAGTTAAAAAGTGAGAGAAACAACCAAACAAATCTAAATATTAGATACCAAGATATGTAAACGGAAGATTTCAGTAAGGCCGTAGAGTTCTTCCTGGTTGTTATTGCAAATTAGGAAATTAAATGTGAGCACATGTAGTACAATTTTTCTTCTTTGTCACTAAAAATGAATTATCTTCAAAAGAATTTTAGATCTCATCGTCTCCACCTGCCTCCTATTTAATGATACACTAACCAGAACAGGTCCAAATTTTATCTGCATGATTGGTTTCAGCTCTCTCATCCTAACTTCCTGTTGATAGAGAATAATTACAACTATGAACTGGAACTTTTGTGTGAGAAGAACATGATTTTTTGTCTGTTTTTCATGGATTATGTTTATAGACTGAATAAATTAGAAAAATAAAAGGAAATATTGACTCAACCACCACTTTTATTTACCCTTGTGTTTTTTTACAACAATTCTTCACAGCCCTTGTTCTCTTACTTCCAACACTTGATTTCCACTCGAACATCCAAAATCAGCATTAAAATATGAGGTTTTATTACTTGACCCCCAAAACACTGAAAAAATCACATGCATTTAAAATACTACGGAACAAGCTGTTGCCATGTTTTTTAGTCCAAATAAATTTTTGTAGCATCAAATCAAGTGGAATTACTTGAAAATTACAATCTTCTCTTTTTGTTTTCTTTCCTTTTTCTTTTGAGAGACATGCAAAATGATAGAACCACTCTGAGTATCAGCAGAACCATAAGCTGAGGAACCCAGTAGCTACCTACCCATGACACCAGCTGAAAGGGAAAGTGTCTTATGTAATTAGGTATTTTAAAGTAGGACAAATACAAGGCATGTGCTATGGTGAGTCTGACTCTCATTAACTATAAATCACAGCTTCACTACTTTGCAAAGCAACCCACCTGAAAGTGAATAGTAGCATTAAATGAGAACTGGGCTCTTGGCTATTGAAACTGAAGCCAAAACCAACTAAACAAATGGAATCCAGATGGCCTTCAATACATAGGGCATTGTTTCAGATAATACCCAGAAAGTGATAATTAGCTGCTCTTCCTAGAATGCCTTGAAACCCTGCTGTGTAGCATATTGGTATTAACATTCTCTTTTGTGGTAAAAAGACTATTTGGATCTAGTAATTGAGTTAAGGGAACAAACCACTGATTCAATTTTACATTTACTAACAGCGATTAAATGAAAAACATGACAAAGCACTGCCACAATAGTGCAGCTTTAGGTTGAAAAAGGATAGGCAAACTCCAAGTGGCAATCAGCATCTCTGTGGATTCTGCTGTCAGAGCATGGGTTCTGATGTGAAACACATCTCCATGACTGAAGTCCAGAGTATGAGGTCTGCTACATTGTGTGGTTTGATTAGGTTTGATGAGCATGCTTAATATTTTTTAGGGTCTAAAATTGTAGTATTCCAATCAGGCAGTAATGTCTGGAGCTTTTCTAATATTCACATAGAAAGCACAGTTGGGTTTGTGCTCAGCATGAGTTAAAGACCTTTGGAAATGGAGACTGGCATAGTTTCACATGCAGATCCCTGCTAATGTCTCCCCTATCTCAGCAGTCCAATTTAACAATGTACCAAATACACTCTTCATACTATTCGTATGCAAACGATTCAATTTTCACTAATAGTCACTCAGCAACAATTGTTTTCCACCTAAACTCATGTTAATATTGATATTATATGAATACACTAAGTGATCAGAAAGAAATTGCTAACAGCCAGTGCCCTGCAGATGATAACGGTTATTAACAAGAAAACATCAAAATACATTTCTTTTCTCCCACAGCCTTCTGACATTAAAAAAAAAAAAAAAAAAACCCAGAAAAATTGTACATGCAAAATGACTTGAATTTGACATAGCTGGAGATTGAGATCTGCTGTGTGAAATACAGGCTTTATTTAAAATAGGTCATTAGTGCAGCTGTTGAAAGTGTTTAAATCTAATTGATGCTAAGTTATGTTTTCAGAAAGTAGTATTTTGCAAATATCATTCTGGTCATAGAGCTGGAACACAGAGATAAATATTATTTTAAATATTTATTTTACACTCCAGAGGGTCAAAAAATATATCTAAATCAGACACAGTTCCTAGCCAAGATGATGACTGGAACTGATCCAAATATGAAAACAAGTGCAGCTAAAACCATGCAGCTATTTTCTAGATCTGTGAGTGAACATGTCAGCCTTTGTCTTTTATGTGTTCCTAACATCCAAGGGTCTTTCCATACTTCCTTGCCTTGCCTAGCCTCCCTTTTTGCAGACAAAGCATGAAGGGAGCATAAATTGTCAATAGAAACAGTAGTTCCAGCCCTGGTACAAGGGGAAGATTGGCTCATGCACAGGAGGACCCTTGGACTGGCATGATAAGCAAGGTTAATCATGTCTAACCAGCTGCACTCACTGCAGGACAAAAATCCTGGAAAAGCGGGTGCTTCTGAAAATGAGACCGTTCAGGGCAGTGAAACTTGTGCCAGTGACTGAATCAGGGATCAAAACCTGTGACGTCTTGTTTCTCCACCTTAGCTACACGGGGAGACCTGCATGACTAGGTTTAGACATGTTAATTTTTAACTTCTGAAGTTAGGTGTGATGAAGCCAGTCTAAAGTCAGCACAGGAAGAAAAGAAATGCAAACTTCATCATCCAGTTTTGGGCTGGATTAAGGTAAGGGTGTAGCTGCAATAACCCTCACTGGGAGTAGCCAACGGAACCACGGGTTTCGACATGTGACTCCTGCATGTCATAGTCCTTCTTTTGTATCAACATGCATAGTGTTACATAAGTTTTGGCCCTGCTCAGGAGAGAAAAATACAGAGTTCTACAGGCCTCAGGCTGTACTACCACAATGCTCTAAGTAGCAATAGTAGTTCTAGCCATCTGAACCATACTTCCACCTCTGCATATGCTTCAAAGCCTTTGTTTACTAGCGCTCCCAGTTCCACTAAAACAGAGAAGCATAAAATACCACATAATGCAGGGCAAAATGTTCTTTAAATGATGGCATTTAACTCTGAAGTAAAATTAAAAAACTTAAATGTTGGAGGTTGGGGGAGGCTGTTTTTATTGTGGGTTGGTTTTAAAACTCTCTTGAAAATCATATTCAAGTAACACTGGAAAATGTTAAACTGATCTATCCTGTAAGTTAAGAAAATTCCAGACAATTCATTGAGGGGAGACTATAAAGACATTGTTAATTCTCCAGCGAGCCTTGTTATTCTGTAATAAGTTGATTAGTCATCTGGCAGCCCCTGGATTTGATCTAATCATCCACAGAACACAACTGGCAGAAGAGCCAAAACACATCTCCTGTGCATGGCAGTCTCTCAAGTCTGAAAGCTGGTTCCAAAAATAACAAGAAAAGAAAAGAAAATTAGACATACTTAGTACCAACACCAAGATGAACAATGGGGCAGGGGGGAAGAGGGAAGATGGCTGAAGATTCATTGCACATGATTTTTGCACATCTTTTCACTCATACTGAGTTTAGTCAATTCTCAGTCTTTGTGGGTCCTCATGTGGGTGCCATGAAGAAGCAGCTGCCTGAGTGTTTATAACAAGGACAGCTCTCAGATGAGGCAATTCTGACAGGAAAATTCAAGTTAGGCCCTCAAAGTGGGTGCCACAGAAGAACAGTGCAGTGCAGTAGCTTTATATGGAGAGTCAGGCATGGGAACAAGGCATTCCACTCTGCTGCATATGCTTAACTGCTTCCCTGACAGCTAAAAATAGGATGTCATGCATGGGCATCAGTAGAGCAAGGTTTATAAAGAGAGAAGAAAAATAATCTTTTTTTTTTCTAGCTATCTTTCTCAACTTGACTGCATTAAAAGCTAGCTCAAATCTCAGTTCAGAGACCATGTTAAAAATACAGATTTTTCTCCTATTATGTTTAATGAAATTCATCCATAAATTTTCTGTAAGTCTATGTGATACTATTTGTTATATTATATCCTAGATGATTCCAATATTTCAATTTTTAACAGCTTAAAAAATAGTCTAAAATGCCAAATTGCATTAACAGCAATATATCAACTCCTGCAATCAAATCTTACATCTAATCTCCAGATTCAAAATATATTGTTATCCAGAGAACCATTTCTTGGGAAAGAGTAGATTTGGGCTGGATCTGACTTAGTGGGAACTGCTTACAAGCAAAACAAACAACTTCAAAAATTATTTTTTAAAAAAATCTGCTATGTATGAACCAAATACATTCAGGAAATTATATGATACTATTTCCCCAAAATAAGCATGAAATATTTTCACTGAAATGAGCATAATAATTTAGCGTAATTTGATCAAATAAATCTGCTGTTCTGAATCCCTTCTATAGCAAGATATGAGAGACATTATTATTTTAGACTTTGAAATATACACTATGCATGAACATATCCACAATAAATATTGTGTATGGATGTAATACCTGTTATTAAATGAAATAGAAAATGTCTGTTTTGAGAAAAAGTCTCTAGGTAGAACTGTGTCACTTCTGCAGTAAGAAGAAACTTCTGCTTGCAAGATATATTACTTACTTTGCCTTTATAGGCATCTAATTTTGTACTTTTGCCTCTCTGGCTGCCCTATTTTACCACCAATATTGGTACATACAGCCCAACATGACTTCTCTCTAGGATCCTTGGAGGACTAATGCTAATCCAAGATGATAAAAAGCTGGTAATTCACTAAGTGAACCTCACGACTGGCCAGGCTGAAGCCTGGTATGAGTGAGTACCAGAGTTTTGAAAATTCAGGGATGAGATGCCAACAGGAAATAAACTGTTTCATCTTTTTGGGTCTTCAGAGAAGAAAAGCTAATGGATAATCAGCATCACCTTTGGACAAACTCAGCCAAGCTCAGCATGCTCCACTTAGTACTGGTAGTGATTTAGACACTCAAAACAAGTCCTATTCTGTGTCTGCAAGTTCTACACATTTACATAACTTTACATGTAAACATCATGTCAGCAAATGACCCGATGATGTCAGCAGTGCTAAGTGCCATAGGAAGGTTACAGCTTATGCAAGTGTTTGTAACCTCTAGCTGAAATCCACTCAGGGACAGGACTGTGAATTTACTGTACATGCCCTGATCACCTGCTTAGGCTATGAGGCTTCTTCCATATTCCATTTCCACACAGAAATGCTACTCCTTAGGAGTAATAGTATGCTTATGCATAATGAAACAAGGCAGAAAGTCTGAAGGACTGTCTAACAAAAATCACACTCAAATTACTTAGGATTCCCTCTCACCCTAATTATTAAGAATTGCAGTGTGAAAATGTGATTGAGGTGAACAAAAAGGCAAGACAATGGTGGTATAAAGCACCATGAAAAATTAGATGTAGTCATCAAAATGTAATGGCCCTGACCTTGACTAACTTACATTTTCTCTGTAACTGTACTCTCACAGCCCTCATGAGGAATTTTGAGTTATGATTTTAAAAAAAATCTGTAAAAAAGCCTTGTCATGGGGAAAAATACTGATAATTATGTGTGTTCTCAGTAAACACCTAAAACATGAAGCAAAATGCTGAAAAAACAATGTTTTCCTGTAAGCAGCTAGTTGCTAGCTAATTGGTCTGGTTTTATAAGTGAATGGTCCACAGGATCCTCTCTCATGGCATCTACAGCATTTTGTTGAATTATTTTGTGTCAGACATAAGGGAATAAATTTTCATACTTTTCTATTTAAAACTTGGATTGCAGGAAAAGAAAGGATACAACACTTTGCCTGGGATTAGACCAGTCATGGATATTTCTAAAATAAAAGTAACTTCATATTTGTTTAGTACAGAAATGTGATCTTTTTTATTCCAGAAATGGAGAGTTTCTGTCAGTCGATTCATTTTATTGCTCATACTTATTGTATGTGATATTTGCCCTCATGACATTTCACACATCAGATAAAATTTTGCTTTTCTCATTTCTCATGTTGTTCCTGCCATCATAAAGTATAACGCCATCATTCAAGGCACAAGGAGGAGTTGCTTATTATCCCTTGACTGACTCACAAGCTCATCTTCTGGGTTTCAGGCACTTAAGCTCTCTCAGCTAAATATTATACGTATATATATATATATTATAATATATATCTATAAAATAAGTATTTTAAATTCATCTCTTTCATTGTCATATAGACCTCCACATACACTGAAACCCAGAGAAAGATTTCAGCTGGTTCCACCAGGCTTTCAGTCAAACCCAAATCACCTTCAATATCAAACCAGAAGTACACCAGGAGACTGTCAGTTAAATAAGCCAGCTCCAAAGTCAGTGTGCTCCTACATTAACATCCCAGATTAATCACAGCTATTCATCATGCTGCAATTTTGTGCTTAGCACATGCAGACAGCAATTACTGTATGAGACCTGAAGTGTCAGAACAGACATACACCTGACTTAGGATCCTAGGAAACCTCAGCAGCAGCCCAGGAAGTAAGGCAGGATAGGTCACAGTAAGAGTGTACCTGCCCTGAGGCAGCCAAGGAAGCAGCCTCGCTCAGCTGGCTGCTCCGGTTAAATGCCTGGATCAAGTATGGACACCCTGGTGTGACCTTCCTTTCTGCAAGTCTACTGTGCTGCCTTATATGATCACCACACTTATGTAACATATTCTGCAACTGAAGGATGAGAGTAAGCTGGTAGGTTTTTTTCCTGTCTTTCTTTGGCTCTTCAGAACTGTGTTATTAAACTGCTGAGAGATGGGGTCAAATCTATGGATACCACTACCCCTCTGCATCCCTCAGACCTGCTTTTTGGGGGCAGGAAGTGTACAGGTCTATGGTGCCCAGTAAAGCCTCTCCCAACACAGTTATCATTAGCAGGCTTCAGAATATTAGAGATTTGCTAATATCTTCTTTACCTCCCTGGTGTTTCAGTTTCCCAGCCTAAGCCCTATTTTGCAAGTTTATAGCAGGGCTTATAAAGGGCTTTCACATCCAGAAATATCAGTGTTAAAAATATTAAATTAGTGGACCTTCAAAATTATATTCAAGTACATCCCTGGAAGTGTTCAGAAAAAGGTTGGATTGAGCTCTGAGCAACCTGGTCAATGAAAAATGTACCTGCTCGCAACAAGGTGTTGGAATTAGATGATATTTAAGGTCCCTTCCAATCCAAACTATTCTATGATTCTATATCATATAAATGAGAAAGTGCATGAGGAAACAAGAATCAGTTCAGACAACCAAGCATTTAAAGCACCAGTACAAAACTACACTAAATCCTTGGTAATTAAAAATATTCATGAAACACTTGAATGATATCTACAACTTGCATGAAGTTGCAACAAGGTTAAATTTTCCACAAGAATGCCAACTGTATTCCTTCTTCCAGCTTGCTCTATAAAGAGGAGTGATTTGGCAGATCTTTTGAAGAGAGGAGACCAAACCATTCCTTTGTTGCATTGCCAGGGAAATACAAATACAAACAGAGCACCTCCTGCTTCCGCAGGCTCCAGTCGTTCACAGCTCAAAGGCACCACTGAGCACGAGATGTAGCAGACCCAGGAAACAGCAGAATTCACTTGCTACCCCCTTTCTGAAACTTTTCATGAAGTTTAGATCATTTATGAGATTCACCATGCTCTTGCTGTAATGCTGTCATTATTTTGAATTGTTGGTGACTCTACCCTTCTCTGTTTCAGCTGAGAATAGAAGCAGGAATACTGAAATGCCAAATGAAAAGCTATGGGTTTTTTCCCTTTTTTTTGATGTGAAATAGAAAATTCCAGAAACTTCTTGAGTGGGCCTGTTTTTATAAGGTTCTTAGTCTGGTTTTTGGATAACCAAGCAAGTCTATCCTTCATTAAACCACCAAGCCTTTTGAGGGGGAGCCAATCGTCCACAACACTCAACCTTCAAGTATTCTTCCCCGTTTCTTCTTCTGAAGTTTTGTGGAACTATTCCAGCCTGCTTCAGCAGGTGCCCTAATTCCTCTTCCATATCTATATGCCATGAAGAGGAACTGAAGCAAGTATTACATGGAAAAGTTATCAGTGAGATCAAAGAGGCAAGGAGGTAAAAGTCACTATCCTACAAATTAATTGGAATGGGATGTGTAAGAAGTTGTTCAACTAAATGAGAATTGAAGAAAAACAGTGCTTTGGTAAATGCCTTCAGTGAAATTACCCACTGATGCTTTTTAGAAACAAAAGTTCTAAACTGCCTATAAGTACTCTTTATCTATAGTTTTATTTTTGCAGAATGAGGAGGAGCTGTAGTGTCACCCTGCACTCAGGCAGTTTGTATCCTTTTTTATACATTTTTTGCTATATATCAAACTACTGATCTTGTTCAATCTTCAGATGTGTCCGATGCTTCAAACTAGTTGGACCCTCGCCCAGAACAGGATTACAGGTGTCCACTGTGGAAATATTAAATATTTTACATACAAAATTTTCCCCTACACAGCTATAGTCTGCAGCCTGTAGCCTTCTAAGAGACTCTCCTGGGCTTGGCAACACCTTTTTTAAACAGGCAGTTTATCTTCTGATAAGAAACAGAAAGACTTCATTTACAGTTGTTTAATGCTATTAGAGCCTATGCACGCAGTTTCCATAACAAGATAGGAAAAAACAAGCCAAGTCTTCTGCGTGGGATTTTTCTGATCTCCAGGATATAGGAACACACCTATGGTATCTTGGTGTATGAGTCATAGGTTGCTGATGTCATGGAGTACGTACTGTTAGGCTCGAGTGAGCGATAGAGAGAGTTCACTACAGGACAATAGCTTCTGGTACTCTGATGTATCACCTGCCTGTTGCAAAGTGGTAACCAGGTAGAAAGTTATTTTAAAACACATAAAAAATCACATTTAGAGACAGAAAAGAAACATTCTATTTTCCATTTTTAATGCCATGCTGTTAAACCTGTGACTATAGTGCTGAGCATGGAAAATCAAAAGCTGCACAGCCTGTTGTCCACCCCTCTATCTCACTGCTGCTGGGCTCCCTGGGCACCCTGCAAGCCTGCAAAGCTGTGCCAACCAAGGAGTGCCACAAGCAAGGAGAACTGCAGAAAGGGTTGCCAATTTTAGTTGTTCCTCAAGGTCTTGGAAAATGTTCTTAAATATGGCTCAGCAAACAGAGCAAAAGCCACACTCCCAAACAGTTTGCAACATTTAAATTAGAGTCTCGCGTTTACTATCCAAACATACAGCTGTGTGGGTGTTGTCAGAATGTACACTCACACATCCCAGACATCCTGACACACACAGTGTGAGGAGGGAAAGCAGTTTTTTTTGAGAGAAAAGGCATCAAGAAATTGCTGAGCCCTTGGACAAGTGAAAATGAGGCTGTGCAGGGGTCCCCATCACAGGTGGGAACACATGCAGTGCTCCCATGGTTTTCAAGGACAACTGTGATTGCACCAAAGGAAGCAAAAATAAATGCATCTGGCTACTGCTGTGAGGAGGAACTGTTTGCCTACAAACCTATCAGACATCCTAGAATATCCATCAGCCAGCAATTCTCTATGCATACACTATAGTATACCTTTTTTGACACCTAGTCTAGTAAAATACAGTGACAGTTCAGTGTCAAAGTCAGTTTTTTCCCCTTACATCCAACGTTGTCTCTTAAATTCTCAGTGACAAGATCCAGGCCCTGCTCCCCAGGATTTCCAAATATCTCTTTTTCTTAAAACCCCACTTCTCTTTTATCTAAAGGAAAAAGCAACTTCTGCCACTCCATTCTAGCTTGTAAGTCCATTCCTGTATCTTCTAGGATCCCATTTTTTTCTGCAAATAACCCTTTTCCCTGCTCTTTGTGCTTTCACTTTCCAAAGAACTGCCATCACAGCAAGCACCCAAATTCTCATTTGCTTAATTCACTCTTTCCTTAGAAATTGGGACTAGTAGAAAATAGTTAGAAAGAAGCCATGCACTCAGGCACATCCTAAGTAGAAAATATGCACCTCTCATTAGAATCATCATCCCTTTCTGGATAATTTGCAAAGAAGGGGGAAATGGCTAAGCCTAACAAATATTCACTATAAATGAATATTAGATGACTATTAGATGGATGGGTGGTTAGACAGAGGAGCAGAATATGTTCTTCAGAGGGTCTCTAGGCAAGTCCTTATATGGCTTCATGTTCACAGCCTGCATAGGCCCTTCTGCATAGGCCCTGTTTACTGATAGCAGATATGAAGAATTTCTTTCCCTCTCACAGCTAATCTATACAGAAATAACTAGAAGAAATTCTCTTCCAAAAGGTTCCTAGATCTTGCAGGTTACTTTGCAAATAATTATGTACACATATGAAAAACATTTCGCTTATCATAAAATCATAGAATCATTAAGGTTGGAAAACACCTTCAGGATCATCGAGTCTGACCTTTGAACACCACCATGGCAGCTAAACCACAGCATTAAGTGCCATGTTGAGTCATTTCTTGAACACTTCCAGGCATGGTGATTCCACCACTTCACTGGGCAGTCGGGTCCACTGCTCAACAACCCCTTCAGAGTGTTAATGCTCATTCAGGTACTGAATGAAAACCATAAAATTCTTAATAATTATATCTTGCCTAGTGATTTTGATGGATTCCAGAACAGTTGCTCTTGGCTCAGATATCACTGGTGCTGGTATGATATTATCATTAAAAGTAATGTAAATGTAGAGTGGGATATATTTAGCATTTGTTGACCAGGCGCTTCAATGTATATTCCTCTTTCCTAATGAATACCAGAATGCACAGGCAGCTGTGTGAGCTTATTTATTTACTACTCAGAAATCATGCTCAGGAGCAAAACTAGTGTTATACTCTCTCCTTCCAGATGCAGGGAATGGAGAGGGAAGAAACAAAAGGACCCAGCAGATCAATGACTGGCTCTGAGCCTGGTGTCACTGGCAGAGTTTTGGGGGTTTTCTTCATGGGTTGGTTCATATGATATCAGGGCTGCTGGTGACAGAGCGCACCTGTCTTGAACGGGGAAAAGAATCTTTGCACAGGAGTCAGCAGGGGTTATTGAAAGAGCTTTAAACTAAATTTGCAAGGAGAAGGAGATAAAAGCGGGCTCACTAGTCATAAGTCTGGGGACAACATACCGCTGTTTGAGGGACAATGTGCTTGGAAGGTCCTTAGGTCTGCCATTTCAGTGGAGGTAGGGAATGGAGATCCAAGCAGCAGCAGAGAATCAAGGGTTATTGATGTGTTAGAAATTGTGGAAGTGCCTGAGAATTTTCTTGTAGAAATTAAGGGTACTTTCCCTCAAAATGTGGCAAGATCAATAGCCCAGTTTCAGTGCATCTACTCCAATGCACGCAACATGGGCAACACACAGAAGGACTGGGAAGCCACTGCACAGTAACAAAACTAAGACACAGTTGCCATCACAGATCTGGTGGGATAACTCCTATGAGTGGAGTGCAGCAAGTTTAAACTCTACAGAAGGAACAGGCAAGGAAGGAGAAGTAGTTGGGTAGCCCTGTGTGTTGGGAAGTGTTCTCTTCATCACTGGTGTGGACAAGGGGATTGAGGGAAGAGCAGTTTGCAGCTGACACCAAGCTGGGTGGGAGTTTTGAGCTGCTGCACAGCTGGAGGAATCAAAGATCGATTTCTCTGGTGGTCACATGCAGGCACCACCCTTTCACCTTCAGCCCCTTCCACCACCATGACCTTAGGCTACTTCCCAGCAAGAATAGCAATCCTCCAGCAACCACAAGGTGCCTGACTATTTCAAACTGCGGATGAATGCAGGGATTTGTTAATATTGATTTGTGGTTGAGAACAAAGAGTTTGCAATTAAGCTGACGAAGATACCTATGTTCTTTCTGTTAGCAAAGATGGCCAGAACTCTGCAAGGCTGCATGATTTTAAGTGCTTGAAACAAATTAGGACCACTAACTTTCAAATATTGTAAGTAAAAAGCAGAATTTTACCCATGCACCATCTATTAACTCTTTCATTACCAATTTTCTTTGATGCTAAAGTACCTATTAATACACATTTCAGAGTTATAATTCTGAAACATAACCGGATAAATGGATATCTGAACACATTCAAGAATCTTACTAAATCAGCTGGAAGATTCAGAAAACATATGGGAACTGCTGGTGACAACTTTCCAACAATTATTCAATATGCTGTTCTTACACTTCTGCCAGCATCCTGATTAGTTCAAATACAAAGCCAAGGTTTCATAGTAATCTATAAACCACTCAACTAGTGAATGAAAAACCATAGCGGAGTGAAACCCAATAAAAAAATAACAGTGAAATATATGATAAATACTTAGCATTAATGGGTCCTGCAATATGAGTGCAGATTCTGCAGTTAGAGGAGACTTGGAGAAAGATGACAGAAAATAGTGACTGAAATAGCAAAATTATTAAACCTGGAAGATTTACAAAGCCTGGAACCATATGTCTTTGCAAAGGTTCAGAGAAGTTATGTTTCTATTCCTTGTCATAAGAGAAAGAGCAACAAGGAATTTACCTGTATCAGGAAGTAGCAGATATAAATCTCGTTATGCAATTTGATCTTGGAATTTATTGCTCCAGGATGTCAGTGATGCCAAAAATCTAGGTAAACTGAAACAGTAAATGTATTTTTGGAAAGAGAAAAATATCCGGTGTTGTAACAATTAATGTTAGTATTACAAAAGTACAGGAAAGGGTATGAAATAATTTTTCATTGTTTATTCCTGCTGTCCACACTTCCTAGAGAAGAAAGGAACTCCCATCCATCAGATTAGGTGATGGCATATTTTAATTATTTTATTAATACTTTCTTTTCATTATCTGGTTCTACCCATCTTCAGAAAAGGCACAAAAAACTCTTCTCTTCTGACAATTTCAACATTAAAACTTTCACAGAGAGTAGGAAGAGGTGACGCAGAAATATGTTAGCAGAAGAGAAGATGAATAGTAGTTTTAAAGCTTATTAATTATTTTTGCTCTGCTGAAGGCAAGAAAATCCTTACTATGTCCTCTGCACTCTACTGAGAAATATTCCCAAGCCTTTGCTGTGATGGATTAATGAGGATATGACACACTTAGCTAAGAGCATCTCCCTATTAACCTTGCAGGTTAACCAAGACAGTTAATACATCAGACTTGATGGCAGTACTTGGTGATAGTAGGTCAGGCTTTTTGCCAGCACTTACCCACTAAATGCATTTCAAAAGAGTAAGAAAAATAAGGGAAATGGTTGTCAGGTGAAAATGGATATAAATTGGAGACACAGGTGGCTTTAAATAAAAAATCACTGCAAGAACAGTCCCCAAAGATTTTCCAGAAGACAAGTATTTTAATCTATTCATTCCTTCTCTCCAGTCTCAAAAAGTTATAAAGTAAGCTTGTGGGAGGCAGGACTGGTGTGTTGACTGGCCATAGGTGTGCAGTGTCCTCTGAGATGCCATCTGAGCTGGTGGATATGACACAGGACCCATGGAGGGAGCAGACACCCATCTGCAAGGCCAGTCAGAGGACAAGCAGGCTCCTTAAGAGTATCTCATATGGCACCAGCTGGGCGTGGGTGACTGACCCTGGATCCCAGGACATACAGCTTCACTGGTTCCATGGAAAAACATTAAATTACAATGTCTGAAAGAGTAGCTGAAAGTGTGACCCAAAACTATAATGCAGCATAATTTAAACTCATCTGTTACCCTAATTTTGTAATAAAAAACAGGTAGAGATGGAGGAACACCGGTCTTGTATATTTTGCTAATGCCATTCTGGGATGAGACTTTAAAACTCTAACCTTGGTTCTGCATGAATATCTTATGCTGTTTATCAGCATAAGGATATACTTCCAGTTCTTTGAAGCCTTTAAGAGGAGGAGAGGAAAAACAAGAACTAATGATCATGTTATTAACTTTAAGAAACCTCTATAAAAGAACTTGTATGAATTTCCTGACAAATAATACATAATTCTAAAAATCCTGGTTAAAGCTAATTGATACTCTCACAATAATGTTTGTTAAAATAAAGTGTAATCAGTCAAACTTGTTATGTCCAAAGAAGATGTTTTTTAATGTATATGCTTTTTGATAGTCATCTTAATATTTACTGAATTTATGACCAAAATTGTTGATCCAGGAAGGCACAAGCAGCATAGAGTACAATGATATACACCTTAAAATTCAGTACCTTTCATCTAGGAAAGTATAAGTCTGGCAAAGAAATGTTACAACCTTCCATTGACATGATTTTGCATATTCTTTTTCTCTAATAAAAAGAACTGAAATTACAATCTATAAAAATCAAAGTGTTACTAAACTCTTGTTTAGGTCAAACAATTTCATGTACAACACCTCTCTCTGTAACATATAGTTTTTGTGGCTTAGTAATCATATTCTCATCTCCCTATGATAAAATATACTTTCTTCTTGTTGCTATGATAAAAAACAGCACAGACAAGGAATTGAACATCCAGGGAAAGCAATTAACCAACTGTACAAAGCACTACAGCATCATGAAGCAAAAGCAAGAGAAAGAAAAAAGAAGTAGAAATATGTATTCATTGCTGTTTCATAAGTGTGTGTGGTTAATTGTAACAGAGGAAGGCAAACTTTTTGACAGAACAGAAGAATATTTTTGTAAAGGAAAATATCTCACAAGCATGAGATAATGAATTCCAATAGTGCAGATCAGGAGGGCCTTCAGCATGAAGTTTCTTCTTGTGAAGTGAGATTTCATTTTAGTTGTTTATTAGAAGTCACTTCAGTTCCATGATCCTACCAATGCACAGGAAATTAGTGTAAGAAGACAGATAGATAAATCTATAATCAAATACACTCCGTCTGTGTGTGTGTGCCCGTGTGTGTGTTCTCACATGATGACAACACTGAAGCAATCATGAGGACTACTGATGACAAAATTGAATAAAAGCCCACATAAAATACTGGCAACAGATGTGATCCCCTGCTAGTGTCCTGGTAGTTTATCATTTTTCCCACTTGACATTATAATTTGCTGAAGAAGAACATAAAGCTCTACAAATTCTAAACACATGCACCAAGAAGCAGAAGCAGCCAAGAACCAAGTCCCTATCAATAAGTAAACTTTGAGCAGAAAAGCACACTTCTCCCTGTTTTCAACATTTCAACAGGCTTATCTAGAAGTGGACTTTCTCCCCTCCCTGTTTGCTAGTCTCCCCCTTCCTCCCCACCCAGGAGCTAAAAGTCTTGCTGATTCCTGGGTGCTACTTTTTCTTGTTCAGTGCCTACAAAGCTGATCTACCATCCTAAAACAAGTAAGCTGCACAGCAAGGAAACCAAAACAGCCCAGTTTTCTCAACTGCATAGGGAGAATAACAAAGCACTGTGTGGCTCCTGTGGGTCTCTGCTGTCTCTTCTCAGGCAAGGGTAAGTTTTTTTGCCTTCACTAGTTCACCAGCCAGCATATAGCTACACTGCTATCCTGAGAGCAGGCTGGGAGGGCATCAGCCAAGAGGAGGATGGCTCTGTACAAAGCAACATAAAGAACTTCCCTCTCTGACTTCCATCATTTCTAATAGAAAAGGTCAAAATATAATTTTTTTTTCTTAATTTCCACTATGAAATTTTTCTTGGATGTGGGGATACAGGAGCAGCAGGTTGGGGGTCTCTGCTCTGAGCACTGACCTTCCACCTGCCTTGCAGAGCAGTGCTACAGGAGTTCTAAGCTTGCTGAAAAGCTGCAGCTTAGCTCTAAGGATTCTGACCTTATGTCAGCAAGAGCATACTTAATGGCACACTGAAAGAACTGAACATAAATGAATTCACTTGGGGATTTCAGAAACTTCAGGAGAAACTCTGAGCTCAGGTTTTTTGCTCTTATCAAGGTAGTCAGACTTATCAACCATGATGTCATCAAAAAGCTAGATAGGCCCACAGCCAATTTACTAGTACTTCATGCTATAAGAATAAATCTCACTTGGATACCATGAAGCTGTATAGCATTTTCCTTGCCAAAACAGCTTGAGTTCACAAAACTTAAATGTTAATCGCTTAAATACTAATACCTGAAAATATGTTTGGAACTTGGGTATTGTAAAGCATGCATCCAAACTCCAGCAAGAAATCTTCCAACATCCTGCAAGAAATCTTCCCTTGCCAAACACAGGCAGATGCCTGGGATTAAAAACTCGAGGTTTCCAGCCCCACCTTCACAATGGCCTCTGTGCCTCATCTTGAGCAAATCCCATGTCCACTCTCTTGCTTCTTTTGCTTGAAGTGAGTAAATGCTGTCCCAAGATTTACAGAGTTTTAAGAAGAATCATTTATTTGTCTGTGTAGCAGTGTTTTGTGTGCTGGCATAAGAGTCAAGAAGGAGATTTAAATAAGGCAGTCATGATTTAGGAATGGTATTCCCCATTTTAGTGTTCCTACTGAAGCACTCCACACATCCCTCGCTCACTCACTTCCCCCTTTCAGTCCCTCTTCAGCAGGAGGAGAAGAGGCACAAGGAGGTAAGGAGGTAATGGAGGCACAAAGGGTAAAGATCACATATAGAGCTAAGAACAATGTACTGGAAATAGCAATGGAATAAGAAAAACGAACAGTAACAGCAATATTATCAGTAACAGAGGGAATGGCACTACCCAACCACAGTCTTCATGCCATGCTTACTCAATCAGAGGGGACCCCATCCCCAGAAAATTACATGAGGTGGTACAGAATAACCTCCAGGTCCTGGCCATGTCCCCTCCTGGCACTGAAAAAATTAACCCTATCCTGGCCAGAACCAGGACAGACATTTATATGTCTGGGTAATATTTGTACCCAGGAGAGAAAGGATGGCAAAAGCAGCTCAGCCTCTCTCAAAGTGAAACCAGCCCTCCTCACCTCAACATATCTATAAAGAGTTGACTCCTCCTGCCAGTCAGCACAATTATGTAACATAGCTGTCCTTTAGTCAATGCAGTTTTAGATTACCCTCTCTGGTTGGCAATATTATTACATTTATCTTTCCGCTTATCAACCAAATATCTAAACTTCAAATAGCATATCCTTTCTGGTTGAGTAACAAAATAAACAGTATAATTGTATCAAAGCAATTAAGCAAAACTTGCACAATATCACCACCTGAGGCTGTCAGTCTACCAGATACCTTGTACTGTCCCAGCTAACCTAACTGAAACTTGAAATAATAAGGAAATAGAATGAAAGGGACTCCTGAGCTGTAGACAGGAACAAGTAAGAAGCAGCAGTAGATGGGTGCAAAAGGTGGATGCTGACTGTAGATGTTGTGGGTCCATGTCAATGATAGATGGAAGAGGTTGGGAGAGGATGTCACACAGGCAGGGAGCACATGTCATTGCTGCCAAGTCTTCCTGTGATTTTGGCAAGGGCTACATTTGGGTTAGGTTTTCTGGTTTAAAAAATTGCCCACTGAGCAATATCAATTTATCTTTTGACCTTCCTATGTTCCACCCTTATGCAGGCAAAAATGTTGAGCCTTGAACAAAAAAGGAATCAAATTATATGTTACTGTATCTCTTGAAGCAAAATGTTTAGGAAGATTGCTGAGGAAACTAACTCTCAGTTTTATGTCTGTCAGAGCTAGACTATCATAAGGCACTGAGAAACAGCTGAAATACAAGAAGGCAGAGATTACAGAAAAGGCAGGATGAAAGACAAAGACCATTTTCATATACGAAAGGACAGTAGAAAAGGGTGCTTTATTTATCAGAGGAAGAGTAGGCAGATGTTCTCTTAACAGGAACTGTGGTCATATAGGATAAGAAGTTGGAAACACTCAGCCCAAAGGAGTGCTGTACTCACCTGACAGTCAAGCATTAACTAAGGCTGAATTTCAGCCTGGGGAGACAAATTTTATAAAGCCTGACTCTACTAACCAGCATATATAAATGGAAAGATCTTTAGAATTTGCATAAATGAATGCAAAGAAACCTAATTGATTCCTTAATCAAATATATATATCGAGCAGTCTATCTAAATTTTTTTGGTTTGTTTCTCATTCTTTACCTACCCCTACATTCAATTTTTCAGTTTTGCTGAGTCTTACTTGGAATGCAATAGAGTGAAAGGTTTGTTATTTATTTCTATTAAATGCCTTATGATCAATCTCCTCAGAACAGATTTTCCAGCTTAAATATTCCCCTCTGTTGCATTTGTCCTTGCCAAGAGAACAGGTCAAAATAGAATGATTTTTCATCTCTTCATTTCCCCACATTGAAACTCTGAAAATATTCAGGAAGTTCCAATTCCTAATTACCTCCTTTTATCTCCTTAGATTACTCAGCTGGGACTCTTTGCAATCCATTTCCTTCAAATTCCACAAGTAATTAGGGGTCCCTATAAAGTTATTTACCTGTGATTTTTGTCATTTTTTAACAAACTGTATCCATTACAACTGCATTGCCCTCTCCAGGTTTTCTGCAAATTTTCTAGCAAAAGAAATTACTAAAAGCAGCATTCCAGGAACAATTGAGTGTGAGCTGGCATTGTAACACCTCAGTTTTCTAGGTCCCATTCAGCTCCCTGAGCACTTATCAGAAAGACACACACAGTGTATCTCCCAGGAGTGCCTCTCTCCATTCTCCTCCTTGCATCTTCTCAGCCAGTGCCCTTCAACTTGGAAGCAAGGGAATTTTAGACCATAATAGTCTGCTCGAGATAATTTAACACAATTGTAGACACAGCCTTTTCAGCAGGCTTGGTGTGAAAGCAGCAATAGTTTTACATTTGCTGTTATGCTGCACAACTCACAGCATGTGGTTTCTTCTCCAGAAATTTGGACCTGCCTGGGTGCCAAGTTCCAGTCTCTGAGATGGATGGATGTTGCTCTTCCTCCCCAGCTGGGGTCAGCTCCTTGTAGCAGGACTTACCCGCACACTCCCAAGTGTACATGGGGTGTGACAACACAGCTCTCTCCCCGACACGTCCAAGGAATGAGCTTATCACCTTCAGTCATCCTTGTGGGCTCCCACCGCGCCCTTCTGCCACCACTGATGGCTCCCCAGCCACAGCTCATTCTATGCTGCCTTTTCTGGAAGGCTCTCACTGCCTTCTGGCAGTCTGGGAATGCCTTTTTTTTCACATCTTTTAATCAATCTGGATAAATGTTGTTGGTGTAAGGTTGCTACTGCTCACAAACCCTAAGACGTTTAACGTGTACCAAATGTTCCTGCAATATGGCTGGCTCACTCCACATTAGCATAAAAAATACACACTGTAAACACATCCAACTGCTTTTAACATCAAAAGGAAGTTTTCCACTGATTTTTATAAGAGCTGAATTGAAGTCTTGTGACCCTGTTACAGCGAAGTGTTTACACACATGCCAGACTCTAAGTATGTGAAGAAGCCCCATGAATTCAATCGGCTTCTCAGATGCTTAAACACTTCAGAGAAGGCCTCAATGTTTATTTTAGGCTGTTGTAACAGTGCCCCTGTTATATAAAACAAAATCCATGTGGGAATTCCTTTGATCATATGAAGGGAGGAATAGGCCTTTACATTAGTACAGATGGATACACACAATGTGCCTGTTTACATACATACGCACACACATTTACATGCATATATTAGCATCTTTTCTGCTCGTCACATTCCTAAAAGTAAAAGTTTTATCTCATTCAAAAAATTAACTGCAAAATGCAGCATTTGAGTCCACATTTTCTACAGTGGAAAAAAATTCCTTTTAAATGCCCTTGTCCCAGTGCTGATGGATGCTCTCCAACCTGGGACACTGTCACACAATAAACAAATCAAAAGCCTTAACCTAAGTAGAAATATTTGCCTTGGAAATATATATACAAAAACCCACAACAACAGAAGAAATAAAGAGAGTTGGGCAACATACTGAAAGATTTACCTCAGAGACCATCAAAAGGAAGAATCATTTCCTTTCCTGCTTTAGGGCAATGTTTATTTAGATTAAAATGTAAAAGGTGCGTTGGAAATAAACATCCTCATTATTGTCTATAGAACCTTCAAATAGGCTTTCATCTTATAATGGCATTCAGGGGACATTTTAGGTTTTCTCCCTCCATTCCTTTCCCCTTCTTTACCTCTGTCTGTTGTTTTTTTTGGGGGGGGTTGTTTTGTTTTGTTTTGATTTGGTTTTTTGTTTTTTAATATATAATATGCAGGGTTCAGCCTAAAAATTCCCTACTGAAATTGAGTGAATTCATGCATATATATGCTGAGCAGCTGCAATCACATGTGACTCAGACAGGGGCAATGCAGCATTTCAACTGCAAAGTCTCCAAAAATCAAATGAGAAAAATGAGACTTTACCTTGGGGTAACAGCTGACAGATTAACACCGGAAGAGAGAGAAACAGTATGTCCCCAACTCTTCTGTCTCTCATGGAAAAGACTGAATTCTTGCATTGCTTTACAGAAGAACAGATTCCTCCAGATTCACTGTAAGTCTCTTAGAGCAATATAGAAACAGATGGTTAGGTAAATACAATTTTCTCTTCAACTAGCAAGTTGTTTCTGCTCTAATATTATTTCATTCTCCACAATTCATAAATAAAATTAAATCAGTAACATCTGTGAACATCACTGCCCTTCCTCTCCTCTGAAATACCCTATAACCTTCCATAACTTTCTTTATTGCTATTGAGCCTCATGTCAGGCTATCTTGAAACTCCTAGCCCTACAGGAAATAATGTCTGGATTACAAACACTTGGGGTATTTTATAGTGGCTGGCAGGCAGGCAGGCAGGCAGGCAGGCAGGCAGGCAGGCAGGCAGGGAGGCAGGGAGGGAGAGGACATAACACTCAAATTTAGGAGTATTAAAAGGATTATGATAACTATTGGACTTTGAGGGGTTTCTTTGGAGTCTTTTTTCTTCTTCAAATGCAAAACACCTGCTGGCAGCCAGCAGAGACCATCTCTGGAGACTTCAAATCAGAGGAGAAGAGCACCAATCCATCCTGCCATATCCTCTGTTAAAAACTCCCCAGAGGTTTACTTCCTGTGCAAGCGGTCTGTGGATAATTCAGTGACAAGAAGAGCAGCTGTAACTGGTGTCAGGACCCCAGAGTTTCATCAGGAGCAAAGCCACTTCTGTACCCTCAGTGACTGGAGAGATAATCACCACAGCAAGTTCAAGAGCTAGCCCAGTATTCCATCTGTGCTGTGCCATTTGTCATCTGGAACTAAAGAAGCACAAAAAACATTTCCAGAAGGTGGCTGGAGAGGCAAGGGCTGGTAGGGAGAGACTGCTGTGGCTGATGACGTCTTGTAGTATGGCTTAACAGGCACGTTGTATTACAGCACTGTACTCACTGCTCTGCTGAGACTGTCTCTTTCTTAAGAGACAATTGTATTTTTTCCTCTTTTCTCCATCTAAAGTCTCTGAAATGAGAGGGCTGTGGTCAGTGCTCTTCATGCCCTGGCTCCAGCAAGAGGACATGTTTGAGGGTGGCAAGGTTTGGTGGTAAAAGGGGAAGACTGAATAGGATAAAGGAAGTTAGCTTTGTTGCAATTTCACTCATATCAGTGGTTGGGATCAGTGTCTGTGTTGGAATATGACATCAACCATGTTTAGGTGCTGTCTAGAAGAGAGGTGGCTGAGGCTGTCAGAAAGCAATTTACCAGCTAACTGATGATCTAGGATCTAGCTCTTGAGCTCATTCCTTGGCTCTTCCTGGACATACAAAGCCATTTTCCTGCTTTCCACTGAAGGGAAAAGCTATTTTCCTTATTGTTATTAGTTGTCATGCCTTTATATACCAGGTATTTATTTATAGAACAAAATTCATTTATGGAGTAGATGTGGTAATGGACTAGATCTACAGTCTGCTTTCTGAAGGATGTAAAAATATATCATGTTAATGGTCCCATTTCTTCCCAAAGTTTATTATACGCTCCATGAGAGATCACAGGGAGCCTTTTACGTCCATTTGCACACATAATCTCTTTTCCCAGGGTCACTACCTTCTCACTTTTCACAGGATAATCAAAAGCCAAAAATCAAACCCATCCTACACAGTTACATATGTCTGTTTCTGAATCTTAACATGAAACTAACCACAAAAAATTCGTATACAGGTCAACTTGCATGCAATCCTGATAGATAGTTGAATCTGTTCAAGCTTCCCAGACCTATGTTTGAACCTCACGGAGCTGTGGTACATCAGACACAAACATGCATGGGACACGAAGGTCAGAGAGTTTTCACTAAGGGATCATTAGATTGTGCTCTCCACTGTGATACCTGAGCAAGACAAAAAGGCTGAAGAACAAACACAGGCAGTGTATGCCAGGGTAAAGGCAAGCCCAGCACTGAGAACAATTTAGAATAACCTGTGATTTGTCCTCAGTCCACTTGAAGCACAGATGTGTTAAGTTCTAGTATGCGAGACTGATGAAGTAGCTCCCCAGGCTTCAGTCCTCATTTCCCAGCTGAAAACCAGTATTTGTGAAGCCTGCACTAGTCAGGCTTTGTGAATGTTAATGTACAAAAGATGGGTGTATTCCAGACATTTGTCTTGTCTTGAATGACTTCAGGATCCAGTGCTCTGTGTGTAACCCTGCAGCCATATCAATTTTCAGCAGCTTTCCCAAACTCACAAGTTACCATTTGTCCCTCCAAAAGTGTTTGAGCTTTGCATATTAGCCTCCTCCTATATTCTAAGGCAGGTTGAATACTTAATTACACTGATCTAATTTGGCTAAAGAAGCTCACAAATGCTGTTATTTCTTTTTATCTGTGCAATTTCTGTTAGGCTAATGATTTTGAGCATATGCTTCCAAGAGGCTCAGGGGCTATATTGTTCAGATCCATAAAACATGATCCAGGAAATCTAGTCTGTTTTCAGCAAGATTAAATTTTTTTTTTTTGCAGAGATCCACTAGAGACTTCTAGTGGTTAGACTAATGAAGGAAGTTAAAAGAAATTATTTTCCATGTCAAAAATATTCATTTCACTTGATAATTATCATGGACAGATGCTGTATTTAGTTATCTATACTCAGTCGTGTTAATCCTTGATTTTCTAGCCCTTTATTTTTTTCACCAACAACATAGACATTCTTTCTGAACCAATAAAAGAGATCACATCTCTAAAATCTCAGTTTTGTTGGCAAGTTCAGAAAATAGATAAAAAAACCTGAAGCCATGGGCTTACTTCTTCTAAACAAAAGATTATCACAGAGTGTCAAGATTATTTTTCACGCCCCTCTTCTTTCTTACTTGCATACTACCTCCCACACCCACCTCCTGGCAAGTCAACAAGCTCTGAGCAGTCAGTCCCCACTTACGTGACTCAGTCTCAGAGCATTAAAGCCTGAAGCTTGGCAGGTGTCCAGGATGAAGAAATATTAGCAAATCTCCCACAAAGAGCACTCTAATCATAGCAAGCACTGAAGCCTTGAACATAATATTTCCTCCATGTGAAAGATTTCCAATTTGCTTAATGGTCTCCCAAACTTTACAGTATGATATTGCAAATGTTCTGTTAAAAACTCCAAGTCCTCCCCAAGCACATAACTAGCATGTATATGACATAAAGAAAAAATATAATTTGCTCTTCATTTTTGGCTTCTGCTGAGAAGTCTTCTTCCAAGTCATCATTTATTGGAAAATAAAAAAGAAATACCACGTTCAAGTTATCTTTCAGAAATGCCTCATTTTGTAATTCCCACTGCAACAACAGAGGCACATACTTCCATGAAACATTGTTGTTTATCTCTTTTTGGATGACCTCATTGAAGGTTATTTGGAAGAAGATGGAAATGCAGACTGATTTATTGGTAGCTGGAGTGTAAATTTCACACAAAAGTTCAAATGGCAGATTTTATAACTACAGCTGAAGAGTCTCAGTTCTGTGAGTTGTGAGTCATTTCCACAAGTCCATGTTCAGCTGTCTGCCCCACATCACACACTCAACTCTCCTGCTTTCTTCTAGGATATGAGCTGACACTGCTTCCAGATAGCTACATTCAGAGCAAGGATTTTTACAAATAGATGCAACTGCACCCATTTTTGTTCATACCTAAGGGATGTGAACAACATCCAGCTAAATCCAGTTTTACTGCATTATCTATATTCAGGCTATGGTAGAACTGTAGCAAGTACTCTGAATATTGCTTATCTAAGCCTATAAATTCATTTATAGGAATAATTACAATTTAGTTACTAGGGAAACATATAGCAATCATTCTCCTTATTCATTGGCACAGTTATGTCTGCCACTTTACAGATAAAATGTATCTAAGTGTAGAACTGCATTAAACAGTCATTTCAGAGGATTTTACAACAGATTTTTCCTAAAAAATATATTTTTCTAAAACTTTTTTCTTAAAAGTTTCCTTGTCTACGCTACTGAAACTCACAAATTTTTCTCTGATTTGGGACATTATTCGTTCTTTGAACATTTTTCTTCAGCAGAAATCTACCATATGATGCAAAACAAGCATTTTGTGACATGAGTGTGGTTAGCCTTCTAGAAAAGGCAGACTATTGAAGGCAGAAGTGCCAGAAGAAATACAAAGGTACAAGAAGAAAGCAAAGCATTACAAACTCCATAATTTATGCAGTGTACTGACACAATCCAAGTCACTACCAAAGAGTACAGTTCTCCCTCTCATAAGGATGCAAGCTAGTCACAAAGCACATATCAACCCTACCTAGCTGGGTTTATTTTAAGGAAGCAAGGACTATGGCCAGCTCTGGAGGAGCATGAGAGAACTCAAACCCTTTCAGTAAGGAGGATTTCTGCATAGTCAAAGCATGCGAAGTGGGGAACACCTGCTATGTCAGCTGGTATTAATGGAGAGAGGAGAACCTATGCTTCAGCTACTTATGAGCTGTAAAATGTCCCAGTTGTGTTTTTTAAAGCTGCTTAATTACATTGACAGAAAGTCCTTTCCACATTCCCCAGTTCAGGCAAACACATCCATTTCACAGCAATTCCATGCTATGCCTGACATTTTGCAGTCCCAGGCTGAATGTGAGCTACTGCAACTCACCTTCAAGCTGGCTAAGCTTTACTGTTTAACTGTAGTCAACACAGCTCTGTATCCTATATTGTTCTTCACATTTCCACAAATTGCTCATGCTAAGTATCTGGTTTTCTTCATACTTTTTTTTTTACATTAGTGAACAAAAATGCCTTTTTTAGTTTTTACCTTTTTTAAGCATGGAAAAATAGTGTCTAGAACACTTCTGCAGACATCTCCCTGAAATCTGATACAGTCATTAAAAACGGGGTACAATGCATGATTCAGTAAATGTGGGAATAAAAAGTTTTGGTGGGTCTTGAGTCATCAGTAACAAAATTAATGAATGAGATGTTCAGAACCCACAATTTCCAAGTTCAAAACTGATGACCAAATACTTCCCTTAAATGGTTCTGACTGGTTGCCAGTGGCCAATTCCCCACATCCTAGACAACAGACATAACTTCAAAATACAAATAAGCCTCCTGGTAGAATTGGCATACATACTTCTAGTGGGGTAATAACATTTGACCGTGACCACTGAGAAATAATTTTGTTCTGTCATGTAAAAATGAGGAGTGTTTTAATTTGAAAACAAAATTTTAGGTTTTAAAAGCCTATATCCAGCTTACATTTAAATATATTTAGATAAATACATGTTCTTGGGAAGTAGAGCATAGAATTTCAGAAGATGAAAGAACTATTAGAGAGCTAAGGAAAATTAAGCCCCTTGGTTATACTAATAAAAGAATGATAGTGATCATCTCCTCATCTAGTCTTAATAGCTGTCTTTCATAAATTTTCCATTAAAATTGAATTAGAGTTTGAGCATTGCAATTTAAATGAAATTCTTTGCAGATGCATTTCTCTCAGCCCAGTGTTAGTATTAAGTGTTTAGTGAATTTCTTTTAGAAGTTGATTCAATAGTGCTTGTCATTATATAGCTACTATCTCATTTTTATTTAATCACCAAGATGTTATGATCTTTCAGGATGAGACTGCTTCAAAAACTATAAAGATTGTTTTTTGAAGTTTAATAATACCCACTTGGCCATGAGCATTAATTTCAATGAATAGCCAATATTTTCTACACCGTACTTTCTACATTCTACATCATGACATTAAGTACCCAACTATTCATTAGCAAGACACCATAAACTTTTTATTAAGTACCTTTTGCTGCTTTATGTCCCCCTTTCAAAGTAACATAATTTATGAGCATCTAAGTATGATCTAGTCATAGCATTTAAAATAAAACATATTTCAAAATTGGTCAGATCATTCTTGAATTGCATCTTCTGGAAATAATTTAATATGACTAGGGTTTCAATAAAGGGTTGAAATATTAGGAAAAAGAAAAACCTCACTGGTTGATTTAAAGCACTTTTTATGTCAACTCTGTCCATAAATGTTGCAAGATTGATTTTTCTCTTAATTAGTTCCTTCCAATAACATCTGTGAAAATGGGGACCTACGTTTCTTTTCTGTATGCTGGCTATAGACATGGATTTTGAGATGTTTTTCTTTATCAAATAAGTTAAGAGAACACATGCAGAAATACTACATTTTATGTTGTAACTTTTTTCTGTTAGCTACCTTCATGTATGCTATACCCCCAGTATAGTATTTGCCACTTAGCCAAATGCAGCCCTTTAGAAGCAAACTAATCTCATCTCAGTTATGCGAGGTGGTTCTTGCTCTCATTTCACAGCATCACACTTTTGGAAATCTGTTTCCCAGTGTGGAAAAGTCACAGACTACTTTAGAATAGGAGGGACTTGTGGAGGTCAGCCAATCACACCTCCAGATTGTCAAGGTCCTGCTATAGGGTGGCTTTGATCTGCAGTCTTCAAATCACCGGCATAGTTTGTGAACTTTTTGAGCTGGAAAGTTCATTGCCCAGGTCACTCATGAGGAATGCTGAGCAGTGTTGATGCCTTAGGCTTTAGCTTTTATATTTTTTGGATCCTGTATTGCCTAGTATGTAACTCTGAAACTCCATACAGCCTGTTAGCTACTGTTCTCACATTTTGGTTAGACATAACAAACCCTCTCTGGGCCTGAACTCAAGGACACCTTGTTGTCCCAGATCCTGAAATGCGTAAACTGGGCCTCTGGACAAGGGGAGCAAACTTGGGGTAATCACATTGTTACTCAAAATTATAAGTGGAGAATTAACCCTGATATGCAAATCAACCAAACATAAAAGTGTGAAAAGCCCGTGACCCAGGATCCATCTTGGGTGGAGCCCCTCGGAGGCTTTTGACTGCCCAAGGTGTACCTTTGAAGGCCCTTCAAATAAATACCTGCTTTTATTCTCTTAATCTTGTCTAGCTTCTGTTTTCAGGCAGCCACTTCAAAGCATCAGTGTCAGCCTCAGGTATAACCCCTTAGGAAAATCACCAGTACTCAACAACCAGCTGGATTTCAAACCACTAATCACAACCTTTGAGTCCAGCAGTCCAGCTGGTTTTCACCCACCTGTAATTCACATGTAGTCCTTATCTCGCTGGCTGAATTGCAACGATACTAAGGAGAGAGACTGTGTTGTTAAAGGCAATGGAAATGCCATCCACTGCTTTTCCCTCCTCTCAAGAATGAACACAATTAGGCCAACCAGCCACATTTTTCCCTTGATGTATCTGTGCCGGCTGTTCCCTCTCACTACCTTGTTTTTCATGTGCCAGGACATGGCTTTTGGGATCATTTGCTCCACAACCTCCCAGAGATTGAGGTGAGGCTGGTAGTTCCCTGGGTTTTCTTTTTTGCCATTTTATTTGGTTTCTTTTGAAGATAAGTGGGATACTTGACTTTTTTAACCTCCCTCAATTGTTATGACCTTTCAAAGAGGATAGTTAGCTCCCTCAGCAGTCTCCATGGATTTGTATACATCTAGTTCCCTTATTTGGTCCTGAATGGGATCATTCTCTACTGTAGTCAGTACCTCTTTCCCATAAACTTTGCACAGAGAGTTTGGAGGCTTGAAAACAGACCTTGCCAGGAAAGAACAAGAGAAACACTGAGCACATCAGAATTTTTCAATCCCTTTTTCATTAGATTTTCTTCCCATTCAATAGGGAAGTGTTTGTATATAAATCTGCAGGAGGACTGGGACCCAAACAGAGGCAGAACACCAACACAAGGCCACCAGAGAGTGTGTGAAATGATTCCTTAAATCCTTCCCAACCCTGAGACTTGAAAGCTTAACCTTATAGGCTTCCTTTAAAACATGACAGGAAAGCCATTTTAGTGTTTGTTGGGTTTTTTTCTTTAACCAACAAGTCCATGACTAACACACTAACACAGAATATGAGAATCCTGGGTCCTAGGCTGTGTTCAGCAAAAGGAGTTTAAGCCCTCCTCCTCCACTGCCTGGAAGAGTGGTCTCATATCTACAGATCTACAGATCATGTGTGGTTGAAGAAAATGTGGTAGGTTTAGTTCTTTCTACTGGAGCTATTCCACCTTTGTAAAGGAATTCGATATTTACCAGGCCAGGAATGTTACTTTCTAGCCAAACCATTCAAGGCACTCTCTGGGAAATAGGAAAACCTGAGCTCCAAACTCTGCTGCAAGCGACAGTTTATTTTTTTTTATATCAAGCTATCATTTGACAAAACATATGAAGACTCCAAGGCAAAGTACAACACTCATGTCTCTCTGCTGGTACCTGGGCAGCAGTCAAACTGAAAACATAAGTCTTTGGGCAGAATGTCTCCAGAGACACCCAAAAGCTTCCTTCTGCAGATTTTTCTGTTTCTTAATATAGTTTGAATAGCCTGCTCCCATCCAGAGGGTCAGATTCCCCTGCAGAGCTAATCTGTTCATTCACTGAGTTGTTCTGTTTAGCCTGCTCTTTCCAGCAGTGACACTAACTAGGGAATCAATAGATTTTCTGGCAGGACATGTGGAATGTACCTGTTCCCTTCACAGTATGTCTAGACTCATGTCCGAACAAATGGTTTACTGCTAAAACTAGAAGTAAAACATTCTTGGAAAAGTACATTTCAAAAAAGTAAAAAAAAAAAAAAAAAAAATTAAATGACTTTTTAGAGTTGTGAATTGCATAGGATGTGGTGAATTGTCTAGTCAGTGTTTGTCTACATGTGGTCTGAACATTTTTTATGGAGATTCTGGGTTTAAATACATATATTTTTTGAATAAAGATTAAAATCCCAAGAGTTGTGATGCCCATAGCAAATTACAGGGCGTTTTCTTCATCTACAAGATCACTAGCTTTTGCCATTGGTTTTGGGTACTGATTTACCCATAAATATGAAACGGAAGAGTCACTCTACCAGAGACATATATTGTGTTTTCAGTACAGCTGAGGAAGTTCAAAGAAAAACAGACATAGGCACACTTTCTCTGTTCCCACTGCAGTAAATGTACTTAAATTTAAAACTACCGGGAACTTTGTCCAAGGGTGTTTCAGGAATTAAATATTTTTCTGTAGTAAAGGAAGCTTCAGAACCATTCAGCAGTTCTTCATTTTCATTTCTACTTTTAATCCTGACAATATCCTTTTTCTGAAATGATAGACTGAATTACATCATTTCACATTTTCCTAGGTAAAAGAAATAACCATTTACAGGCAAGATGCCTTTATTCATATATTGTTAGTCCCCTAAAATGCCTCCTATTAAATTTCATAAGTAATTCTGATGCCCCATTACCTTAAGCTAGGAAAGGTCATCTTTGTCTGCTTAAAGAAATGCAGTCTTTCCAGAAAAACATAGCAAACACAGAGTTTAAAATATTCCTGGCAGGGTGAGGTTGTTCAGACAGCTTTAGGCAGATGCACATAATTCACAACATTCTTTGGGAATTCCTACCCAGTGAGTACCACTCACAGAATCTGTCCTAAGACTATTCTTAGTATTGTATCACTTTTCTGTCCTGTAAACATTCAGATTTCTATAGCTATAAGTGCAGCACAGGATAGTGATACCAAACTCAAAACCAGCCCAAAACTCAGTACATGAGAAACAGCACAGACAATTCAGTAAGAAGGCTAATCCCCCTTCTTTCAAACTATTGCACTTTCAAACTATAGGACTTAAAGCTGATACCCAGTGCTTCTTAAAAGTGTACTCAATGTTCTTATACTGGAACACAGAAAGGTGAATAACATGCCTGCAATAGAAATTAAAACCAAATAAATACCATTCAGGACACTAACTGGTTGACCATTTTCTGCCCTAAATTTGGGTTGTATTAACATCACCATTAACCTTCATCAACTGTAAATCTTCCTTCAGCTTCAAACCTGCTGCTTTAGAGCAGATTAACCTGACAGACTTGGTTAGTCAAACCACCTCTGCCCTCAGTGCCACACAATGATTTGTGTATGTAGTGTGTTCATTTTAGAAGTGGGATTTCCCTTCCTTTTTTCTTGCATCAGTGTAATTATTTTGAGTGGAGAAAATGCTTATAGACTTATTGAAGAATATTAGTAATCACCACAGGGCTACAAAATCTCACTAATCCTTTCTTTAATGCAATCCCAAATTGCTCAGCAAGGTATTTCCATAGGGTGCTCAGACATTCTCCCATGCTGTGAATACTTTTCAAAAATTAAAAAAAAAAATACAGAAGAGAAACTTTTTTTTTCTTTTTCTCAAAACTTACCAGAAACTAAATTTTTCTTCTGAGGCCTTCTCCACCCAATTTTAACACGTTCTTTGGGACTCTTTTATGACTTTGCTAAGAGTTAATGGGCTCCCTGGCCAGCATGAGTCCAGAGGCAGCATTTCCACAAAATACAATGGCTAACACAACCATAACTCAGAAACTGCACACAGGCACTACTCTGCTCAAGAAAAGCATGGCCATAGGAAAACAAAATGCACTCAGATGCTAAAAGTACCTGGGACAAGCTGAGGTATAGATTTTAATCAGAGACAATTTCTCAGAAATCATGTAAAAAACACTGACAGGTTGCAGGCACTGGGAATGCTGTGTCAGATGCAGGAGTTTTGGAGAGCACACTCTAACTTTTGAGGATCAGAAGAAGGTAGAGGCAGTTCTGACATCCATGGGAGAACAGTGCCAGAACACCTCAGAGGCAAACTAGAGGACTTTCTCCATGAGCAGTGCTGTTTTCAACACCACTGAGTTAAACTGGGAGCTCACAGAAATATGAGGTTAGAAATGGAGATCTTTTAGAATCTCTGTGTGCCCTCCTACAGACCTTTCTTCCCCTTTTTGGATAGGTTCATTCACATGTCCTAAACCTCTCCATACATTAGAGCATAAATGAAAGCGAATGGGTAATAAACCCCAGTGGGTGACACATTCTGGCCCATTCAGCTGTAAAACTGAAGAGAAAAATTACTTTGAAATAACTACAAGATTACACAGTGCATTCCTTACTTTTAGCTGCATGTATTTCTGAAAACACTGAATAACACCAGGCTATGTGCCTAAGCATTATACCCTCAAGACCAACTGTGGGACAGGGGGGAAGAAATATAAAACTAAGTGTAACTAATGGGAAGTTTATCCTTGAGAAACATATTAACATATTTCAGGGTTAATTAACATATTTCAGGGTTAATTAACATGAAGAAAGTATGCACCACACTCACCACTGTCAACTGCAAGAAAGGCATCATCACATTCCAGTGATAACTATTTACCTCTATTTACAAATAGAGGTAACAATACAAATACAGTACAAATACATAATCCTAAAAAATTGACTACAGTGTCATAATAGAAGGAGTCAGGGACTTGTGCTTGAACAGTGCTCAGCCCTCATACAGTGAGCATTGCACTCAGAACCTTCTGGCAGTTCTTTCAACCTCTTCAAGTACTTATCTTTTTACGATTATCATTCACTTTCTGCTTTCACAAACAAAACACAGCCACCAAATAGAAATTAATAGATAGAGATACATGGAATTTGTAAACTGCAGAGGCACACTTACAAAAAGCAAGGACATTTCAACAATTACTAAGTGTTCCTCACCTTATCAAAATGAAGGAAAACAAAAACACAGGTGATAGGAAACTCAGTACAATTAAACATACAAAGCAGAGGAAACTCAGTTCTGTGTTGCTGCTGCTGCTCCATTGCTGCCATGACTCACTGCAGTGTCCTTGTTCTGCAAGGACCACAGCTGAGAAGGAGATGTGATGCTCCACGTCCTTGTGCTAAACCCATGCACAGCAAGACGAAGACACAGAAAACAACTTAGTTATCCTTGTATTTGTTTGTGATAAGTTATTATTTTGTGCCATTCTTTTTTCAGTTGCTTTCTCAGTTTAGCAGGAATTGAATAACTTCAAAGTGAAAAGAAAAATATTATGTACAAATGAAAATAACCCATAGATTATGGCTGTTGCAACAGGTAGGACTTATCCCTGAAAAACTTTTGTAGCTTGCTGGACTTAGACTAAATATGAAATTAGTTTGTTCACTATAGACATTTAGTACAAGAACGGGTTTAGGACTGGACCTGAACAGATTCTTCTAAATCATCAATACTGCCTACACTTACTTACACTTTGCTAGTCTGATTGTTGAAGCAGTATATTACCCTCTTGTTGCAATTATATCCAGTTATGAAAATGTGTATTTTCATATAGCATTCCCTAAACTGGGTTTTAAATTTTTGCTGTTATCCAAATTGTCTCTACTTCTAAGAGCCCAGTGGGAAAAAGCCTTCCAGGTGAGACTTCGTCACTTCCAAATGGAAGAAAGTAGTATTCTCATCAGTCAGACACTAAAGGCTGCCTTTTTTTTTTGCAACAGAATTGGTTACTCAGCTCCAGAGTCATTTTAACCATTTTATTGTTGCCATTCTGCATTTTTGAATCAAATTTCTTTATTTGCTTAGCACAGTACACATCTCACATTTAAACTTAATCTTGCTGATTGCCCAAAGCCACTGCAGTTGGTTGTGTCCTTCAGTAGGGCTGTGTTATGCCATGCAGGTGTTTTGTGCCATCACTGATGACAATACTGTGACAATATAAACAATTTTACTTTCCTTGGCTTTCTAGCAAAGTCAGCATCTTCAGTTCTACTTCCAGCTACCTTCAAAATGGGAATAATATGCACATACAGGAGTGCAGAAAAAGATTGAAGTAACAGGGCAAATTAACAAGGCTTGCCTGGACCTTGTTGTAGCATACAACTTCCTACCCATTTTTGATTGTCACAGATGTATATGACTTCTGAGAAATTGATGACAGCAAGGAAAAGCTCTCAACATATCCAACAGGTACAAATACTACAATTAGCTTTTGGTTAGCTAACAATAGTTTCTAAAGCTTAGTAATAATATTCCTGTGCATGCAAGTTAGCCTTACATAGGCAAGATAAAAAGGGAAGTGCAGTCCATTATCTGAAGAACTTAGACCACTTCTTGTTAGTAAAGTCTGTCAATATTGGGAGCCTAAAAAATATTCCTTTTTAGGAATACCACCAAGAGTGGTTGAAAAAATATATATATAATAAGAACTGTCTCTTAAAAGAGCACTACAAAAATAGTTTTCCATGGCCAGAAATTCCTTTCCTTCTCACACTAGTGTAAGGCCAAGTAGAGTGTGGGGAATGAGGAACAAGCTTGAAAATGTGATCAGGGCAACACAAAGTAACATAGCTTCACCAGGAACAGCAAAGCTGTCCCCATTTACTCTAGGTAAAGGGCTGTCCAGAAAGGGACAGTAGATCAAATAGTAGTAGTTCATCAAAAACATTTGGTTGGATTGTAATCTCTCAGTAATAAACAACAAAGAAATTGCAGCTGAAAGGAAATGGTAACTATTAGTATGAGCAGATGTATAAATGACAAATGATATGAACAGAAAGCAAATCTGGGGGAGGAGAGTGGTGGAACAAAGCAGCTTTAATCTTCACTTTGCAGTCTTGGAAAGCTACTTCAAGCTTACAAGCTCCATGTAGTTCATTTTAGTGCCGGCAGAACTGCTACCTTTGATTTCTTTTCACTGCCAAAATCAGGAAAGCTTCAGGACACTTTATTGAAAAGGTTCTTTTTGCCCCTCAGAAACCTTCAAATCACTTTAATCTGCTCCATTTTACAGCACAGAAATGTGTATTCAAGGTTCAGAGAAACTAAATTAACTGTTTCAGAGGCAAGAGAGAGACAGGAGTAGGGGAGAATGGGACCAGCTGTTGATTGACATCTAAGGCAAGATGGGGGAAGTAATTCGAAGTCCTTCTTATAGAGACTTGTGTCAGAGAAAAACAAGCAGATGTATATGTTTTCTCATACTTTTAAGAAGTATTTTCATCTTTTCCTATTAAAAGAGAAAAAGGCAAAAACTGGAGAAATAAATAAAGAAAAAAGACTTTGAAAGTTTCCGTGAACAGAGATAGAAAGCAGAAATCATTTCAAATTATGTTAGGACAATGCACCAATTCCTCCACCACCAGGAAACAAAGTTAGGTTTATCTCTACATTTCAGGGAAATCAAGCCCCCAGAGGTCAAGGAGGTTGCTACAGGGCTGAGGGAGCAAGAGAACATTTTACAAAATCATCCTCTAATTTGGAGCCAAGGTCAATGATTTAAACTTTATTGCTCATCTTGAAACCAAACTCACAATGAGCATAGGTGGAACCATCCCAACTAGCAATTACCCAGAGCCAGGCAAACAAGAACTGCAGAAGTAACTATAGCTGCAAGAGAATTTGTGTTTTCAAAACATGACATCGGCCCTGCCAATTTGCTAGCTGCTGCTCACTTCTGATGGTGATAACTTGTTAAGCCACAATACTCAGCCACATGACGAGCATGGAACTCTATCAGGAAACTGCAGCTGCCACAAGTTGTTGTGCCACTAAGAAGTCTCAGCTGCAGCCCAGACTTTAACAGTCAGCTGTCCTATACTTCAGAACCTGACCCTCTATACCACAGTCAAAACCAATAAAAGACGACCTGGTGACTGCTCTCTATATGGAGCTTAATGCATCCTTACCAAGGGACACACCCAGTTTCAGCCTTGTGAATGTGTCAATGAAAAGCTTTGTTTGCAGAGATAAATGGTCTTGGAGAAAAAAGAAAGAATGCATAATGGCATTTCAGGAGCTCTGATGAAACCTTCCTCACCATACAGTGAATCCCATTTCTATGTAATTATATGGTTCACTGTTCTTTTTTTTTAGCCCAATTATAATGCAGACCACACAAACTGGTGTCATCTTAGTGCTTATTACTGTAAAATATTGACCTCAGCATGCTGAATCATGAAACAGAGTTTGAGAAAAGGTTACAGTGTGCTGTATGTTAAGGAATCCCAGACCCAGTCAAGTTTCTGCTATAGACCTTGAGTTTCGGGTTTGAAGGGAAACTGAGGGTTGTGTTCCAGAGTACTGAATTTAGAACTTTCCCATTCAAATGACAAAATTCATGCCAAATACAGTGAGGTTTTCTCATTGACAGAGAAAATAGACACATCATTGAAAATACACTTGGGAAAGATGTATATTGCAGGGAAATTCCTGAATTATCAACTTGCAGCAAAAAATAGAGGCTGAAGTGAGGCTGTGGAGATTGGAATTAGCAGGTTTCTAAATGAGCTTTTTAGGAGTGTATCACAGAGTAGTTGATGTTGTGGAAAGGAACTCTGGAGATCATCTATCCACTTTGGCTAAACACACAGTGGTTTTCCAGGGCTGTATTTTTTTATACACAAAATGTCTTGGGAGGGAGAAAAAATTGCAGCACTGTTACTATCAAAGCATGCTGAAGCTAGGGCAACAACAAGAGGAAAGAAGCCCCATTTCCTTCCTTCACCTCACCTTCCTAGATTCTCCCCACATCAAGAAAAAGTTCAAGGTTGCATTTGGCACTTCTAAGAGTTAAAGAAGAGGCAGTATGAGATATGAGGTCAGATTTTCTTTTTTTTTCTAGCCCTTCTTATACAAGTACAAGAGTTTCACTTTTTGAAGTATTTTGTGTTTTTCATTAACAGAAGCAATAATAAAAAATTACCTGTTGAATTTGTAGAATTGTAACAAGAACTTAGTCCTATTGAATTATATTTATATTTCTTCCCTTCGGTTAACTGTTATTGATTATATATTATCTGAAGTTATGGAGTTTTTTGTGCCAAACACTTTGAAAATTACACAAGCTTTTGATGGATATTTGCCCTTTCAAAGCTGAATCAGGATATTAGAAAAGTGTGATTTCTTTGAAAAGGTCAATAAAAAGTTTTGTATATAGTAGGTAAGAATGCCAGATTACAGACAGTCCTGTCTTTGAGATTTTTGGGGGATGCTGAAGTGACTATCCCATTCTCAGGTAGCACACATATAAATAGCTAATTCCTCTAAAATGATTCTCTGAAAGATACCAAGCTGGCTCATTCTCCATAACCATGCAGTTCTCCATATGCGAAAGGAAGTTCTAAGCTGATGGAGTGCCACATGGAATATCACTGACAAGGCTGTCGTGATGAGTGGTGGAGTTTTTCATATGCTAAACATGAGGTGTTACCAAAGGACATAATAAACACCGTCTATGAGTGTTACTGACATCAATCCTGAGAGACCCTCAAGCCATCTCTTGCCTCAGCCATATTCTCCAAGTAAATACATTTAAACATTAAGTGTGTTACAAACCAGGATAACTGATGTTTTCAGAAATAAGACAGACAGTCTGTCAGAGCAGTTAATAGAACTGAACATGCCAAAAAGACATTGTCTTGTTCTTCAGTTATAGGGATGCCTTTAGCTCTTTGCCATATAAGCACTGCCAGCTTCTAACTTCTCCCTTGGAAACCTAGACACTCTTTTTGTGAAACTCACAATTCATCATAGAATTAGAGGGAAGTATTTAACAGACCCTAATGAAACGTTGTGAGAACTGTGCTAATTCTGTCACGGTAGCAGAAGAATAATTTCACTAGGGAACTAGGGAAAGTCAAAGCTGCTTGTGAAAAGTAGGAAACAGCAAAATTCACCAACAGCTGCTAGCAAATAGAAATGCTATGAGAACTTCATCACAGTATATTTTAAATAGTGTGCTTTAAAATAATGTTAAAATAAGTTGCATATGAGCCCAAAGTAACACTCTCAAGGTCAATGGGATATTAGGCATGAAAGATGAGCTATAACTCTGTGTGAAAGAAAGAGCCATTTTTGTGGTACACTCACTCATCTGGCTCAATCCCCAAGGCAGTGACCTTGAGAGTATTAAACAGGGTCTGATTCGAGAATGAACATTCAGGAAGAACTAAAAGCAACAAGCTGAGGCACATCTAAAGACAAGTATGATCATAACCACAAATGCATCTGATGATTTACCACTCAAATACACTATTTGAGAAAAGAAACCTGTGGATAATTAAGACTATTACCTTTTCAAAAACATCAGTGAGGGAATTTACATACAGTGTTTTCTGAAACATAGAGAAAAACATTATTATCTTTTACACAATCTGAACCCCTTTGGCTATGCTGGGCATCCTTTTCTGATACATGTTTTTAATAGAAAGAAATAAAGATTTCTCCAATGTCTAAACAAACATATTCTTGTTGAATTTATTGTCAATTTACATATAAAAACTGGTTTTCCTACCTCATATGAAAACTGCAATTTCCTACTAAACAGTATGTTTTCCTGTCATTCAGGACCTCTTAAAAATAATTGGATCAGATCTTTCTTCCTTGGCATAGAGCAAGGAAAAAATGTTTTTTTCTAGAAAAAATATCAAAACAAATTTAGTACTATGTGTACTTGTTGAACCTCTGACTTCCACCAGCTTCCTATTTCAAAATTATCCATACATATGTACAAGCAGAAAGTTGTTCAGGATTTTAGTGTGTATCCTATATTGACCAAGGCCACTGTTGATTTCAGAAGGGAATCAATAGAGAGTGAAGGAGGCCAAAGTTGAAGGTTTCATGCTTATCAGCAAAGCAAATAAATGGCAGTCAGCCCACACAAAAGGGCAGGAGGTATTCAGATCTCAATGTAGGTGTAACAAGGTATATTGCTTTCTTAACTGTGAAACTCTTTTCTAGGCTAGAGCCAGCAACAGAGAGAGTGCTGCCACTTCCCTCAGGAGGTCAGTGAAGGAAGAGCAAAGTGAAACTAGCTGTGCCCAAAAGTCAGGTCCCCACAGTCCCTGACAGCCCTGCCGGTCCCTGCCCATCCCCAGAGCTAACCACTCCCTGCCCAGACCCCCAGGGCTGTGGGTCCCTGTCCCTTTGGCAGCACAGCAGGGCCAGTCCCTGGCTCCCACCATGACAGGTCCACAGCCCTCCTGGCCCCTTCCCCACGGAGATGCTCAAAGCAGAGGTAGCCACTGTGCCCCTCTTGGTTGCCCACTTTTCTGCCAGGATGGTCAGACAGGCCCTGCCTGACGAGGACCAGGCAATCAATGGAAGCTGTCCCAGCTCTGGCTCGTTGACCCAAGCACGCTGGCTCTTTCTGACAGGGAAAAGACACAGTTAAATAAGGAAAAGAGGGAAAATAAATTGACTGCATCTGGAGGGAGCACAGCCATTTTTACAGTTGTGATAGTCTTGCCCTAATAGGAGTCTTGGTATTGCCAGCCAGGAGGGCAGTGATGTGACTAACCTTGCTTAAACAGAAGTCAGAGAAGCTGCCAGAGCAGAACAAATAAAAAACAAGGGAGAATCCAATTATACCCATGCAAACTTGAAGGAATGTCATTGTGAGAAATGATATAGAGGTACAAGTTTTAAATATCTTAAATGACCACTTGTTAAACTTACTACTCAGAAAACCCACAAGGGAAGAAGCAGTTTGGCTTAGTCTTGAGCAGACGAGATGTGGTTTGCAATGTTACTTTTGAAGAGTTGCTCTGTAATTATGATTACTATATATTCAAATTTAGCATTTACAAGAATGAAGTAGATTTAATTTAACAAAAAAGGAACAACAACAAAAAAAGAAGAAGCTTGTTAAAAACAAATTAAAAGGAAGACATTGAAGTGTTCCACTGAACAACAATAAAGGCATTTAAAGTTAGAAATATTTCCTCCAAAAAGCAGAAGTCTTATCTGAAGAAGGAAAAAAAAGAGGATAAATTCAGATAAAACAAATATGAAACTGTAAAAGGCAGATGAAAACAGATTTTGAAGATTATTTTGAGTAAATAAGAACTTCTTTCCTCCCCAGCAGAAAATTTGTACAGTCCACAGATCTAACAGAACTAAAAAAAATGTAAAGTTATAATGAAAAAGTTAGATGAATTCTCTTTACCCACATTCATTTAAGAAAAGCTTAGAGAGATTCACAGACACTTTCCTTATGAGGGTCAGGTCTGGTGAACCACCAAAAGGTCAGTAGGGAACATTTACGAACAGACTGATAAAATAAATGCTAAAGAATCACTTGGGTTCCATTGCATTTAACACCAAGTGGTATAATAATCAAACTATGAGACTACTGGATTTCTGCTGTAGTGGTAACCTACTGACTAACACTTCCTCAAACTGAGAGTATCAACTGTAAAAAGCCCCTTTTAAAAGGGGATTGAGAGAGGGTGCAAGTAATGTACACAAAAAATCTGACTTCTGTGCATGTGGAGCTGTGAGAAATTATGGATCTGCTCAGCATTTGATGTCCTGGTTATACTGGAGCAGCTTTTGCAGTAGGAAGTCAAGGCTCAAATAGGATTCACTGTAGGGTCAGTAGGTATTTTGACAAAGGCAGTCTGATTCACAGAGCTGCATGAATTTTCAGAAAACTGTTGACAAGGCATCTCTCCATCAAGTTGTAAGAAACTAACCAGTCATGCTGTAAGGAAAAAAAAAAGGTTTATTGTTTATTTGTAACTAACTAAAAACTGAGAGTGGGAACACAATAAAGAAATTACCTCAGGAATTGTTTATTAACAAAAACTGTTCAATAGATTAATATATGAACAACTGAATAAGGCATGAATTTACAGATGATATAAAATTAATCAGGATAGTAAAAATTCAAGCTGTATTTACAAAAGGGTTGCATGATATGGCACAGCTTTTTGTACTCTTTCTAGGCATCCATTCTTGATGATTGAGACAGAAATCTGGAATAAAAACACCTTTGGTCTTGTTGTCCTAACAACTGCACTGCTGTCCCAAAAAGACTGACGCAAAGATAAAAAATTACAGACAGATGAGCTAAGTGCATAACAACCTTTCAAGCAGGGAATGATGAAAATAGCTAAACTTTCTTTCTTCCATATAACCTCTGCTCAACCAGCTTTTATGCATAACTTACTGTCATTTATTTTTGAAACTGCTATATTGAGCATTCAAGGCAGTTACAGAACATGTTTCCCCTTTAACAGTTTGCCCCTGCATGACAAAGAATTAGTATAAAAATATTTTTTAAATTACAGAAATTTAATACATTCATTTTCCAGCTTTCAAATTACTAACAACTGCCATGCTTTGTCATAAAGTCAGGATTTTTGGATACTCAGCCTTCCCAGTGCCTTTACTCCAGACCACCTCCAAAAACACCTTCTGAAATAGTAAGTGGTTAAAACAAAATCAGGTTGTATTGTCACAACAAAACCCTGATACATCATTCCTACTGAAGATACTGAAAAATCTCACATGATAGTCAGACAGTCAAAATAAGAAGCAAGATTTTTTTTTTTTTTTTAAAGTAACTTCTTTCTTTCCTTTTGGCTTTGCAGTTTCATCCTCGGCAGCAGGTGACAGATGTTCACCAGTTCTCACTGAAAACATAAAAGAGATTCAAAATTTAAGTCAGTGTTCTATAAATACTCAGGACAATGACATTTCTGTTTGCATGATAAGTAAAACAAAAGGTCAAGCCTTAATGCTTACTTTCATGTCTCAGAAGTGCCTGTTCTTATCAGTGGTGTTTCCCAGCAGCTGTGTTTCTGTCTATAATGTGCATTGCTGCATAACAACAGCTACATGGTGGAAAACAGGTCTAGGTTTTGGGTTGCAAGACAAATGTGTTTCACATCAGCTTCATTGGATACTGGAATTCACATCATGAAACCAAGTATTATAAAGAATACAAAGGAATTACAGTAAAAGTGTGCCTCCACAGCTGTATCTGGAAACATTTGTATAAGTGCTATAAGAATAACCAAAAGGAAGTGTTCTACTGTCACTGATAACAGTGTCTTTAGTCCATTATATTTTGCAGGATCACAAGGTCCTCTTGCCAATGCTTTCTCCTGCTGCCCTTGTAGAGGTGTCACAAAGCAAAAGAGTTGTGCAGAGGGAAAACTCAAGTGGTTGAAAATGTATGTGACTGTAATGTTCTTCAATATTTGCATACTTTGTACAGTCTGCAAAACCACCAGTGAGAGCAATGACACCCAGGTGATAAGCAGAGAGGAGGGAAACATTCAGTGGTATGGGTGGTTGTGACATTTCCTCAATCTATGAAGAAACAACTGTGATTGGGCCTTTTGAATAGACAAAGTGCCCTGGACACCCTTGCAGGCCCATCTTTCACTTCCAGTGAAATACAGTTGGGCTGCCACTCACACCAAATAAGGGTTGCTGACTTAAGTTCACCTCCACTCACATTTCAGAAGATATCTTCATCCCGTGGCCTGCATGCAAATACCTGTATTAAATCTCCAGGTGTCACTTTTAACTAATAGCCTGCAATTAGTGTTTGATGGCCCATCAATGCATTATGCAGTTCTTTCCTCTGGAAGAGATCTCTCTTTCTTTAAATTGAGAGAATTGAAAGAATTATGTTCTAATCCCCTGACTTCATCCAGTTCATTTTGAAACTTAATGTTTTTCATTTAAATCCCCTATTGGGGATTTAAATCACATGGAAGTGAACTCATTCACTTCCATGGCACCAGCACTGCTAGGTTGCCTTGATTAATTACTAGCACTTACCCTTCTACTTCAGTAAATCTCAGTACAATGTCTAATAACTGGAAAGATTTAAACAAATGCTTTATGTTATTTCAAATCTGAAGCTTCAAAGAATTCTACAAAATTGAAGAAAGGCAGGGGGCTACAGAGAGTCTGTGTTTAAGAATTGAGAGTGTGTGAGGTTAAGAGCTCATTCAATGCCCAAGCTACTAAATCCAACTCATACTGGAAAGCCAACTCACACAGGTTATACAATTCATCAAATGGATAACACAGGTTTAGGAATCAAATTACAATTTCAGTCCTGAAGATGCAACAGAGATGCCACATTTACAATTTCTAACATACAGGAGATGTATTTTAAATACCATGGGTTAACATAGGAGAGGAAGTTCATGAACATGGCGAAGATTAAACTTTCATTCCTGTGAAGTCTACAATGGTGGCTAACATGGAGAACAGTTATTCTAAGCCAGTTTTGGAAATGGACTTTCACACATGGGTAAAAACTTACAAAGAAAAACAAACAAACAAAAACAAACAAACAAACAAAATCAACCAAAAATGTAACCAACCAACCAATGAAAAAATATTCCCCACTGAAATTCACCTTGATTATCCTTTACCTGTGGGGTAACCTGGCTAAGAAGTCTAAGATTAATGAAGGGAAACAATCTAAACACTGGGAGTCTTATAAGAAAAATGTAGATGTTATTTTCCCAAAGTATATCCTCATTTTTGTTTGCTAATTAGCTGTGATGAGCAGATAAAGGTCCCTTGCCAAGACTTCGTTGAAAGTCTCTTTCCATTCAGTGGTTGGCATAGTGATAGAAAAAGAGTCTTCTTTACAGTCCACAGACTGAAGCTGCATTTTTGCTCATGCCAGTTAGAGCAGCAAATATTTATTAAGGCATGAAGGTTCCTCACACTGTGCAATCAAATGGCAAACCATGTTTTGATGAGTTTGACCTTCAGCAATTTCTTCTGCAGATGAATTAGTGTACTGAATGAAGGTTTTCTCCATCAATCTCACTGTTCACTCATCTCTGTCTCATTTTTCCCATGATGTATCATTCCCACCACCTCAGATGCTCTCAGCAGGGAGTCACATACCCGGCTTTGTGGCCAGACAGTCCAAAGGCAGGTTTGCCCCAACCTGCTCTGGAAGCCTAACATGTACATGTAATCACAGTAAGATCTTGATAAAGATGTTTTGCATATGCCCATTATGACTCTAATAAGCCTACCCAAAAGTCCTGGCTCAGATACTTCCTGACTTGGAGCCTTCTTGGAAAGCAGAGATAAAATTTCCAGTCTTGTTTTGTAAATGTGTGTTTAAAATGTGTATAGTTACAGTGACATACATAGGCCATTTAAATTAAATTCTCTGTTTAAAAAATGAAGATTATCCATTTTGTTTTTCCTAAGTGTCCTTGTTAGTTGAATGTTGTGCTATCTTTTCCTAAAACTAATCTTTTCAAAAATTTGTAATTATCTTGAAATACATTTCCTGATTTATGATAAGGAGTGGATTATATTAAAAATGGGATGATGATTTAATTTATATCCCAGATCTGATTTACCTTTAAAACTGTCTTTGGTTTTGCTTTCTGGCTGCTTAGGAAGATAGAATATTTTCCTCTTTCTAAGGACATGATTTAGTGATTTATTGAGAGTCCTTAACTCCCACTGAGGTCAAAATTATCACACAAGGCCAGCTCCCAGCAATACCTTAAAGGGAACTGGAAAATTTCTGCCAAGGCATCGCTACATTAGAAACATTGTTAAGAAAAAGGGGTTTCCAAAAGTGACTTTCACTTCCCAAGCAGAACTACACCCTTCTTGCATTGTATTTGTCTTTGGTCAGTTTTTCAGCCAAATGCTTCCATTTTCTATCTTTTTGCAATTCAAGGGCACCTCTATAAAAGTCAAAGTTGGCAGAGCACTTCTTTCAAGAAATACGAGAGAGAGAGAGGAATGGGTTTGTCCTGGTGTGCACCCCTGAAGAGAAAAGGAAGGTTTTTAGCTTTCCTGGATGCTACAACATTGCTGATGGTGTCACACAGAAAATCATACACTGATGTGCTACCAGAGAAGTCAGGTAGATCACTGGCCCTGTGCTGCATTTACATCAGGAGCACAGGCAGCTTGTTCCTGCCTTGTGGTAGCAGAGGGGTGATACTGCTGACTAACCAGTGACTGTATTGCACTACCCACAAATAGCCCTGCTTTCAAAAAATGTAATTATCCCGTTCCTCTTTGATGGGCTGATAAATGGGACTGGTTTTGGACAACATGAGAACAAGGTGGTAGTGCTGGACTGCCAAATAGACCTCCCACAGGGAGCACGAGAGTACTGAGCCAGGATTCTTCACAGTGAACAGTGCAAACAAAACCCCTTGTCATTTGTTCTAGTGATTGTTTATTCTGTACCTCTGCTTTCTGCCATAGCAAATCCATGGGTTTCTGCTGTGCTTTCCTCATCCCAGTGACAACTCCCACATACTGCCAGGCAACTATTCACAAGATCTTTGTTTTCCTTCTCCAAGGGCAAGTTTCCCACCAATGTCTTCATGCACAGTTGAAATACAGAAGACAGTTTCCAACCAACTAGCTTAGCTTCATTAACAAAAATTTATTTTCATTAGGTTCTTTTTAATTCTAACCACTAGACTAGTAGCCAAATAAGTGACAATTACTTATGGACTCTGGTATTGGTTATAGACACTCTGCTACCTGTGTAGACGCATACATAAAGAGAACACAAATTACTTAAGCCTAAATATCTTCTGGCAAAGAAGAATCTCACATTGAAAAGGCATAATACTGTTAATTATCTCAATCCCAGAAAGACACATTGTGTGAAATTAATACCTCTGAGCTCAGCAAGAGTGCCTTGTTGTATACCCACTGCTGAGGTGGAAAACTGTTCCTGAACAACTGTTCCTGTTCCACTCCTGAACTTCTGTGCCCTACCAGCACACATGCTACTCAGGGCAACATATTACTCCTGTATAATTTGACTGTTCTGCCTCATTCCTTAACATCCCGGAAGGTAAAAAAAACCCAAACAACCATACCACACACACAAAAAACACAAACAAACAAATAAACAGCAACAAAAAAACACCCCTCAATTCACTTCTATTAAAACCTCAGGATATGCATAACTTGGCATAAATAACATAGGAAGTTTACAAACAAATTAATCTGTCTAATTATGAAAAAAGTGGAGAGAAATAATCCTTCTATCAATGAAGCCAGCTGCATATCTCTCCAGGCAAACAACACCACCCTCACTATTCAGGTATACAAACACCTCCTTTGTACTTAGCACTTTTAAATGATATTGAGCTACAGATGTTAGTTACATCTATATTGGTAAATTAAACTTGTTAACCATGACTGTGTTAACAAATTGTTGAGAAATAATTGAAATTAGACAGATCTATGCCAAGGGGCTTTCTAGTAATTTAACTAAAGAAAGGTCCAGAAAGAACCAAGTATTCCCAGAATTCATCTGCAGCAAATCAGCCCACACTGCAGAATGGGCTGTAATGGCTCTGACAGGCAAAGGGACTCCTCTTGCCTCACAACAACGTATGATGAAAACACATAACTCTTGAAGCTTAGAGGTTAGCCACAGGTTGTGCAGAGCTGTAGCAAGTGGCATTTCAGGGAACGGTCACACTTGGACTTGCTTCACAGGAGGTGCATATCTGCAGGCAAAGGCTGTCTGCACACAGCTCTTTGTCCAGATGTAACTTAAACTAAATCACATGAGTCTAACTCAACACTTCTCACCTTTCTGCACTGTACCAGAGGTGCTGGCAAGCATTCAGGGGTGACAGATTTTGCTGCCCTCTTTTAAGCCTGTTTGGAAACAGGTGTGCAGCTTCAGATCAAGGAATCCACCTCCATGCTCAAAGGGGAGGTACTGCCAAACTGGCAGTACTCCTCCTTTCTGCCCACCTGACCCATACCTCTAGCTCTTTGTTGAGATTTGTATATTTATCAGATAGATTTACTTTTGGTAGTTACCAGTGCAATGTAATGACTGGAACGAGCAGTAGTTTTAGAAGGAACAAGCTTTATCAACTTCGTGGAAGCACCCTTTGAGTGCCAATCAAACACTGAAAACAGAGGCATGAAGAAGAGACAGATCCGGCACAAAGGGTATACAGTATAACAAACCAGTGTGGGGAAGAGCTAGGCCAAATTCACAACTACCTGTCACTGACAGTTTATGAAAATATACTGGTCTGAAATAGTATTTTTGTCCCTTTAATTTCTCCATTCCTACCTTTGTCATTTTCATCATCTCCTTAAGGATCGTTCACACCTTGTACCAAGTTTACAAAAACCTAATGATCATCTCCCTATTGATCACCTCATGGCACCCAACATCAATGCACCCTGGGCACCACTTCTGCTACACTCATCCTTTCAACAACAGATTTTCCCCCAGTATTTCTGGAAAAGTCAAGCCCCTTCCCTGGTTTTCTTGTTGAAAAAGTAATTCTAATCATTATCTCATTTGAAGAAAAGAGGAAGCAGAGTCAGAGTCTAACAGGATCTGTGTAGTGACTGAAATTTATCTTATGCTTACAATTATTAACACTTGATTGCATATTATCAAACACCTCCCACCCATGTCAGTGTAGGACTGTTTGCTACTGTCATAGCCATAGCCAGCATTTTATAGTGGACCTGTCAATTATCAGGAGTTTCCTACCAGTACCTTATTTTTAAATTTTTTTAATACCTCCCCTTATTTTTCTTCTCAGTGAAGTGGGCTGTGAAGGGCTGTGAGTCCTCCCATCACTTATGGGTTTCACACTGGTTATCAGGACTGGCAGTACACAAAGCACAGGAAGTGGGGTGTAGTGACTGTGGATGTGACTACACACATGTGGAACACAACAGCTAAAGGCAATGGTGTGCATGAACCTTAGCTAAAGTTATGAAACATGCTTTTTTTACCCTTCTCTATTTGTATATTTTTCCTCTTAGATATCTCAGTTTCAAGCATAACAAGTTTTTGGGAAGCTGCAGTCAGAAAGGCCTTCTTTTACACTTTCTAAACATAGCTGGAGAATCATTAAGGAAAGAGGAGCTTCTGTTTACAATTTTTTTCTTGTTCTTTGTAACTCTAATGATTGAAGTTGGCTTACATTGTAAATGAATTTATTTATTTTTTTCTGTCAGCTGTCACTCTATAATCTTAGTGTCCAAATTTATTCTCTTTATTCAGGAAAAAAAAAGGGGAAGGGAAGGGAAGGGAAGGGAAGGGAAGGGAAGGGAAGGGAAGGGAAGGGAAGGGAAGGGAAGGGAAGGGAAGGGAAGGGAAGGGAAGGGAAGGGAAGGGAAGGGAAGGGAAGGGAAGGGAAGGGAAGGGAAGGGAAGGGAAGGGAAGGGAAGGGAAGGGAAGGGAAGGGAAGGGAAGGGAAGGGAAGGGAAGGGAAGGGAAGGGAAGGGAAGGGAAGGGAAGGGAAGGGAAGGGAAGGGAAGGGAAGGGAAGGGCTCTTTAATTTTTTTAAAGGAGGATCATTTTAGAGAAAAAAAGTTCTGTAAACATAATGAAGTCTCAGAAGTTGAAACCAAACCCAGAAATATAAATACAATTATATTGTTTAAAATGTGTGTGTTATCCTTTGTTCAAAACATCACAAATAAAAGATGTGTCAAGTGACAGTTAGGCTAATCTTTCACAAGAGAATTGCAGTATGCACCAACATACAACTGAGACTATCCACAAAGCTTAACCACTTGGTTTCATAAGTAACTGCCTTCTATTTTAAAGACTTCAATTTGTTGGACAAGAAGGAAGTGGTAAGCCAAAGAGTGATTGAAATCTATGATCCATCACCACAGACGGAGCTGATGCATGGTCAGTGTAAAAATATAGAGTAGTAAAACAGAAAATGAGATAAACCAGATAGTGTCAGTACAAGATGGTTGCTTATTTGTCTGTGAATCATGAGAAAGTGGTGACTTCATTGCACATGAAACCCTGTAAAATAATAATATAAGATAATACTTAGGTCTGCAGCTTTCACATGCCCAAAGGACTGTGCAGGCTGTGCAATTGAAATTGCTCTTGGGAAATAATGTGATTGCATCTCAACTGCCCAATGGGGCAGTTATTTCTGGCGACCATGGGTTGCAGGCATTTAGAGGATAAAATATGCATGTGAAATGATACCTGTACCATCCTCAGTGGGATGTCTGGTGCCTTCTTTTCGTATAGCAGTGCTTACTACAGCTTCTCAACCAAGAGTTTTTCTCAGAGCACACCAGAAAATGCCTACAGCATATGACCCCTGCACAGACATACCCTCATATGCCCATTATACCAGTCTCACCATATTTTTCCATGGAAACAGAAATAAACACAGTTTAAGGAGATGACAAAGGCTATTTTGCTGACAGCTTTTTATAGCAAAAAGGTGTATAAGAAGGAGTCTTGACAGGTTAGACATATTAAGGTCATGAAACCATTTCTTTTGTCCAATGTCTCTAGAAATGACTGCATTTTGGCATCTGCAGGTGACCGTGACTATGAAAAACTGCCGAAGTTAATATATGTTGTGTTATTCCTGAGCAGTGTCAGAAATTTATAAAAAGCATTTCCAGGGCACTGCTAGCACTCCTGCAGCAGAAGTGGTGGAAATTTGGCAATTGCTGTATATGACATGGAAGAGGTATGTACGTCTCCCTATGTTATACCGTTGTCTTGAAACCATGTAAACCTCCTTCAGCCAAATAAATACAGGTTAAAACAGCAATATTTCATTCTGGTGTCTCCAGGACTGTGAAACTGTTTCTGAACTGAAAATCCAGTTTCTTCTCAAGGTAGCCAGGCCTACTCTGCTTCAGTGAAAAAGATCTTCTTTTCTCTGAGCTTCAGACTTTGCTCTCCACAATCCCACTCCACGAAGCAAGAATAAGTTGAATACTGATGAGCCACATGGAAAAGTTGGGGGAAAAAACCAAAAGACCACTTCTGTTATCAGGAAAGTTATCGATTTTATTTTCTTGCTGACAGATAACACACACTGCCCATCGCCTTTCCCCCCACCAAAAGTACTGAAAATTTATCTTATATTATTAATTCATCTCCTGACATAATGATTAACTATGTTTTTCTCTTTGTCCAAATCTGTCCTCCAGACATTGGTTGGCCTTGTCATCTCTCAGTTTCAACACCTTTGCAGCAGCACTGGATAAAGAAGATACTGAAAAAGATACTGTCTCCAGGCACCTGCCCTTCCCCCACTAAGATGAGATGTCTGCCTCATAAATCAGCTCTCAGATAACGTAATGAGATGAACCAAAAAAAAAAAAAAAGAAGACAAAAAACTGTAACAGCAAAGGATTTGCCCATTTCCAGTGACATCTTCAATGTTGAAACAAGATGCTCCATGCACAATACCGTAACGCACTTCAGCAGATTCTAATCACAAAAAGCTTCTCTCAAATACCTACTCTCTGTGCTCAGTCACTGTTTTCATGCCTATCCCTGAATATTCCATATTCTCCAAAACTAGTGATTAAAAAAAGTCTAATAAGACTAATTAATGCTAATTATAATAATCATTAACATATTTTTTTCACATCCAGAACAGGTTTTATCCTCTTAATTTTCCTTAATGAGAAGGTTTTCCTGTAGTGTTCTTTATTTAATGTGAACATACTGTAGCAAGTTTTGTTCTTCCACACAGTTTGTGATTTTGAAACCAAAAAATAACAGGAGAAATAATTTTATATTTAATCACAAAGTTTCAAACTGGTAGAAGAGTTTGAACATAAAAGCCTACATATATGTTCTACTGTATAACTTAAAGACTATGGGGATAAAGCAAATCTCAGCAGAGTTTATTGGTACTCTCCAGTGGAACTGGGACAGTTATAACTCAGCAGACAAAGGTCCAGACACCCATGTGTTTTTCAGCAGATTTAGGCTCTTCAGCACTTAATAATTTTTATTACTTGAGCCCCTGATAATCATACATAACAAAGGAATGCAGTGCAGAAATCTCTAATTCTGCTATCAGAGTTTGCTCTGCATGAAAGAAAGTAATTTAGCTCAGAGGTTTCCCAGACAACATAAAACCTGCAAGGCTTTTTCAAGAGGTTAGGGTCTTGTGTCCAGGAACCCAGCACCAAGGGGCATGGTTGTACTTCTCAGTAAGAGAGGGCCAGTGTGGGAACCACACACTGGACCCCTGATCAGTCTCCCTGTGAAGCCACTTCTCACCTCTGGTTTGGACCACTTCAACAAGCACTCTGCTGGGCAGTGCCTGAACATCACAGGAGCAGCTCTCAGTTCATAACAGTCAAGGGTACATTTGTTTTGGCTCTCTCCCAACAACACAGCCTTGTAACAGCATCCCAGTAGATGCTGCATCTTTGAACACACCACATCCTAAAACATAAAACATACACCTTCTAATTTGTATGCTAAAAACACTCATCTGGTGGGTTGTAACACAGATCCTGTATTATTTCAGGCAGTCTGAACAGCAAAGAGACATAAACATGTCCTAAGGCCAGAGGGTGCCCAGGAGACATTAAAGCCAATTTATACTTAGTGTCCATTTGAGATGGTGCATTGAACATATGGTCCCAGCATTTGATCTGAGCCTGTGATGTTTTCAGCGCTACAGGCATTGCATAATGCCCACTCTGTCTTCCTGGATGCCACAAAAGTCCCAGTCTGAGGCTGCCCTTTGTAAAATCCAGTCTTTCAGGTTACAGCTTCTTCACATGGAGATGCGCACGTACACAAAAGTCCAGCTATCATTTTACAGCACAAGAGATCCTCTGCATGAGCACATGGCATATGCAATCAGGCTGTGTTTATTCCCTCTGGCTCTGAGGCCATCTGGCACTAGTGAAGTCTATTATCATCCAAAAAAGGGTGCCCGCATCCAAACTACATGTTGGGCATGGTGCCTGGCCCGTGCTAATTCTCAAAATATGCCCAGGAACTGTTTGGAAAAGGCCTGGGCTGACTGCCCAGGGGCAAACCATTCCAAGGACTGCTCAAACAATTTAACAGTGTAGACAATGGAGTTAGTGCCTGGGACTCTCTTCTGGCACTGTTGAATTTCCAGTGTAAGCAGAGCCTGCAACTGCAACGATAAAAGCTGATTCCTTCATGGAGTACACTTCTCTCTGAGTGGCATAAAGCACTTCACATCTACTGCATGTTAAGACTGCCTTCAGAGATCAAAAGATTTCTGGAAGTCAAACTGCACATATTTTACTGTATCCTGGAAACACTGCAGACTGAGCACCTGAAAGTATAATAATGAACTGGTATAGGAAAGATCCATTTGTAATATTTGTCACTGTGTGTTCAATACAAGTGGGCAGAGCTCTAGAGGAGCACAGGCAAGCCAGGTTACCAAGGGGTGTGCATAGGAACAGGCTTGCATGAGCCAAGACATAGAAAGGATTCAGCTGAGGAATCTAAAGCCAAACAGCTTTCAGGATGTTGGAGCTTCACATCCATAGTGGCAAGCATGGTTTTCACTCCTTTGGTTTTCTCAGATTTGTGAGGAGACCACTTATAAATAAAGGGAAAGAAAAAGAACAGGAATGCTTTAAAGGTTCCTCATGCAAACTATGCACCCTGTAGCCATTTTAAACAAAGTAAGATAGGAAAAAAAAAAAAAAATCATATTTTCCCATTTATCCTAGATTAAAAGCTAATAAACTGAAATAAAAGTTTCTATAAACATGAATTGTTTTTCAGATTCCAACATTCCAACATTCCAACATGGAGATAGCGCAAAACAAGATGCTTTCAAAACCCCATTTCTTCCTTTTTTGTAGTTAGTCCTAGGAAATGGGACAGTATATGGCTCCTGTAATAATCAAAGGCATTTTCTGAAACAATCAGAAGCATAGTTGGCTTTACCATCTTCACTTATCAGCACATACGTGTACACCCACAGGACAATGACATTTCACATGGCAATAACCAGTGTACAGAAACGCAAGAGTGGAAAGGATTCCCCTGGACTCAGCTGTCTGTGGCTGCAGCTGACCATGCCATATGGTTCCAAACATTTATCAAGCTCCATCTTCACAACTAGGTCATTTGCCTCCAAGACAGAGATGTTCTTGAATTTTAGCTCTCTGACACTCAGAAACGTGAAGTTACAGCAAATGCGCACCATTGCTCCTCATGACATCACTGTCATTGCTGAAATCTCTCTGCTTCCCCCTCTGCTCTTCACAGAGACAAGGCCTTCCCACTCACAGACTTGGGGCTAAACAAATCCTTTATAATGTGTTGATGCTATTGATAAAGCTCTTTGCACTGTTAATGGCAAACCTTCAATAGCTAGCACATACTTTTGACAGAAAGTTATCCCATCCAGATATCAGATTAGCTTGGCACAGTCTTCCTTTGAAAGATAGGTTGCATTTTTTATCTTTCACAGTAATAGCTTTCACTCTTTTTCCTAATAGTCTCAAACTACTCAAGTCAGGCTAACGGACATTAAGTTTTTGCTTTCCCTTTCATGGACACAGGTGTTACAGAAAGGGTGAATATAAGGATAATTTCATGAGGTCACAAAAACAGTGTTAACAAAAATCATAGCAGTTCTTTATCCTTTATATTTCCTTGTTTCTTATTTTCAGGTTTATTTGTGAGGATTTTTTATATTTTTTTTTGGTTGGGGGTTTTTAATTATAATTTGTATAAAGAGTCAGATAAAAGCTGGTACAATAGTGCAGTAAAACACTGAAAATTTAATTTTTTAACCTTAAGCTCTGCACTAGCTTAAATTATAGAATAAAGATCTCTCAGTTATAAGATAGGATTTTGTCACTGTCATTTTTGTAAAGGAAAACATTCCAGATCCAGGGGTTTCTTTGAGAATCAGCAAATCCCACTGAATGAAAATTCACAGGAGTCTCAGAGTATTACTGCACTGAAGGTATTAGTCAACATCTTTAATGAGTTGACTGCCTAAGATTCAATTCACTTGCAAGTTTCAGCGAGTGTGTGTCGTTCTGCCTCTAAAGCTGACATGGTCTTAGCAGATCATAAAAGAAAAGGTGTTTTTCTTCTCAATTACTGAAAAATTCTTAAGGAGACTCATGGATTTAATTTAAAGGATCTGCCAAAACGAACATTCAGTGGAGAAAGTTTCAGCTGAAAACAATTTATTTGTGAATGCTATTAGTAATTTAAAAAAAAAAAAATTGGGACTGGAAGTTAGACGCTAACCATAACTAGCAGACATTCGTCCACCCAGATTTGCTGAGAAATTTTCAGGGTAGAGGTGCAGGTACCCTTGTTCTGTGTATGTTGACTACTACATCACACATGACGTGTATGAATCACATGAGACATATCACGGGTCGGCAATCTGAGCTTCTGACTGTGGGCGCTGCTTTCAAGTAAAACCGCAGACAGAATTGCTGTCACAATTATGCCAGCGTTTAACCTCATTTCAGTTCGTTTATATTTAAGTTTTTCTGTCTTCCCAGAGCTGTGCATCTCTTATGACGGCTACTGTATTTGGGCTAAGTTTCTGTATTCCTTCCAAGTTTGCATAAATCACAAGCTGTGGCTGTCTGGTATCCAAATGGACTTTTTCTGTCGTAAGCAGCTTCTACCACTTCCATCAAACATAGGCCTTTTCTTACTTTTGACACCTATATAACCGCAACGTTTTTTTTCTCTTAGTTCATGTATTCTTCTGATTTTCCCTAAAATTTCCTTACTGTAATTCTGTGTGCCCTTTACCTTTCTGCCACCATATACTTTCTGAGATTACCAGGCAATTCTCGCACTTTCCTTTCTTCTGGTGACCTTTTTTAATATCACTGTCTCTTAGAATTTATAAAAGTAGACAAACATAAACACCAAGCTGCACATACACCTAGGGATTTGCATTGATTTCTAGTGTAATTACATTATCTAACTTTATCTACCTTTTCTTTCATGCTTTTCTGGTCATGGTTAGTTCCATTTGGTTCTCTGTGGCCCACCTCTTCAGTGAGCTCTCCGATTTATGCAGAAATTAATTCAATAGTTCTGTGAAACAGAAGAGGTAAACTTTCCAGGGTATGAACTATTTGCTTCTCTCACATTTGTCTTTATTTGTTTTTGTAGAGTGCTGTGCATGCCTAAGTTTAAAATACTAAGTATAAGGGCCAATGCCATTAACTCCTCAAACCCCAAAGTCACATGTCAGGTTGATTTTCAGGCTGAATATTCTGCATAAGGTCAGTTTCCCTCAGTCTGGGGGACAGGATAGCTCTGGGGACTGGATTCATGCCTCTGTCTTCATTTAAACATGGTGAGATATCAAATGTCTGGATGAAGGCAGCATATTGTACACATAAATTGTTGTGTTAACCTACCTGAGGGATGTCAAACAAAAGCAGTATTTTGAACCTTTGTTATCTTCAAGTGACAAAATTTGTTGTGAACATGGTGTCCAAGTTCACATTACACACACATACACACAAAACTCCCACTGGCTCCTGGTGCTGCTACATAGACTTGATGAGAGTCTGCAGAGAAAAACTGCTCTTGGAAAACTGTCTTGGGAGTGGATTTTGTCATCAGCAGAATCCCACGGTTTCTGATGAATAGCTGTAGTAATTCAACAGTTCACCACACAGATGCACTTTATGTCGATACCGTACTGTCTCATATCAAATAACCTTTCTCAGGGCAGCCATACATATCTAGAAAAAAAGAAAAAAATATGAAGCATTACTGCAAGATTAATCAGCCAAAAAGACAGAGACCAGAGATTACTTACGAGCTGTGCACAAGAAACATTCTTCTTCCCATTTTGGAGGTGTACTCTGTAACAATGTTGAGTCCCCATCTTGATGTACTCACGATTACTCAGGCCTCCCTTCCCTCACAGCTCTTTATGTGCCTGTGGTTTGGGAGCTACAGCTCTCACCCCATAACCTAACGTGAGACTCGGTGATCACTTAGGAAGAGCTCTCAGAAGGAGCAGTTGAAGACTCTGGCATGATGGGATCTCCCTGACAAACCCAGCTCTATGGAAACACTGTCATCCCTCCATCCCATCAGCTACAGACTGAGAGACCCTTCCCTGTATTGCACCACCCAACCCTTCCATCGCTGCAGTTTTCTTCTGTTCTTGATCTACTTTGCACAATTATTCATTCACTCATCACTGGCAGAACTACAAATCACAGTTTCCTTTCTCTCCTTGCCTCTGTCTCCTGAATCCCTTCTCCGCTTGTACATAACCTTCTCTCTATTTTATTGTTATGTTTTGCCACATATAAATAGATGTCTCTTTGCATCTGACCTTTGGTTTGCAAAGCCTTCTCCGCCCTATGGCTCAGGAGAGGCCATTTTGGTCTTTCTGGTTTTGCAGTTCTCCCAAGAATGTAATTTCCTTGGGAAAAGGAAAAAGCAAAATTAAAAAAAAAGAAAGCAAATCTTCCCCTTCATATCAAAATCCATTCATCCACTTCTAATTTTAGTTTCCCTTAGTGAATGCTACCCTGTAATTAAAACATTGGCAGATGAGAATATTATAGAGCCTTGCAGTTCAAGTGAACATTATTGTTAAACGTAATAATTTTGTGTCTTACAGTCTAGTAAACTAACTGAAAACATGTAAGACCATCCAGATTAAGGCTTGCAAGGACCAGTTTACACTGCATCATTCAGACTCTGTTTCCACAGGTAGGATTTGCAACAGGACTAAAACCAGCATGCAACTGATAGAGGGCAACATACCAGGGCCAATGCTGACCTCTACCAGCAGACATTTTAACTTCCTTTTAACAGGGATGCTGTATAACTTTCTTGGAAACCTTTCATTCACAGATATGTTGAATGTCAAGTAACAGAACCATTGCAGAACCAAGCTGCCTAAATCATTTCCTTCCCACCGCCTAACTACCCATATTCCACAGACCTCTCATTTTCCTAACCTGAGTAGAAGGATTCAAATTAATAAATGCCATGCTCAACAAAACAAATGCCACTGTCCACAAGCATTTTTCACTAGGAGTTCCACTTACAGGAGACTCCCTACAGCCACTCATTCCTACCCTCACTGCCTTCCATTTCATTAGTCATTCCTTCCATCCCCAACCCCATTTCTGTCCCAACCCTACATACAGCGGCACCAGCAAAACTGAGGCAGCTGTGAGCAGCATTGTAGAGGTCGGAACAAAGGCCTGGGGAAGAGCAGCCCCTCTTAAACATGCTTTATGAAGATCAGATTGTTTCAAAGAGACACTATCCCAAGACAGAAACAATTTGAAAACTGTACAGCTGACATACACCTGCAACAGGACTAAACAGGGATTTTGCCTTTATTACATCAGCAAGATGCAAGGGTGCAAATCCTGTCAGTCCTCTACTCACCTGTTTTAGAGATTTTAGTCTGACAACTGAAGTAATACCACAGATACTTCTGTCAAGTAGAATGAAATGAGCAAGCTCAGGAATATGGGTAAACTTCAAAAAGCAGAGCCCAAGAGGGCATTAAAAGTTTTATCGCTCCCTAGAAAATCAGCAAGGATGTGAACACCCAGAGCACGGCACATTAGCTCCCTACTCTTTCCTCTCATCTACCTTGCAATGCAGAAGATTTAGCCACATGTATCAACTTTTATCTTTAAATTTTCTCTCATACTGAATATGAGTCAGAATTTTTTCACAAAGCAAATCAGGCATTAGGGAAGGTGGCAGGAGAAATGGATCATGTATCTTCATGAGGAAGAGTATCCTTTTCTTATGAGTAGAGACTGTAGGAGCTGGGCCTGTTTAGTCTAGAGAAGAGAAGACTGAGAGGTGATCTCATCGAAACATAAATATCTCATAGGTGAGTGCCAAGAGGATGGTGTCAGATTCTTTTCAATGGTGCCCAGTGACAGGAGGAGGAGCAACGGCCATAAAATAAAACACAAGCAGTTCCACCTCAACATGAGGAAGAACTTATTTATGTTGAGGGTGGCAGAACTCTGGAACAGGTTGCCCAGGGAGATCGTGGATCTCCTCTGTGGCAAATTCCAAATCCACCTGGACAGGGTCCTGTGCAACCTGCTCTAGGTCACCCTGCCTTTGCAGGGGAGTGGGACTGGATGGTCTCCAGAGGTTGCTTCCAACCCTAACAATCCTGTGATCCATGCCACACTGCCTGGAGGTAGGAATGCAGGGCTGTGCTTTCTTCTAAAATAAGGAGGGAAATTCTAAGACACTGGGTACTCTTTGTTAGGATTTATGCAGATGAGTAATTCTTTGCTTTGCTGTAAATACAGGGGAAACATATTTTTATATAAAGAAATAAAATAGGCTTATTTAAATAGAAAATAACATTGCTTTTTAAACTTTCCAAACCAGTTTCAAAAAACTCTACCTCTGCACTCCTAAATCTCTAGCTTGCATTCACATTTTACTCATGAAACACACTGTAGTAAACCATGAATAGAAGTATTTAAATTGTGCTGTTTCGGTTTTAATCTGATCTCTCTGCAACCACCTTAATAGCTCTCTCTTTGGGAATTCTGTTGTCACAAAGCTCCTGTAGGGGTTTCCTGGTAAATTTTCTTGGCCTCCCAGCCCCTGTACAGATGATGTGCTGTCCTGCTCATTTTGGTATTAGCTATCAAAAGGGGATGGTGTGTTAATCAATGATGGGTTTAGCTTCCAACCTTCAATTATAGTTTTCACTTAAAAGGTTGCAGGACCAGCCTGTTTAAAGTCTCCTAAATATTAAAATTTCGAGTATTTTGCCTGTGGTGAGTGAATCTGGGCTATGGAGAGACATGCAGTATTTCTTGTATCTGTAGTGATCCACAGAGCAGAAGTTCACTGGAAGTACCTAGTAGGAAAGCAGGCTCTTTGCCATAAGTTTGTCTTTCCCCTGCTCTCATCTGCATGCATTGCATCATGCCAAGAGGCAGACAGCTCTCTCACTTATTCCTCCAGCCTGCCCTGGGAGCCTTCAGTGCCTTTTATAAACTCATTTCTCATGCCTGGGAATAAAGGGTTGGTCTTCCAGATTTCAGCTGAAGTAATGCATTGACCAGGTTATGAAATCCAGCATCTCTCTTGCATGTTCCCTCCTCCTGAGGAGTTCACTATCTTACTCCCAAGAGATTTTAATGTGCAAACTACATGCCAGAGGAGAACACTACACACCCATCCAATGTGCAGAGAAAGCAGGATGAATTCACTAACTGATATGTTGCTACATGATATGAGCTTGCTGCTGCTTCCCACAAATATTGCCAGTGAAGGTATTCAAGGTCATCTTGCACAGAAGAGACATATCACACACACATGCATGATTGTTCCTTGAACTGCAGCTAACTTCCCAGAAAGCTGAGTTAATCTTGGTCAAGCTGAAATAAAATATTCCAGAGACTAACAGTATTGTGCATGGGAGCTGCAGAAGCTGTCCAAATGGTTAATTAACAGTACAAGGAATAGTGGGCAAAATGTTAGTGGTGGAGAAGAGCTTAGGCATCCAGTTAGAGAGAAGCATTTCATTGTATTCCATCATTTCAAAAGCAGGCATTTATAGAACCAGCCTGCTGCATATGGGTCTCCTCTTTTTGCCCTGAAGGATGTTCCCCAGCTCATCTAGATAGTCCTTGGATTACTTTAAGGTTAAGTCTACTTTAAGTTCAGATGTGTATGCAGACATTCTTGTCAGTCATAATTTGCTATAGAAAAATAAAAGTGAGGCTGCCTGAATAAAGGTGTACAAGTCAGATTAAGTGGGAGGTTCTGTTCAGTTTGATCCAAGCCCAGAAGTTTATGTGGCAATAGTGCATAGTAAAACAGGTAGAACAGATCGCAACAAACTCTCAGTTTTCAGGTTATGTACATGAGCTCATATCATCTAGGATTAATATCATTACAGTACAAAATCCTTTCCTCAGCACCCAAATTTCCAAACAATAATGTCATTCAGATATCCTGAATTGCTGCTATATAGAAGTCAAACAGTACTAAATTTACTTCTTGGTACATAAACATTTTCACAATCAGAGCTTTTTGTGTAAAATGTCATTCAAGTTTGACAACTAAGTGGAAGACAGAAATCCCCATCCAGGGGTATCCATCCCATCAGCCAGACTTGAATCCCATTAATTTTGTGTGCACTAAATTAATTTTCATGGTTTGTAACGTGAACCTGTCCAATACTTGCAATACTCTAGCTACAGTTACAGTTTTTCTGGATGAGTTATCCTGGACAGAGCAGCAGTCACAGCACAGATCATTAAAATGGATCAACTGCGGACCTAAGGTCTGGATCCACTTTGCAGGATTTATTCCTTCTGACATCCTTGACTTCTCTTCAAAGTCTCACCACCTGTTAGCAGCTCTCCTCCCTTACAGGAGGTAGGTCCTTTTTCTGAGGAAATAGCTCATGATGTATGTATCAATAAATGAATTCCAGAAGGAACACACACTTCTAGCCCACAAGCTCTTGGGTATCTGACCTCAATAGATGGAGAAGCAAGCCCCCCAAACTGTGCAATCATCTCTCTTGGGCACAAACCAACTCAACAGCAAAATTAATTCCAACATGATTCACAACTAAGTGTTTCATTCATTGTGAGCAAAGAGTTCTCAGAACTTTATTTCCCATAGGGAGAGGGAGAAGGGACATTTTAACTATCAACCACAGTTCAGGGCAAAACAAGCACTGAAACACTTCCTCAGAAATGTTAGGTTGGGGATTTTTGTTTTTCTGGTTTTTTCTCAGTTTGATTTTTCCATCTGTAAGTGAGAAAAAAGGTGAGAAAAAGGCAGAAGACAGATATGGTAATGGAAGCTGGAAAAGAAGTACAAAGGATTGTGTCAGCACTTGCATCCAGTCTGAACTATGCAAAATATCATGAGCTCTTGTGGACTGAAACACTGTAGATGTGTATAATGCATGCACATACACAAGCAGAAGAAAAACCCCTTGCTAGGTTTTTTTGTTTGTTTTTTTTTCCTATCAGCACCAGAAACATGAGCTTTGCCCCTTGCTAGAGGCCTGAACTGTTCTTGTGCACATTTTAGAGCATGATTCAGAAAAAGTTCTTTTTTTGTCACTGGCCCCATTACCTAATGTTTTGCAGTCCTGCCCAATAAAGATTTATTCATCTCATATGTTCCTGGTTGTGACCTTATGTTCGGCTGCAGTTGGACTGCTTTGCACTCCAAGGCTCTTTCCTCAGCATTCCAAACCTGGGAGCTGCTGTGCCTGGGAAGACCAGCCTGCAGAGCCTCACTGGACAGTAAATCAGCCCTTGAAGGCCCAAACTTTTTAAACTGAGCATTCAGCCTCATCTGTTTTGTTATTGCACTAATACTGCCCCGAGGAAAATCACAAAGAAGAGTCCAATATATTTCAAATATGTTATTTAACTGAAGCATGCTTTCTTAGATTCAGTTTGAATATTGCAATGCTTAACTTTTCTTTGAATACCCCTACGTGCTGCTTATGATGAAAGTATCAGACCCAGCTTTTCACTGAAAATAGGAACCTACCATGAGGGTTTACATGACTGAAGTGGGAACTGTACTTATCTTGCCAGCCCCCTGATTAGGACTTGTTTCACACTGAAGTTTCCTGCAGCAAAATCTCATCCTTCCACAAAATGTGTGCAGCTGTGCAGTCCAGAAAATGTGACTCAAAAGTTTTCTTTTAAAGCATTGCCCTCCTTCACTCTCCCTTGGTGGCCAGAAGTTCATGAGGATCATTCCCACATTTGTTTCAATCCCTTCAGTATTTAGTTCCTCAAACCAGCTACTTTTCCCTCCCGGTGAAGCCCCATGGCAAATCTTGTACTGAGAACTAGCAGTGACATTTCTTTCTCTGCTCAGGGAAACTCAGTGATTAACACAGGAGAGGCTCAGTGCTGACATATCTTAGCAAAGGTGGTGTTTCAGTACCATGAGATATCCACCTTTAATAGTTATTTGACAATGATATAAAGATCTGTGATATTAATTGCAGCTAATTTCTCCTACTCACCATGCTGAAAATGAAGTTCAAGCTGTGGATTAATGGCCCTTTGCTACTTATGAGGTTCTTTATGGCTAATTTGGCATCATCCATCAAGCTTCATTCATGTATTTATTGAACAAAATGAGCAGGGTTTAACCAGTGAAGGTGAGTTAATAAAAAATAATGAAGGATATTTCTTAGATGCTCTGAGGAACTCAGTACTTGAACCTTTCAGCTAGCATTTACTTACCCAGATAACAATTTTATGTGATCTTCCATTTTTCTTTATTCATTTTGCTCAGTATATTGCTTTTCCACATATTTCACTCTCCGTAAAAAAACTAAGACACCAAGAGCATAAGAAAAATAAGCTGTCATTATTACATCAGTGGTTTTGATAGGAGGAAGTGGGACTAGTACAAAAGTTGTTTTATCTGCACTGAATTCACTGACTTTACAAGGGACCTGTCTTTTGCTCTTGGCTTAAGTAACAGAAAGTTGTGCTTGAGGTGCTGCCACTATATGAAAAGTACTTTTCAGTGATCTGAGAAAGAACATATATGAGACTAGAATCATTGTGTGTTTCTTCAAGAAGCAGAAGTTTACCATCATATCAAGCCTTTCCCTCAGATTTTCTCTGTGAGAGAAAATTCAGCAGTGTTTGACCTAGAAACCTCAGACTTAAATAATAATAGCTGCAGAAAAACAGTTTTTAATAGGATTGCATTTCACAGTTTCAGAAAAACATGAATTCCCCTCACTTTGTGTGGATTCTCTAAACAGGAAAGTCCAATTCCCTTTGGATTCTTCCCCTCTGAGCAAGGGTGAGACTGAGTCATCCTCCATTTGTTTGTCTTTGATGACAAATATTACTCTCAACTTTCAAACAATGTCAGCAAGAAAACAGAGTATCTGGAGCTTGCTCAGTTATATTTCTACATTTCCAAAACACTACATAATAAATATGCATATCGGTCATTTTAAACACTTGAATACCTTCACTGGCTTTAGCTGGAATGTTTCTAACATTAAAACTTGCTGAATGAAGATCATCATACTTATTGAAGCCATGCCTCTTTTGTGATAGTAATGTGGCATTCTGGGCAGTGAGACAGACTTAGAAATTTCTTAGTTTAGACATACTCTTCTGGGAGCACCATGACATTCAGGATTTAACACAACCACTTATGTTGAAGGTGCCACCTACACTGGGTGGTTAAGTTTTTGGACAAACCACACTGTTCCCCTGCAGAGAGCACTGCTAAGACTGCTAGCCTTGTCTCTGGAAGCTGCTAATTCTCTTTGTGCACCTGTGAGTCCCAAGTGCAAGGTGTATGATGGAAACCATTTGAAAACAGCCCACTCTGCAGCAAGCGACAGATTTAGTCTGGAATTTTATGTCTTCTTTCCTCATTGATTCAATTACAGTTCTACCTGAAACAGTGACAAAAGCAGAATGCTGGAACTTCAGTTATCCAATTTAAAGGCAAATAATTCCGTACCAGACTACAAAATGTTGCACACAGAAAATATGAATATTAATGTATTGCAGTTTCACCTGTCAGAGTCTTTTCTCTGTGCAGTATTTTGCCTTGCTGAGCAATGAAATAGGTGTTCTGCAGCGCCAGGCTCTTTTCACAACAGACAGGCTGAAATTGCTTCCTTGGTTAGACAGCTCACCCTTGAGGTATGCTCAAAGCATATCCTTTTTTGCACATCTATACAGCAACTTCCAATTAGGGAGGCAATATAAGCAGTAAGAGTCAGCAGGGAAGGGAATAAGATGTTCTTTGTCTCCAGACAGAAAATTCCTTGCTGAAAAAAATGTTAGGATTCGGCATGTCAAAGTTCCTTTGCTTTTACTCATGTGAGAGAATCCACATACATGTTCACGACTTTCCTAGAGCCTGTTGGAACTACAGCTCTCAGACCTTGGACTATTCAGAGAGCAGGAAATGTGTGTCTGATCCTCCACAGTAACATTTTATGGAGAAAAGCTTTCTTCTCCCAAGAATATTCTCATCTGCAAATGTGACACAGCCTCTTCTCCATCTGATAGAGGTTTTCCACTAAATTCAGTCTGGGCAAAATAACTAAGCAAATCCTGCTGTTATTCCTACTTGTTGCTGTGTGTTGATCTTCTGTAGTCATTCCTAATGCAACACAAGAAGAGAAAAAGAATATACTTTTCAAATAGGGGACAAAAATACACTTCACAAGACTATCTCCAAGTTGCTGCTCATCATCAAAGGTTGAGATGGTTGGACAGTGTTAAGGCAACACCAAGCAATTAACAACTTGTATTAAATATCCAGCAAAGCTCCATCTCAGCAGGGATTCTAAGCCATGCCCTTGAGCAAATCTTTGGGGAAATCACCAGTAACACTCCTATCCTCACAGCTCATGACTTTTTTTCTGAGAATACAAAACTGATTTGATTATTTTCAGGCTTCCCAATATTCTAGTCTGTGTTCATGTTTGCAATAGATTGCAATGCCTTAATAATATGCCTGTTGTTTACTGGGAAGCAGAAAGGCTAAGCAGCACCTAGCTCAATCCAGCATGAAATCTGAAGCAGTATTGGGGTTAAGTTTGAACCCTTCATGCCACCTTTGCAGTTTCTGAGTTTTCTTTAACTTTTGGCTTTGTAGCCTCAAAGTAACTTCAGTCAAAATATCTGAGCGTTGTCAGGTTTCAGGTCAAAAGTATGTCAAAAGTAGAGTTTTACATGAATCTCACCCAACAGTAAATCCCTTCCTGCATTTGATATTCAGCCTAAGCTCCCTTGAAAAGTTTTAGGTTTTGTGGTGAATATTTCTCACAGCTCTAGGTTGAATAAATCTGGAATGTTATACCCCTCTCAGCAGGTTTCATCCAAATCCCAGCCAATTTTACAGACATCCTCATGACTATGAGGAGAGTGGGTAAAGGCAAAGATTTTGTTGGTGTACAGTCAGATTCTCAAGCCTTATGCACTGTCCTGTGTCAGTCAGAACAATAAAACAAAAACAGCAATTGTCCCTCTTTTTTTCACTTACCAGCTTTACGTAGCAAATATCGAGGGCAAAGTTCTCAGTGAATGCGTCATGAAACACTTATCTCCTTTTAGATTCATTAGATTCATGCTACAATAAAAAACATTTTAGAGTCACAGCAACAAATATTTTTGACAGTCTGTTAAAAATGGTCAATTTTTCACCCTCAGAGGCAGCCTCAGCTCCCCAGTTCAGCTGCCACCTCCCTTTGAGAATGCCCAAATCCCTTTCTTTCCTCTGTTTATCCCAAGAAAGCCCCCTGGATGGTTACATTTCTGCAAATAGGTGCCACACAGCTTCCTTTATCCCAGCTACACAGAGAACCAGCATAGGAAAATTGTGCACCAGAGGGACCTGAAAGGATAGACTGCAGAATCACTGAATGGGTCAGGTTGGAAGGGACCACACTGGGTCATCTCCAGTGAGGGAGATTCCACAACCTCTCTGGGCAATCTGTTCCAGTGCTCAGTCACCCGCACAATAAAGTTGTTCCTCCTCATATCCAGGTGGAACTTCCTGTGTTTCAGTGTCTGCTTGTTGCCTCTTGTCCTATTGATTGGCACCACTGAGAAGGACATGGAAACATCCTTTGACACCCTCCTTTCAGATACTCAGAGACATTGATGGGGTCCCCTCTTGGTCATTTCTTCTTGAGGCTGAACAGGCCCAGCTCCCTCAGCCTTTCCTTGTAAGAGAGATGCTGCAGTCCCTTAATTGTCTTTGTTGCCCTTTGCTGGACCTGCTCAGAAGCAACTGGATGCACAGTCTTCCAGGTTCAAACATGCATAGCCCAGCCAGCAAAAGACCTGACCTGACAAGATTTTTGTGAGAGCTGTGGCATGACCATGCACCACAACCTATGTCTGTGCAAGGGGACTCTGGTGGGTCTGTCACATGAGTGAAACTGTAAAAACAGTAGCTTTCGGTGGTAGGTAGGCTCCAAACCTCAGGAAAGAGATGATGTTCTATCCCATGCTTAACTGTTATTCAGAAGGCAGATTGCCTGCTTCAGACTCAGGCAGTAGTTTTCAGTGTTGTTATCAGCCTTGGAGAGGTTCCTGGACACAAACTTCCTAACACATAGGAATATGCCTCCTCAGTTTTGTCTCTCGTTGTCATGAAGAAGGCCCAAAAAGTTACTTTACAAAAATTTTCCTTGTCTTTTTCTTCATAGCTGTTACCTAAAGGCCGTGAAAACAAAAGTAGCTAAATATGAGAAGTTACATTCCTTCATTGGAAAATTTATATTGTTAACTCTACTCTGCAATGAAAAACTTTGTGCAACACTGCTTTTAATTTGTCATGCAGAGTAGATTAAAATATCTAAAGAAATTATATTGAAGACGCTGCAAACCAGAAAATAACCTTTGCAACAGTCCTTGTTTAAATTATTTTGAGCATAACACTTCATATTGCAAGTTCCCTGACATTCTACCTATATGTATGAACACTGGAGGCAAAGACTCTCCTTCACAAAAGAGAACATTTAAAGTTTTCCGTCACTCAAAGTGTCCTATAGGAAGAATAATCCAGCTGCTGGTAAACTGATGGCAAATTCTAGTCAGGCATGCATTCAGAGGACAACTTCCTGATCCCTATAGGCTTAAGAAACAATACAGCCTGTTATACCAGTCAGAAAATGAGGCCCTGTGGGTCAGTTCTGCAAAAACCACAAACATAGCACCAAATAGAAAGGATTACTAACCTCTATTCAAACAGGGCTCTCTTGGTAGGTTGTGTTATGCAACTTTTCCAAAAGCATGTTAGATATTGGCAGACACTGAGAAATATCATCCAAGTCCTGGTTTTTTTTCTCTCTCTCTCCCTCTCCCTCTTTTTCTTCTTCCTTTAATACAGTCAGTCAATTTGGTGTCCTGGAGGGAGAAAAAATGTTCCATGAAGAAATCACTTTGAAGCTTAATTTTTCACTGCCAAAGTACTTGGGACACTTGTTTTTTCCAGTATTTCTCTAACTCTTGTTATCACTACTGCTGACTCATCTCCTGATGCCGAGGGAAAAACAGCTTTATGAGAACACGAAGAGGTCATGACTGAATTATTTTGGCTGTTATAAATGGCTCTGCAACTCATTCTCTGCACTGCTATTAAACAGATTTTCAAAAATTCTGGATCAAAGCTAATGTTCCAGAGTAGGAAGATTCCCAAAGAGGTGGAGAAGCATGTAGCCTTACCTCTGCTCTGGAGCAGAAGCATCATCTCTCAACCAGTTGTGGTGAACATCACTCTCCTGCATACTGCTGAAGTACTACTCCACAGCAATTCCATTCAGCGCACCCCAGTAGGAAAAGAATATCTCCAACCTTCCTTTTAAGTTCTTATGAGGTGCAGTAAATAAGGACTGATACATCAAGGCACTTCTGGAAAACATAAAAGTTCTGCTATTTTTCTCTTTTTTCCCTGCCTCCAAAGCTTGCCTATGGATTTTGTTGGTATAGAAACAAAAAAAAACCCACTGAATTATTTCTCTCTCTTTCATAAAATCCCACATTCTCTCTGCATACATATCTAAATATATCCAACAGCAAATAAAGTAATTGCAATAAATCACAATTTCAATGAATTTTACCTGCATTCGCTGCTTATAAATCTTAGTGAAGTTATGAAATAACTTTTTCATGTACTTTTGCAGAAGTTATTTGTAAATTCCTTTAACAAAAAACTTGTTTGTACATTATGCTGTTTGTGACCGGTTCAGTGTAAAAATTTATAACAACATTATGTGCAACTGCATCCCATTAATCAGTCAGATGGGTTGTCTATTCCTTTATCAGAGGCAGAATATTATGTGACAAGAATATGAACAGACTAGGCAGCTAAACACAGCATTGATCTGGAACGAATCTTTAAGTCTTTCTACTTTTCTCAAGATTTTAATCAAAGTATTAAGAGTATTGATCAGATGTCTGTGTGTGTGTGTGTGTGTGTGTGTGTACATGTGAAGATGGCAGGGATAGGTCATGAAGAGATATAAAACTGGAAAATCCCTTCTATTAAGAACCACTCCTGGATACTTTCCTTACCAGGAGCTGCACTGTACAAGCCATGAGCTAGTAGGTTGTTCAGCTAATCCCCATCTGGCGAAATTAAAGAGCATTTTGCAGCTCACATGCTACAATGAATGTCAAATTATTTATAGGCAAAGGGACATAGTAACAGAGGGGAAGCTTTCTCCTGTCCTGAAATGGGTTTGCCTTGCAATCCTCACCCTCATCAAACAAAATATCTCACAAGCAGACAGAGCAATAGATGGGCTGGGCTGCTGCATTAAAGGGACATGGTGGCAGCCTGAGGACAAAGGCCATTGCTGCTGCATGTGGTGCATGAGACCACCCTGGGGGAGATGTGCCATTTTCCCATCACGTACTGTAGTCACACCTACAAGAAAGGCAGACAGAAGAAAGCTCAAGTTTGGCATCCTCTTAGGTTTTAGGCATGGAATGCTTGCTCCATAATTACTATTAGCACAAAGAAAGTTGCTCTGAACAGGGAAGAAGTCAAACTTTGTCTGCTTAGAAAGTCAAAGACTAGGTTGCCAACACAGTGTAAGCAGGTTCAGCTTCGGCTGCAAGCTGACAGAAGGTCATGAGGATCACAGTATCAGAGATAATCACCTGCCTCTCTCCAAAATCCTATCTCAGGTGTCCTCTTCCTCGATCAAGTTCTTGGTGCGCTTTGTTCCATCTGTCAGTTACTTGGAACTGTCACTGAAATTTGGAATATTTTTCATTAAGACCTGCTGTGAGAAGTCTGGGAAAAGCACAATGAAAAGAAAGCAAGAATAAATCTTCTCAGTACATGTTCAGCTGAGAGCTGATGGCATCAGCTTCTCCTGAGCATTTCTAGTCCTGGCATTTATGAGAGTACTGATAAAATATGGCTAACATCTGTCAATCCCTATTTCAACAGTGAACTTCACAGTTGAATAAACATACTTCTAAGCACGGCAGTTAGGTTTTCTTTTTAAGCACGTCGCTTCCTTACCCCTTCACAGAGAAATTACTTTCATAGGAAATTTAAAATAAATAGAAGAGAAAGTTCAGTATAGACATGTGGTGTTCATCAAGGAGAACTTCCAAATCAGCAGGAGTTTTCCTTCACAGAGCTGGAAACCATCACCATACCATCATCATCTGCTCATTTGGATCCCACCAGCTACCATGGCTGAAAGCCATTAGCCCCCTTGCCTGCCAGTTTGACCAACAGCACTTTCAGCAGTTTAGTCTCCAGAGGCTGATAAAATGGGGGAAAAAATAACCTATCATGATGCGTATTTGCCTATTTTTGTTCCTAGGAGTGGGTCCTGAGCAGGTTACTCCTTTAGTTGCTATTAAAATGCCAGAGCACCATAGCAATCATAGTAGAAGTTTGCTTACTATGACACTCAGGATTACTCTTGGCCATGCATCCTCCAGAAGCACGGGGCACACTTATCTCCTCCCATCAGATGAGTACACACGTGGCCACTTAAAACTTCCAGTGTTGAGCAGTCTTTTCCTTTAAGCTTGGATGGCTTGTTTTGAATCAGTTCAGGATAAACATTAGGTAGCATTTCCACAAGAAATCACCATGTGTCTCCATCCCACAGAATTTTCAATGCCCTAGAAAGAATTAAAAGCAGCTCATAGTTGTACTCCAGAACACACTTCTAATGAGAAGCAATAAGTGTCCTCTTGATATACTTATCTGTACCTGTAGGTTTCTTCTGAAATATTTTCTCTTTTTACCCTGATGTTTCCATTTAATTCACTTATTCTTTCTTTTCTCATTATTATATTAGCTCCTTTCAGTTTTCAATTAACTGCTTTCAAGGTTCATATCCCTTAACATCTGTAACTATTTTGTTTCTCCCATTACACTCCTTTCCTGGTTTCCATGTTGCATATATTTACACTAATTCAGTAGAGGCTTTGTTAATTGTAATTCCTCCACATGATGTAGGCTGAGGCATAGGATATCTCACAAGCCACTACACAAAGGGGAGACATACCATGAAGGCAATTTCTTTTGCCAGCATGAGAGATGCTTTCCACAGCCCCCATCTGTGGGATGAAACAGGTTTGGTTGTACCAAGTAAAACCGTGGCTCCATCAGGAGAACATTTGTCATAGCTACGATTTCTCCATTTTTCTCCCTCTCACCACAGCTCTGCCTTGAATGTTATAGAATGAACTTGTCTAATCCAGAAGATGCTGAGAAAGTTTTCTAGTCTGATTCTCTCCCAGTTGTTTTCCCAGTTTCTATTTCTCTCCCTCTGATAAGCTTTGTCCAATAGGGATTATCATTATGATACCATTTTAAAATTAATTTTTCAGGTTAATTTGTTCAAGCATGGATGTAAGGGAAAGATTTATTTCCAAAAAAACTTTTTGCTGCTTTTGGCAAACATATTATGTTCTTCTACTATACCTGATTCTTTTGGAAACTAGGCTTGAAAGAAGCTTTGATGTCAATATATTATCTTTACAGATCCTTTGAGCATTTCAAAGCCTGTGGACATTACGGTAATGACTTACAATATGTCTTGATGAAGATTTCAAGCCAGTATATCAATACCAGTGAAGCTCTTTAGGACAAATAGCACTGCACATAATGCTGAAAAAAAGCCATTTTCTTTTCTTCTTTCAAGTTTTGATAGCTAGAGGATACAAGCAAAGTGACTGTGGCACAGTCCCAGGCAAAGGGGATCCCCTTGCCTAGCTACCTTGCTAATGAAGAGGATCCAAAATGGCAAAACACATCAGCCTGAATTTTTGTTCAAGTAACGTTCAGTCCTACAGAGACAGCGGTTATTCCCCATGTCAGCAGTCACTAGTATGATCTTCTGCAACAAAATTCAAACCATTTGTTCAGCATCTGCACTGAATTAATTCTGTGTTTGAGCTGTGGCAGGGTGCAATGAATAATCTCTGCAGTTGCTCATTCGTGCTTGCAATAAACTTCACTACTTCTGCGCACTTTCACTTGTCAGTAGGGCACTGAAACACAGATCACAGAAAAAGTAATTGCCATTTATAGTCCAACAGAGCAACAGATAGACCCTACACCAAAATAATTTCTGTTCATTCAGTTCATTCTTTCTTCACAGGGCAAGGCAGAAGGATCAAACCTGGAAATTTTTTGAGATGTCAAACTTGGCAACTTGGGTTCAAAACTCATTCTGAATATCTACCATGTTTGCAAACCTTTTATATCTCTCCTCTCTTAGAGAGGATCAGTGGGGTCTCAGCACAGTCAGTTAACTCAGATTAGGTCTTGATTTCAGATTTTGCCACTGTGTTTGTGATTTTGAGCATATCACTCAAGTTTTCAATGTTTTTGCTCTCTTGCTTAAAGCTAAACATTCAGATTGATCACTTCATAGAAATTTTATAACTATTGATTATTATTTCTATCATGTTCAACTACTGCAGGCAAAAAGCATCAGAGATTTTTTTTAAAAGAATATTTGCTGTCCTAGAGCTGCAAGTTATATAAAATCCATTTATCTATCCCCCTTAATAAAAGTTGACTACAGCATCCACAAGTATAAAGGAACAACATCTCCATCAACAAGAAGCTCTGCTGTGTTAGAGCTTCCCCCATAATCAGTTTGTTCACATCCATTAGGAATATTAATGGTCTGGTCCAGAGGAACAACTTTCAACAGCTCAGGTTTTTTACATACATACCTCTATGAAAACCCTTTAAACCAAGACACATAGAAAAGTACATGGTGAAAGAAAAAGTACTGGACTATTCCTTTCAAATGATGAATAGTAATGCAGTACTTCCTTGAAAAATATCTGCATTTGGGTAGTCTCTTACTTCCCTTTTCAGGGCTTGGCATGTTATTTCCTCAGGTACTTAGATCTTTCATTTCAATTTTCAGGAGCCATAATCTTTAAATATAAGCTTTCCCCTGAAGTAATATATGCTACACTGAAAGCTTATCTGTCATCAGTTACATAGCAATAGGGGGACAAAAGACTCCCTCTATGTTTTGTTCTCAGACGTCAAACTGAAGCCATGAGAAAGCAGTAGGGAGAGCTTCAGATAAAGAGTATTCACCATTAACATGCAAATATGAGTCTGGATTATATTCTCATAGTGTATGTCCAGCATACCTCCAGAACCAGATTTCATCAGTTTACTGGAGAAACAGATTTTGCAAGATTTAGAGCAGAAATGACCCAGGTCATCTGGAAAACTTAGGTCAGTATGGATGCAATTTCCCTGGGGCTTTCTCACCACAACAGCTTCCTAACAGGAATTAAAGTTCAGTTTAACTTCAGGTCCTATCATGCAAAGCACTTCAAGAGATTGGCTTTAATTACCTGATAAAGGAATTACCTATGTACCCGAAACCACCTTTGCCAGGATGTTGCATTCTCAGCTCAGCAGAAAACTGTTGCCAAGGCCACAGACTGAACTTCCACCTCGGGCAGCCTCTAAACTGATGTCCCACATCTAAATGTAACACCTTTTGGACTTAAATTTACTGCACATTCACATTAAAATAGAAGAATATAAAAAAAAAGACCTGAAAGCACACAAAGGCATTTATATCATAGAATGTGGAAAATCAATTAAAATAAAAAGGAACTATCTGGAAGATATACAAACACTGCAAATTATGTAAAACCATGCAGATTTTGTGTTAGAATTACCTTCCAATTTCTCCTCTTGCTCCCTTTTTTCTTATTTCATGAAATGGATCAATTACAAAGTAAAACCAAATCTTTTAAGCAGATATGTTTTAGTGTTCTGATTAACATTCATATTTTCTGTGAATCAGATCAAACTTATCTGGGAAAGGAATTTACACTGCAGTAACCTGAGGATGTTTTTGCAGATCTTTTCATTTGATAAATTAATTTTTTAAAACAACATCTACTATTCCATTAATGAATTTGAATTTCAGGTTGTCATATGATCCTTGAGTTGGCTTTAAATTCCTGTTGTATTCTTAGCAACAGCTTGAGCCTGTCACAGCAATTCTCCAGAAAAGCCAGAAGTTCAAATACACTTTTCCTTCACATCTCACCTTTATATAAGTTCTAGTGAGATGTCTTCTTATCTTGTGGTTCAGTCCTACGTAAAATTTGGGTTTGAAAGAATCAAAGGCTACTACAAGTTTTTAGATTATTTTTTGCAGCTACTAATCCTTTCGTTTTCTGGATTCCAAGGTGTGATGACATGAATCAAGGAGGGTCCCTTGGTTGTGATGCCTTAAGAGGCCTCCTAGAAACAGACTAGACAGGAGTAAGGGAATAAAGGTAGGTGCTTATTTGAAGGGCCTTCAAAGGTACCCCCTGGGGAGCCAGAGGCTGCTGCCAAGATGGACCCCAAGATGGACAACAGGTCACGAGTTCTTCACACTTTTATGGGTTTGGTTCATTTGCATATCAGGGTTAATTCTCCAGTTAAAGCTTCAGTTTTGTCCTCAGCTTACCCACCCACCCACCCCCCTCCTCCCCCCGCCTTAGCAGCTCTTTGGTTTATACTTTTGGGCCTAGGACAGTCTGGGTGTCCTTGAAGAGCAGGCCTGGAGAGGCTTTGTTTTGTCTACCTAGCACGAGAGCAGAAATTAACAGGCTACAAGAAACTTTCATAGTTTCACATTAAGCAGTACAGAATTTGAAAAATATAAAAGTTAAAACCTAAGGCATCATTTCCCCCCCTTTAGAGGCTTGACAAAGCCTCTATCTTGCTGAGATTCTATTCCAAATATTCTAAATATCTACTAATAATATGTCTCACAGCAGTATATATCTATAAACAAGAATTATAATTACAATCATTATAAACAATCTTTAATTCAGGGTCAGTTTGGTAACCATGAAACCAGGATGTGGAAGATACTATCAGTTTTGAATGTTATCCAATGTAAGATCTAAGTTTAATTCTCAAATTGTAAACAAATTTTGTTGATCTTTTCACTTCAGTCTACATGTTAATTATTAGTTTTGTATCCAAATGAATGTCTTTGAATATACTTTGGACTAGAATCATATGCAAAATTTAGTTCCAAACCTGAGCCAGGGTTACTGACTGTGTAGATAATAAGCACAGGAAAAAATCATTTAAACTACATCATCTTCATTTGTATCAGTCTCTGTTTTCTCAGTTGCTTCAGGAGCAGAAGCCTTCTTAACTCTGGACTAGTGAATCCAGGGTCCTTTGTCAGCAACTTTGACTGTGGTGAGGGTGGTCAGCAAAATCTGGAATGGTCCTCTCCACTTGGCCTGTAGAGGATCACTGTCCCACCACTTAACACGGACCCAGTCTCCAGGCTGGAAGGGATGTGCAGGGGTGTCCAGTCCTATGGGTCTGGATAACACGATGTGTTATCTGCAAAGTAGAACCTAAAGCCATTAGATATCTCTGCAAATCAAGTTTCCCCCTCATGTGAATGTCACCTGGAACATGTGGAATTTGATATGGCCTGCCATACAATATTTCATAGGGACTGATGTTATCCCTCTGCCTTGGTTGTATACGGATCCTCAGTAAAGCTATAGGCAAGGCCTGAACCCACGTCATGGATGTCTCTTGACAAATTTTGCTAATTTGTGCCTTAAGGGTCCCATTCATGCATTCCACCTTATTACTGGCTTGGGGTCTGTAAGGTGTGTGGAGATCACAAGCAATTCCCAAATTCCGGCTAACTTCTTGAATCCCATTTGCAACAAAATGTGGTCCCCTATCTGAGGACATACCTAAAGGAACCCCAAACCTTGGTATTATATGATTAAGCAAAACTTTCACCACCTCATTGGCTGTGCTAGTACGACAAGGGTAAGCTTCAGGCCATCCACTGAAGGTGTCAACCAATACCAGTATGTACCTCTATTCTTTTTCAGATACTTTTCGGGACCCTTCTTTGGTTCTAAATCCTATGTGGGAAAACCTTACTGAATTTAGTGCAGCTAAACCTTTTCTCCAGCCTTTACAAATATAGGTGCAAAAGCTACACCTTCTGCTACAGAACAAAACTGCTAAAAGAGTGGTTTCACTCAATAAACATCGCTCCCTTTGGAGATTATGAAATGTGGAATGCTTCCAACAATCTACTGTAAGTCCATGGGCATGCAATGGCTGGGTTTTAAAGTGTTGGTCTTAATTTTTGTTTGCATTCATATCCCTTTCAAATCTGTTCTTTCATCTGCTAGAAACACACACTGTAAATTAAACTCTGGCACTTACTGTGCTGAAGGACAGCAGATCTGCTCTGCCTCAACCATGATCCTCTCTGCATGTTCCAGAACTGCCTGGCAAGCTGCAGATGAATCTTACGTGGGGATAGAGAAGGCCTGGGAGATGTCCCTCTAGTGAGAAAGACAAAGCTACAGTTGAACTCCAGCCCTGTTCACCTCCACTTATTGCCACTTTTGACACAATTTATACTCCAGGAATGCCAAGAAACATCACAACTTCTTATTTCTTAATGGGAGGGGAAGTCTCAAAGCCTTAGACAGAATCCAAATAGAGATTGTGGTGCTGTATTCCTCCCCTTTCCCCTGCCCCTAACCCTGGCCACTCCCTCTGGTTCTCCCTATGGGCTCCTCTACCCCAACTCCACTCATGTACCGCCCCTGAGCCCCTGAGAAAATCCCCTGGTCCCTGACCAGGAGGTCTCTCTGCCTCTGGGGATCAGCTTGTCACCATGTAACAATAAAAGTCCCGTGAGGCCCACAGGGAGAGCCCCTTCTCACCGCCTTTACTGTCACCGTGTTGCAGGCCAGCAGGAGCAGGTACGCGGGGCCGTCCGGAAGGACTAAGGGGGAGCGGAACGGCCGCTCTGTCCTGAGCAGCCCCGCAGCGCTTCCCGAGAAGGCTGCAGCTTGCTAAACCAAACCAACCACTGCAACAGGAGATGATATGAGCTATTACTGAATCAACATCCCCTGCTGGAGTGACAAGTTTATTTAGCACGCTTTCCTGTACAGACAAATATTTCTGCAAAACAGAGCTTGGAAGACAATGTTCATGATCTACAAACCAGGAAGGCAGGGCAAAGGGAAGACAGGAAGGTGTTAGGTATAAACGGGGAGGAGCTGGCAGTGGGGTCTGCAGAGGGTTCCAGCTGGCTCCAGCAGACCCACTGCAGGGCACAGCTGAGCCCAGCAGCTGGTACCTTTTAATTTTATCCAGGTTTGCTCGAATATTGTTGTTGGAGGTAGAAGAATCCTGACTCACCACTACCTTTCAGCACGACATGGTGCAGTGCATCAAAGATGTAAGTTGTCTCAAGAGCTGAAAGCTGTTCTCAATATCACCGAGACAAAACCAATATACAACCCTCAGCCTAGGGATATGGTGAATTCTGTCTGGTGGGCACCCAATCCTCCTTTTACTCAGTATCTCACAGGATCAGATCAAACTAAAACTGAAGTGGAAACATTGGTTATGGGTCCAAATGCTGAATATTTTTATGCACTGTGCTGTCAGTAATTTACTCTATACACTTCACTTAACCAAGGCCTTTGCCAGATGACCAAGAATATGATTTCTGTCCAATTGAGCAAGTATCACTTGCAATTCATTCTTGATTAAAAATCTGAACTGAGGATCCCAAAGCTGTTTTTATACAAATTCATGTGAAAAGCATCATCTCCAATGAGGATTAAATTGTACAGCCCTGATTTGCACCTGTCAGTTTACATTTCTTTTAATTTAGGGATAATGTTGTCTGCAAGTTCGTTCCCACATACAAAGTAGAAGGGAGACAGGTATAAGTGATAATTAATCTTTGGTTCCCAACATATTTTTTTAAAGCAAACATTACTTTACTCGCTGTAGCATATAAGAGCAAGTAAATTCTTTTAAGGAGAAGCAATATCTACACTCCAGTGTAGCTGGAGTAGTAATATCTACACTCACTGTAGCCACTGGATAATAGATAAGTTTTCAAGCACAAAAACACTTCTCTGAAAGCACCCTAAAAGTTCATCTGTTTTCCACAAATCTTTCACTAGTAACAAACAGAGGTGAGATAATAGCTCTCCCTAAAAACTTGTCCTCACATTTACTCTGAGATTTTATTTAATGTTCAGTATCCTAGTGGACTGTGGCAAATCCACAGCTACTGCAGAGCAAAACACCAGTCCTTTCACCCAAGCCCTACCAGTTTTCACCTGCTGAGAATGCATTCCAAAGCCCCCTACCTAAATTTTCATAGTGTAGCAAAGTGCTAACAGAGTGCAAATATTTTTGTATGCTTCATGGGATTTTCTGTTCCACTGAACAAACAAGGCAGTAAAGCCTGTGGCCATAAAAACACCAGGAACAGACCCTGCAACTGGAGTACTGCCCCACATGGTTGCAGGGTGGCAAGTTCCCTGGCTCAGGAGGGAACTGGACAGCTCTCATCCATTCATCCAAACATTTGAAAGCTCTTTAAATACATTTTGAAGTGTTCTCCAAGGGTTTGTAATTAAAACTCAAATAGGAAAACTGTTAATAAGGCGCTTTATGGAAATGGGCTGTTTAATCATAAACTACCTCATGCTGAAAAGGCACACACACAGGAGTAATTTCCATTCAGGTAAAACGAGGGCGTTCCTATCCCAAACACATGATATTCATTTACTGCAGTCAAAGATAAGCCACAAGCAAGGAAAATAATACAATATTGGAAAATTTGCAAAGTATTTAAAAATAATAGGAATTCAGCATCTAAAAGGAATTTACTTATTTACACCAGATGTTACAAATGAAATGCAGCCTTACAAAAGATTAATGCTCTCCAAGTGTTCTGTGCTTTTCGAGGTGTGACCAGAGTATGGAGAGCACAAAAAACTCCTAACCATTTACTGCACTTTCACACACTTCTAGAACAAGAAGTTGAAAACCTTGGGATCACAGAATGATTTGGGTTGTAAGAGACCTTTAGAGATCATCTAGTGTAACCTCTCTGCCATGGCAGAGATATCATTCACAAGGTCAGGTTTCTCAAAGTCATATCCAACATGGCCTTGAATACTTCCAGTAAGAGGCATCCACAGCTTCTCTGGGCAAACCTGTGCCAGTGCCCCACCACCCTCATCATAAAAAAATACCTCCCTCATGTCCAATCTAAGCCTATTCTCTTTCAGTTTAATACCATTGCCCCATGTGCTATTACTACAGGCCCTTATAAAAATTCTCTGTCTTGCTCATAAGCTCCCTTCAGCACCTGGAAAAACGGTACAAGTTCTTCCTGGAACCTTCTAGTGCTCCAGCCCTCTGATCATCTTTGTGGCTCTCCCATGGATTTACTCTATCTTGTAGCATCTGACAAGAGTGGAGTAGGGGTGGGAAAATCCTCTCTCTCAGCCAGCTGGTCACGCTTCTCTTTATGCAGCCCACGAATGGATTGGCTTTCTGGGCTGCAAGTGCTCATTGCTGATTAATGTTCAGTTTTTCTTCCACCAATATCCCTGAGTGTTTCTCGTCAGGGCTGCTCTCAGTTTGATCACCCCCAGTCTGTATTGACACTGGAGATTATGCAACCCAGGTGTAGGATCTTGCACTTTGCCCTGTTTAACTTACTGAGGTTCACATGAGCCTACCTCTCAAGGCTATCAGGTGTCTCTGGATGTCACCCCTTCCCTCCAGCATACTGCACCAGCCAACTTGGTGTCAGCCACAAAATCAGCAGAATGTTTCACGTTTGGTTGTGTCTTGTAAGTGAAAACAGCAAGTCAAACCTCCACATTTATTCAATTCAACTCATTTTACCATGTTAGTAACTATTTCTATTAACATTGGATTGTATACATGGGCAAAGCATGCAACATATATAAATATACACTTCAGACCCCCGTGGTCTGAGACAACCTCTACTTATTCTTTGTAGGCTGCATTCTGCAGGTTGCTTTAGTTCACCACAAATGCCATTGGTCCAGCGCATTTTCAAGTAGAGGATAAGCCAGAGCACAGTAAAAGCTCTGCCCAACGTGAGCATCTCTCAGCTGATAGCAGTGGTACATAGACCCTTCATCAGAAAGAGCTGTTGTCCTAAAATTAGAGTTACAACGGATAAAAGGTAGTGGGATAATAATGAAAAATGTCTCTCTTCCTGATCTTATTTTATCTCCTTTAGATATCTGGAGAGAAGTGTAATTGTCTGAAAGAGTAAAACCTTTTCTATCTGGATTATTGCAGACAATGACCAGATCCATGTGTAGCCAGTGCGTTGTGTTCTCCCTTGCAGTTCAAACCAGAAACAATTCAGGCATAAGCTCCATTTAGTAGCTGCAGAGAGTATGCTCTCCTTTCCCAGTTTTGCAAGCAAATGCAAATTATAATTTTATTCACTGCTCTTCAAGAGTGAGTTTTGTCAAAGGTGCAAGGCCTGATCCAATTCTGCTGGGCTCGATGGAAGTTTTTTTCTACTAACTTGCTTTGACATGAATTGGACAACAGGAATTCATTGGACCTCAGGCACAACCATCACTTTTTGAACTGATTAGTTAAGACTATTACACTCATCCACAGAGCCCCAAAATTACATTGAGTAATAAGAAAAGAATCCTAAAAACATACTTATTGTAAAATTTAGACTAGCTACGTATTACATTCACTAAGTTGTTGCCCTTGGAAGAGTCTAAAGACAAAAGCTTCCAAAGAGATTTAAGGAACTTATCTGTATAGAGAGAGGGCAAAGTCACACCAGTAAATCAGAAAAAGGATAATGAGGTCTTTGCAAAGCTCTCTGTTGTTGACTTAAGTTGCAGTCTGCTGAATGCCAGAAGGGAATATGAATTTTCACTGAAAAAACTGACCTCAAAACAAACAGAAAAAACCTCTAAAACAGGCCCCCCTTGAAAACTAGATCTTTATTTGTCATTAAAACAAGCACAAGATGGTGAAAGCAAACTGAGTCTTATGACTGTAATTTGTTACAGTCACTAAGCTAATATATGAGCCTCAGCATCTGCCGACTGCTCATAAAAACATTCTATTTAGCAACAGTTCTGCTGATACTGTGTAACAGATTTGCTGTATTTTCTCTTCCTTTCCCTTTATTGCAAGGGATATTTATATAGAAATAGAATGCTTGCTTCTGAGGAGTTCATCTGTGCCTTCTGGCGTTTCCGTGCCTGTTATCGCAAACAGATGATCAAGACCTGACCTGGAGCACCAGCTGAGAGAGCTGACAAACCCTGCTGAAGCAGAAGGCCTGGCTGGTGATTCAGAACAGAGTATTCTCTCAGGAGAACTCACAGACCAAGGCTTCTGGACATTTGCCTACATTTGCCATAGAGTTGCTAACTAATCTGTCACCTTAACTTGTGCATATATGTTGGTGTATAAGCACATATTCTATAGTTCATATGTGTCCTGCAAATAATTGTTTCTTATTATTACTATGAATAAAAAGAAAAAGAACAGGGAACTCTTTCACTTATTGATGTTGTAATCAGTCCTGCCATGATATGGGGGAAAAGGCTACTCAGATCACGAGTAGCAAATTCATTGCCGTGGATTTTCCCATGCCCATTGCATTGAGCACCCATCCAACCGCTCAGCTTCCACAGGGACACCTTCAACAGCCACATCTGTATTCTTTTGATTTTACCTGTTACTGCTAAACACAAGTCTGGCAATAAAATGGATTCCATCTCATTCCAAATACATGGCAGCAGCAAACCCTTAGGATTTTTCACCACCTTGTAGGTCCTTAAATTGTTATTAAGCTGCCGTAATTTGTCACTGTAGAGAAATACTTACCTAGTTTTAAAAGATGGTGAAGGTACTATCAAAATAGCTGAACACTCCCTAAACAAATTCAGATACATATTTTAAAATAAAGAGACATGCCTAACTTTGATTGTCACTGGGAAACTGAACCAAGGCAGTACAGTGAGGATACCCTCAACCCAATGTAAAAACATGCTCAGTAGAATTTCTGCTGTTACACTAAATTCAATTACAATTGCAAAATTGTCCCATGACATGGGCCCTTGGGAGAGATTTTGCTATAAAAAATCCTCAGTCCTGGTTCTCAGACAGCAGGGACTGCTGCACAGAACGTCCCAGAGCAGTTAGATTAAGGGTAGCAGCTGGGTTACTGATGAAAAAAGTGTCTAATTTTAAAAACTTGCCAAAATCAAAAGTTCCCACTGATGTCTCATTTTCTAAAGACTGTGGTGATTCATCATATATCTTTGCCTTTTCAAGTTCAAAACCCCCTGCAGTCACTGCCTTAGGAGGAGAACCTGGTTGCTTAAAACTTAAAGGAAAGGAGGGAGCTGTGAAATTAATAAAAATATAAATGCAACAACTGGAAACCCAAATACACTGAATGCCCAAAGGGTAGGTGCCAATTCACAATCAATTTCATTGGTAGGTGCCAATTCACACAATTTCACAATCAAAATTGTGAAAAAGAAACTTTTTTTTCTCCTTAGGGGAGAAAAAAGCTGTTTCGGAAGCATCCTTCCCGTGACTGATTGCAAATCCCACTTGTTATTCCACTTCATCCAAGGAGTTGAAACCCACTAAATACACTGCAAGCTGAGGGCCAGCACAGCCCAGTGAAAAGAGGTGTGCAAGCAAATCTCTTCCTAAGTAACTGCAGTTCAACAATAACTCAGAAGATCCTTCTTCCCCCAGTGGAGAACAGTGACTCTTTTCCAAAGGGAGCTGCAGAGGCTCCAGAAGTTCTCATCCCTTCTTACATATCAAAATCCTCTGGAGCCCACAGACTGCCAGTGGGGCTCATTTGGGCATGGAGAGTAACAACTGACTCCTCCAGCAGGACCCCACAGCCCTTAGAGGAGGCCAGCACATGCTAGATGTGCTTGAGTAGAAAAGGGTAGTGCACAAGTTAGTCAGGCTTTTCAAATTGGACCATAGCATTTCTGCTTTCTTCCTTCAGTAAAAAACATTCTGTTATGGCCTTTTACCTAACAGAGTGCTAGTAAAGAGGAAAACTCTGCTTCTGGGAAGACTAGGCTTTGGGATGAAGTAAGTGAGCCAAGATAGTTTATGTTTTTTAATTAAACTGGCTGGAAAAACAGAGCTCTGCTGCTGACCCTGCTGCTCAGTGACTCAGAGCGGGTTACGGCTCATCTTATCTTTGCATTTTAACAGCTTTCACCAGTCACCTCTGCTACATCTCAGTAAAGCTGGTGGAAATTCACACAACTAAGACGCAAAACATTTCAACTATATCTTAATATCTCATTCTTTCCTCCTGCTGTACTTGTGGGAAAATAATGGAAATCTAGCATGAGATCTAAAGTTACATAAATGTGGAGGGGAGGCCTGACTGCTGGGATTCAAACAGGGATGTGACCCTGATAGAGACCATTGGAAGCTTATTCTGAGAAGTGAGGGATATTGTGGTATAGGCTCTGACACATGTGATGACAATTCAGAGCCACCAGAGATTCTGACTCAGTTCTCACCACAACTGTCATGCTTGGGTGACATCCAGCAAAACAGATTAGCACTTGAAAACTAGTTGCTAGAGATGTAGGTGGGTAACAGATCGCAGTTGCCACCTCAGAAGAAACTTCATCTTTGAAAAAGAACTAGTAATTTTATAACGATCTCCAAGTTACATCTGCATCTGTGCCAAGTGCAAACAACACTGCATTCTGGACCTGCCATATCAAACTGTGCAACTTCATTGCTAGCACTCTGTCATGAGTGCATCAACACAGTCTAGAATTAAGCAACAAGAGCAGCAGACCAGGGGTGTACCAAACAACCAGACACTGTGTCCATCCATCAGCCTAAGACGTGATCTGCTCTCAGAAGATCTGACAGTTCAGATTTCCAAGCAAAACACAAGAAAAGGCGTGGGTGACTTAATAACTGTGACTTTTCCTTCTGAGTAATGGTCCAGTTCAGTGGTTCTTTCAAAAAGAAGAATCTTTCCATTGATGTCAGCAGAAGTTGACCATCACACCCTAAGACAGAGATGGTGAAACTTCTTGGTCTCTGTGGCTACACTGGGTTTAAGAAACAGTCCAGTTTCCTTTTTGGTAAGTCTTGACTAATAAACTGTTGCTAATGTTAACAGTTTGCCATGGCTGCTGAGAAGGGGACCAGCCCTCACTGCAGGTCCCTACAAATTTTGTAAACCAGTTTATCACTGTTTAGTGATGCAGTTACAGTCAAGGACATGGAAGCAAACACTGCACAGCAAACCAAGGAAAGGAGGTCATGGAAAGAAACTACAGCTCTAAAAAAGATGAAAAGAAAGTAAAGAGAAGTGGCTGCAAATAATAGAGAGTTGCTTGATGAAGTCACTTTAAGCAAAGATGCAACAAAGGATCAGACCTGTCCCTTGCTAAAGCCAACAAGATGTTTTTACATAAACCTGGTAATCAAAGGTTACAACAAAGTTGCATTTTCTGACTCAGATTTTATACCTCAGTTTGCATCCGTCTCCCATCTGCCTCTCTTTTCTTGCACAAAAGAGTATCCCCGTCCAAATTGTTTATCAGGAATAATTCTGGGCCAGACTGTGCCTGGATCATGTCAGAGCACTACAAAGACACGAGTTGGTTACAGTGACCAAAATCATGCCAAAAGAATGCTGGCAGTCGAATAATCAAAGGATAATGCCCTAATCTCTACCCCAGCCCTCCCCTTACCTGCTCTTATAGACATAAGTAGGAAAAAAATGGGGAAAAAAGCCTTGTGAAACCAAGTACTCTTTACTTACATTAGGTGTTAACCTGTACTGCCATCTGCTCTTCAAGAAGCTTCCAGTTTTCACCTCATCTTTGGAGTGAGGCACCAGTTCATCTATTCTGAAGCTGTTTTAATGTGGAATGAGATTTTTAAAACCAAGCAGTGTGTTCATACCTTTAAAATTTCAATAAATAAAATACTAATACATTATCACATACCCGGTAAAGAAGAATCACGTCAAAAATATGCACTTGGCCAAAAGATCCTGTGGGGACACAGATTAAGGCTGGGCTCCTGCTTCTAAGGAACTGCACAGCCAGGAACAGTGCGGTTAGATCCACACTCTAAGCTTGCTAGCCAGAGTCTTTAACCAGCTGTTTGAGGTATTTGAGGAAAAACACAGATAGCAGACTGCTAGAAATTATATACATTATCTTATAACAATAAGTTCTGTTTTGAATTTTTAGCTTTGAGTATTTCTGTGGGAATAAAAAGGAAAGACAAGCATTGTGAAGACAAAACAGCACTGGAGTTTCCATTTCCATAGCACTTTATAAAAGCTGTCATTCCATATGGTGAGTTTTTGCAAACAGTTTGAAAGGAAAGCTTTCAAAGCAAATGTAGTGGCCATGTTCCAAGCAGAGGAAGCAGGCAGATTTCAAGGTATATTTGAAATTTACAACTCTACAATAACCTTTGGCACAACTTAGAGCTGCTTTTTCATTGGAATGATCAGCTTGGAGGTTCCTTAGTTGTTGGTTTGATTTTTCTTTCATGTGATTCTCGAGCTCCCTCCTGACAGAGTAATTTTACCTTTCTGTTCCTTGGAGCCAGCTCTGAAGGGCATATGTTTGTTATAGAAAATGACAGACCTGAAACTTGACAATTTTGGGAAAATAATTAAAGACTAGTGTCAAGATCAAGTGAACTTTCAGGACAGAAGGAGCTGCCTGCTACTTTACATGACTTACCATGAACTGCTGCTTCCACATTGTTTGGATGTTTGCATTTGTTCAGCTGTGCTTGATCTCTTATCACAGCTGGCTATCAGCCTGCTGCAGCTGCTCCTTTTTGACCTTTTGCTTGAAGTATGTTTTCTCCCCAAAATCTGTTAGGATGCAAAGGGCTGAGCAGCACTTCCTTGAGGATGACAAATGTCATTGGCAAGGCCTTCAATACCTGCAAGGAGGCTCCTTCCCAGTATGATGTACATCAGGAGGAACAGAGTTCCATACAGCAGAGTAACAGGAGTGGAGAGGAACATATCTACTGTTTCAGGTTGCAGCTCTCTCATCTGTAAAACTGAGAGGCAAGCAACAACTGTCTGGAGAAACCTAGAAAGCAGCTACCAGAAAACAACAAGGGACAAGGATGACACTGACACAGGGCCTATGGGAATGTAGTATTTCCCAAAACTAATTAATTAACAACAGCCTGGTATCGTGGAGGGGAGAGAAATTTGGACTGCAATACTACTGGGAAGGTCTATCTTTTTTTCCTTCTCCTCTTGCTGGCTGTCTCTTCCCTTTCTGTGTCCTAAGAAAGCTCTTCTCTCTCTTGTGACTGCAGGGCAACTCACAGCTGATGCCTTCAGAAAAGAGGTGTTTCTTACTATTAAAACTCAGATCATCTCTGGTCTTAATTATGCCTGGAATCTCCATAAATCACATCTTACAACCGATGGAAATGTCATATCTCTCCTGGGGAGAGGAGTAGTAACCTACTCTGTAAATCCAGCCTTGCCAATAATTAATACCAAAAATCAAATCAGTGTTCTGAGGGTACCACAATATTTCCCATTTTGATCTCTGTAGGGGAACTAAAGCAAAACAATACAGGTCTGTCAGTTCCTGGGCTCCTTGTTTTGGAGGGCTCCTAAGGTGACTCAGTGACATGGCCACAAGTCAATAACTCGCACACCTTACCACCAAGGATTTTGTCATGAGCACCAGAGAACACACTCACACGCACACATTGGCATTTTGTAATCTCAGTTAAACAGTGAACAAATGTCAAATGTTAAATAATCCCTCACTTTCAACAGGAGAAACTGCTATGAGCAGCTGCAACCTCTTACAGCAGAATTAACCACATGTTGCAGAGTTGCTTATCCAGGTGGCACAAGACAGATCCCTCAAGAAAGAAGCTGTAGGTCCCAGTCACATCTCTACCAGGAAGGCCAAGAGCAGAGCCAATACAACCCTGCGGGGGCAGGATGGGGCTGCAGTGGGCTCAGCCAAGACACTGCTGCCACAGGCCGATCTCTAGCTCTGGGGGCATCCATGGTCAGCCCAGGAAATCCAGGAAGTCCAGACGGGGACATGGGTGACACAGACATACCTGTGGGGCAGCTCAGGTGAGGATGAGGCTGATAGTCCCAGCAGAAAGGCATCTGCAGTGGGAGAGGGGGAAGCTGCTGACACATCCTCATCGCTCCCCAGCCCTTTAATGGTGCCCACTCAAAGTTTCACAGCTTTTGGGGAAGAATCCTGAATATTCTCTGTTTGCATTTTTCATAGTTTAACATGATAGATATTCTTTGTATGTTTTGAAAAGCTAACATGCTGTCTCGCCCAGCTCACCAAGCAGCAAAAATAGAGGACGCTGATGTTTGAACTCATGTTAGTGATACACCTCTTCACTTACACTCAAAGCTGGGGAGACAGATGCTGTCACACACTTGTGCTCAAGATTCTTCTGCAGAAAACTTAAATGCAAAGATCACAGTTTGCACCTATTTTTGACTCCTTCTTTCCAAGCACAGTCAGATACTACAGTAAGAGAAGAAAATTACTTAATTTTATAGAAGTTTTTTGGTTTGCAGGGAAGCAAGTGAATCCAGGCAGCAATGTAGATATATTTAACTTCCATTGATCCAATCACCAGTATTCTGTTCTTGTTGTTGAAGCACTCCCCTAAATATTAGGTAGCTAATGAACTTGTGCCTCTTTAGTGACACCAAAACATTGAATACTTGTAGATTTGAATTTACTGTCATTTTGCTTTTCTCATATTGTTTTTGAAATTTGATCAAGATTACTTAAAATATTCAGTGAGAGAAGGGAGCCAGTTTTGGGGGGGAAGAAGATGTAGAGGTGAGTTACATATACTCAAGGGTTTATTTCTGAGCATTCTGTCTGTAATTCAGCAAGACAGCTAAAAGCATTGCAACGCAGCAGTATGAGGACACATATATGCTTAGAATTAGATGCAGACATAAAAAGCTTCCAAAACTGGAACACATAGCAGGTGTTCCACTGTAAGTCCACTAAACACTGAAGTTCAGGAAGTGAAAATGCATTTTGTAGTTCAGGGGTTTTTGTCTGACAGCATTTCAGGAACAAAAGCAAAGAATAAGTGTGGGAAAGATGAAGTGCCAAAAGCCTCTTCAGAAAGTATGTTTAATCCTTAAAGAAAAATGTACATAAAAATCCTCATGGCTCCAGCATTTCATAATGCACATTTCTTGATCATTTGCATTAAATACAATGTTCTGAAAAGCTCAAAGAATCACATGACTGTGAGACTGGGAGAAAAAGGTATTTATATGGTTATACAAAAAAAATTTGCAGTTTATTGTATAACTTGGGACCACATCCGTAGCTTTATCCAATTCCAAGATTTTTAAAGTACAGTGTATGGAAAAACTACAGATATGGTTTTATCAAAATTCACATATTTTCACAAGCTGGACACAGGTCCTAAAGATGTAGGAGAACCATAATTGAGAGGGGAAAAAAAAAAGAGCTGAAAAATGCTGTTTGGAAATTATACACTTTTTATAACATTCATAGTTATAGTGAAGTCCTAGTTTAATATAAATACTACTATTAAAAAAACTCCAAACCAATAAACTTCACCTTAGAAACAGCAAAAGATTTTCTTTAATAATTTATTTGAACATATCCAGCCTGCTAGACAAATTTTCAGAGCAGTAAATCACAGAGAGGGTGTTACTTTAAAGAATTTCTACAGGAAATTCAAAGCAAAACCTTTGTGCCTCTAAGAATACTATGAGTTTCCTGGCATTTGCTTGGCTGGTGCCAACAAGCAAGCTTAGGAATGCCACTATTCCAAGAGAACTGGAAGCAGCTCATTTTTCCAAGGCAATAAATCCTCTCTAGGATAGCAGATAAGAGACAGGTCTTTCTTTTGACATGCAGATCTATATGTTCTCATCCAAGTGGTGGGCTGGAAATCTCAAGACATCAGTTTATTCTAGGCCAAAAGTCCATAAAATTCCAAGAAATATCTCTGGATCTTACCTCAGAAACAAAATCCCAAAGCAGAACAAAGAAAATAATTAGGAAATTGCTTTGCCAACAAATACAACATCTCTTTATTCTGCAGCTAACACAGCCTCCCTTCCTATTGGCAGCATGCACAGAGTGAGACAATATGAACAATATGAAGGATTAAAGATAAATTTGAATTTCTGTCCTTTGGTTAAACAATGTCTGACTCCTTTTCTGGGGCCAAACAAATTAGAGCTAGTGACAATGACCATGGGGAAATTCTGTTGAACCCCGAGACCCTTTTTCTTAAGAAGTACTGAATGCACATGATAATAACATCACCAAAAGTCTCATAAGCAAGCTGAAAAAAAATGAGACTTTCCTCTTATGAAAATGAAAAATATCCTGGCTTCTTTAATTTGCCCACACTTAATAATTTCTCTCCTTATTTTTTCCTCTTCTTCATATTTCCTAGTGTAATTTCGATTTTATATAGTCCATTAACAAAAACAAGTTGGTAGAGTTTCTGCTCTTTCATACAGAAATATGCCCAAAAGGTTTGCAAACAAAAACTCCCCTGGACTTTGGTCTGAGTCTTGACTTTTCTCAACTCCACTATCATGCTCAAAAAATTCATCCATCATGGCCTGAATCATGTGTGGACAGACGAATGGGACTGCAAGAGTTCACAAGAATAAGGGAGAAAAGCAAAACTGCTGACAGACAAACACTGAACAGTTTTTCCCCTGAAAGAGTAAGCTGGAAGGTAAAGGCTATCCATCAGGCCTTCTCATTAACTCAGAGCTCTTCTTGTCACGCAATGGTTTCACCCATCTGAGCTAAATGCACAAAATGCACAAACTTAACTGTCTTCAAAAATTGTATGGCAATTGTTTTTGCCGTATCTGGGCTACTTGTTACTGGTAATCTATGTCCCCTAAAATGATCTCTAGAGGAGAAAGTGCTGTTATCCCCATTGTGAAAAATTAGGCATAGGCACCAACAATACTGAGGGTAAATGGAGTTTGTTTCTGGTTCCAGAGGAGTTACAGCACTGCAATTCCCATCTTGGGTAAAAGTGAAATAGTCAGGTTTGAAGCATACCTCAAATTCCCAAGTAGGAAGCCAGAGAGTAGAGCAAGGAATTAAGTTTTGTATCAGTTGAATAAATTCCATTCAGGTCTCAGGGTAGCTCCATCTGGCCAGCCTGTCTTGTTTCCTTGAGTTCAAAAACTGGTTTAATTATATTACAAAATCTGCCAGGGAAGCCCTTCATTCTATTTGCAGTATCCATATAGCAGATGGGATACATTTGACCAAATAAACTTTCTCAATCGATTTAAACTCGAACATCTCTTTCATGAAGATAGGACAGTCTTCAGAGTCCATCCCAACAAAATTCAGCCCCAAAGAGTGGATTCTGGGATCTGTTATATTATTGTCAGTAATATCTCTTTTTGGCTTTAGATGAAATTATTTCATCTGAACACTCATCTGAACAACTGCACTGACATTCCACAAGCCTGTGAACAAGATTATTTTATGCAGTTCAGTAGCAAGCAGTGCAGCACAGTGGGTGCCGTGGGAGAGGCAATCCCAGCTCAGCACACACCTAAGTTTTCACACATGGATAGAACTGTTGAAATTAGTGGCTTTATTTAAGTGTTTATGTATTTAAATTTCAAGTGGGTGCGGGCCAGAGCAAGAACAAACAGTGAAATCTTGATGTGTTGCAATCACCAAAGGTCCCACTGAAGTCAGTGCTGTAAAGATGCCATCTGTGGCAGCAAGAATTACACTCATCAATTCCTGCACACTCGGGATGCTCTTCTTAGTGCTGCTATTCTGCTCTGTGCCAGTAGTACTGAGCACATGCTTTTTGTTTCATTACTTACCTTCTTTTTCTATTTTTTTCCCCCCAATAAAAGAACACATCTGAGACACACAATTTGCATTATTGCCCAACCAGGGATTTTCTGGATTTCTGAAGAAAGTAATGCAAGTTATATTAAAAAACTCTTTCATTAGGTACACACTATTACCTTATCTTTGTCATGATATTATAGAATGCATGTGCATAGTTCAGTGACTCAGGTGCTCACTGTTACCTTGCTATGCCAGTGTCCTGGAAGAGGGGAGATCTCTCCCAGAATGTGTGCAATGATGCCATCTGTCTCCCTGCTCTCTCTGCCTGCTGATAACTGACAAACACCTTAAGTGCTACATTCATTTTAACAGATAGGGAGAGAAGAACACTTCTAAAAAGTCTCACCAAGCATGGCAGGAACTGCTAGAGAGCATACCAGGTCCATCAAGTCCAAGAGAGACCCTTCAGCATATAGGCTTCTTTCTTATTTATTCCCAGTATAACAATTTTTTGGGTGTCACAGATTCAATTTCAGAACCTAGAGAGGCTCCAATATCTGCTGGGCAAGGCATTCTTGCATCTGAAGACTCAACAGTCTCAAAAACTATGCAATGGCGCACTTGTTAATAAAACACAATTATGCAAGCCTGCTAGACATCAGTGTGCCAAAAGCATTCATATGGCATGTCCACAGCCTTGTGAACAGACACAGCAACAAGGGACCGTGTCTGGATAGCCCATATTTTGCATTCAGGGACATCCCTACAGATATTTGGCTTAAACTTCACTCCAGGCACTGACTGTGTAGCCAAGGAAAACACAGCTTCAGAGAGCTATTGTTCCTTGTTCACTTGATTTATTTCAAAGTATGCATACATGCATACAAAACTCAGCAGATAGCTCCAACCATATATCTGTTCATCTGTGGTCAAACAAAAAAAGACAAGATCCCTACTGTGCAGAAGGCATAGACAAGTATTATATGACATTTTTCCACTGAAGCAACCGTCATCATCCACCACAAGTGAAAAATGATGATGCCAAAAGCATCACACACATGCAACTTTCCAAGTAGCCAAACACCGCATAATCTTCTAAACTTAAACATTTTCTATTAAGGAAGAAAAAAATTATTCTATTGTCAGTCTCAATCATTGACTTCAAAAGAATATAATAGTCCAGGAATGAAAAGTCAGCAGCAGCTACTAATGATTCACAGCAGCTAACCTCTCTAAAACTTAAAGCTCTGGGTTTGGGTGCTTGTAATTTTCTGACAATTCCTGCTTTTGAATAAAAAAAATATTTTCCATGATGTGCAGGGGATGTACAGTGTCAAGGCCCAGATACAAGCAGAGAATCATAGAACGGGTTGTGTTGGAAGGGACCTCAAATTTAGATCATCTCCTTCCAAACCCTCTGCTGTGGGCAGGGACACCTTCTGCTAGACCAGGTTGCTAAAAGCCCCATCCAACCTGGCCCTGAACTCTTCCAGGGATGAAGCATCTCACACTCATAACTGCCACGTGGCTTTGTTAAACATTTCAACAATCATTTCATCGGTAATTTGTTTCCTTCCACAGAGGAATAGGAATCCTCAGAGCAGCACAAAGCAACCTTACACAGCAGTACGAGATGTGTGCAACAGTAAACGCAAGGTGAGTAGTACAAACAATGATAACAGGGCTAAACATGTTAAAGCAATGCATCCATAACTTATGTGGAAGCACAATCCCAGTACAGGCTGAGCTGTCCTCCCTGCTCCTATTTCTTTTCTGTGGGAGCCAGGGGTCTCAGGGAGAACACAACAGAGCTTCTCACAGTTTGCATTGTTCAACCTATTTCTTCTCTCTGGATTTACTCCCTCTTTAATCTGCTGATACCTGTTTTGACACAGAGTAGTATTTCACTTCAAACCCCTTCTCAGTGCTTCAGTCGCCAAAGCATGGTGGTGTATCAACATAAATCAATGGAGATAAGCAGAGAGTTGCTAAGAACTACAGCTGACATCTGTACTCTCAATAATTCAACAATTCACACGTAAACAATAGCCACATTTCCTAGTTTTATGTTTTCATAAGTTAATGAAAAGAGATAGGTTTCCCATGAGAGGTGCTGAAGCTCCACACAGCATTATTTACCCTTCTTTTAAAAGCATATTTGTCGCCAACGGAAATTACTCAGAATGCAGTAAAACATGTTTTTCTAACAAAATGAAGTCCAAATCCTGCTTCCTGGACCAACATGAACTTTCCAATACAGGACAATAAAGCTACCTCTCAGACCAGGAAAAACATTATTTGGGCCTTTTTCTGAACCATCCAAGAGCGGTAAATAAATATATAGAGACAAACATTTCACCTCATTATGCTTTGGTTTATGGGGAGCTGGGGTGGTGCATGCACAGGAAGATTCTTTAATGATCTCAGGCTGATACCGAACAGACCATGCTGAAAAGCTTTTTCTGATTCACTAATCCCAATCAAGTAGTGGTGTTACAAATACCTTTCAACAAAAACACCCACATCTTTGTCAGTGCTTTCAAAGTATTAGCTAGAGACCAAACTAGCTTAGATACACCTTAAAAAAATAAACTTAGGAAGCCATTTGTCTTCCCTGTATGCTTTTAAAGCTGTACAAAGTGGGGGTTTTGTGGCTCATACAGGCAAAAAAGATTTTTTTTTTTCTAATCTGTCTGCCTCTATACTGTGGAGATGTTTTCCTTTATCTGTATCATTTCAGGTCTGCACTAGAAATTTTTACCAGTATTTGTACTGCAGGGTCTGAGTGGGATGATCTATTCCTTTCTTAAGTGACAAAATTGTAATGGCTTTTCAGTTCCTCCATGAGGAGGGAAGTACTTCAGTAACGTATTCCTTACTGTATACTTGCAATGCCATGAATTTCTGCCAGGAAAATTTTCCTGTTGTCATCATAAACTATGTTTAGATGAGTTCAGCATTCTGGTTAAAGACAAATTTTTTCTAATGAGGCTATGAGGCCACTAAAACTTTTCTTATAAATGAATGACTGCACTGTTTTTAAACAGAAATTTCTGCTCAAATGGGTTCTTTATAGAGCATTTTCCCATTTATGATTGTAGATAATTGATTCCAGCAAGCAATAAAAAGCTAAGTATGTTTAGTTCTTCTCATGTATGTTCAAAAAAAAGACAAAGTTTCATGTTACTCATTTTTTAAAGTTTAAAGTCTTAAGAAACAACCAAAATTATAGGCAGTCCCCAGCAGTAATGAGGACAAACATGGAGGACCAAGGACGACTGTTTCTTCCCCCTGCACAGGTATTACTTTTCTTGTTTAAAAGTCAAAAAACAACAGTGAGATATGGTTGCTGGCTATTTAATAGACAATTATTATTGTTCTTCAGAAAAGAACCCCAACAACACAATAAACAAACACATCTCAATAAGAAGTGTTTCATACCAAGGTCACTGCTGACATCCCAGACTTACGGGCACCAAAGCCCACTGCCACCAGCAGTCCTAGGGAGGCAGAGCACACTGAGCTTTTACACCACTATAAAAACTGATGACTAAACCAAAATGGTGCATGATTTTTCACAGGCCAAATGAAGTGTTTTATTCAGATGGCAACTCTGATCTGGATTTCTACCCTCTAAATGGTTTTAAAAATATGCACCTAGATGCAGATGGATGCAACAGCAGGGACAGGTGATTGTACTTAAATAAATACCCACAAGCATTTCTGAAATTCTTAACTTTTGAAAATTCCAGAGAAAATCTAATTCTCCAAAAGTTATGATCTCTACTAGACTCACAGTTTCACTAATTCTGTTCAGCCAGCGATCATGGTGGCAAACAAATTCTTGTTGTCTGCAGGCAACTTGCAGTGAGTCCTGATGGGGTTTTTTGTTACCACAAAGCATTTTTGGCACAATGCGTAAAGTTTTTCAAGCATCAACAAGGACCACTGTGTGTGCAAGTTTTCAGAGGGTTTTGTGCTGAATGTAGCTGAAATGCTGATGCAGAGTCCTCTAGCCATGCATGTGTACTGTATGGCAGCACCCTGGCCCAGACAGCATCCCAGCTACACTTGATAGGCTCAAAGTTTGTCATGGCCTTGACTGCTTTGATAAGCAGCTCAGCTGCCCTTCCTTTGCCATTGAACCTTTTGCAGTTTAGAAACTAAAACAAAACAATAAATAAATAAAAAGAAAAACAGTAATTGTTTACCTTACAGTAACTCTGGAACCCTAAGATGAGCTGTTAACTTAGGCTATATCTTTGAGGGCTTATTCAGTTCAGGTAAGAAAGTCTGGGCTGCTTTTGCACTGCCCAAAGGAGTGTCCTGCCCTATAAGAATACCTTACCTGCTCCTATTCCTTCCGGAGTCAAGGAGCCCAGAAGCACAAGGATTTAATACGAGGAAAAGGAGTTACTGATCCATGCACATAAAGCTGCCGAAAAAGCCTTCTTGCTGTAGGTTGAGTAGCCCTTCTGAATTCCCTCAGCAGTTACCCACACGGACCCCACCTACCAGTTATTGTAACATCTAATTCAAAGCACTTGCAGAGTTCCTTAAACATGGTCATCTGAAATGGGCACCCAGTCCAGAAGACCAGGCCACATGTGAAGATTCAAAATAAGGACCAAGACCCACACAGGTGCTTTAGAAATTTCAGAAATTCAGTTGTTTTTCAAACCTATCAATTGATGCTCTACAAAAGATACAACATTTTTAATATGTTTGTTTTGTCTGATGAGTTCGATTTGCCACTATGTCCTGAAAATCTAGGAAATATCAATTTCAGAGCCATCCAGCCTCCAAAATGGAGAGCCTCCTCATCTTTAATTTGAGGTCTTTCTGTGCCATGGCCTCTCACTTCTGGTATGTCTTCAGGTGCACAGGTTTTAGGTCTTAGGTGCTGACAGGAAAACCAGGTGGTTGAAGAAAGCCTATCCTCTTATTTGAAAAACATTTTAAAGAACTTCCCTTTTATTAAAGAGATTATTTAGGATACAGACCTAGGTAAAATTTTAAAAGATATGATGTGTAGAATATTGAAATAATCTTGACAACATCATGATCAGAAGAAAGTTCACAGAAATGAGAGGAAATGTACTAATTAGTGAAGACAGCTGAGCTGTAAATGCTAAGAGAAGCTGCATACCAGAGTTGCATTGAATGGCAACATGATCTAATTTAAGAAAAAAAACCAGCATGAGTCTTCCAGGTTTGAGGTCCCAGGTGAGAGTTTGAATATATTCTATGACAAACAGCTTGTAACAGCTCCAGTAATTGTGTTTAAATAATTCTCTAACAATGAGCTTAGGGGTTTTAAATGTTCTCTATTTTACTGCAAAGACTTGCTAAATATTTTAGAAGAATACAGAGGTAGTCAGATAAAAATGAGGACAAATTTAAAACAATAAGAGTGAATAAATAGGATCTACTTACTAAAAGAAAAGACATCCAAATTACAGAAAGAGTCCAATAAATCAAACCATTTACTGCTTGAAAGAGAATTTTACTGTCTCATTGGTGCTAACCTTTCAATGCCCGGTTAGCCATTACTTCATCAAAATTGCAAGTAGGAGAATGATTGTGCTCAGGCTGTCTTCATATTTCCCAGTATTTTCTCATTAATGTTAATATGACATTAGAACATTCTGCACTTGAATTACTGAGTCATTATATTAGACATAGCCCTAAGGCAATCAAAAGAGTCACAAATATCTCATAGCACACTTCAGTAGCAATGCCCTGTAAAATATCCTCTGCATCTGAAATTCATCACTTCCTCAGCAATCTCATAAAAATGGTAACTTCAGAGATGCCAGCAGCAATGCAGGCAGAACACAAGCCCTTCTTCCCCAAGTTACTTCCCAGTGCTGTTATTAGCACTCATGAGTGGTGGAGCTGGCTGGTAAGGAGCAAAGCTCTGACTGTCATCTTGTCAGGTTGCATCAGTCACCGCTGATATAAGCTGGTGAATAATGTAGGATAAAGTGAGAACTTCTGCAGATAATGGCGAAACATCAAAACGACAGTCAGGTCATTACTGAGTGACACTCATTTCATAGTGTGTTTTACTTAATAACACTGACAGTGAATAGTTATTTTAAATGCAATAAAAGTAATTGTTGCTTGGTGGCAACTGAATACGAGACATTAGAGGAATCCAGACCTATGAAAAAGGAGCCTTTGATGGAAGAAGAAAAATTAAAAAATACCTTTGATGGAGGAAGAAGAATGTAAGGATATCCTCAGTTCCACATGACACTAAAAAGTATTAAGCACTATAATGAATGTGGAAAGGAGATTAGAAAATGTTATCTGTATGTCTGCCAGTTGCACACCTTTCCCCAGGCTCTACTAGTTTATGTTTATATGGAAGCATTATTTTTCCTTCAGTGCTCACTCCATTAGTGTTATTAACAGCAGTGTTGATCTGTAATCATTGCACACATTCACCCAACTGCAAAGCACCCACTCCATGTACACACAGAGACTTCCCCACACAGCACCAAATCTGATAAGGAAATAAAAGAGATCCTTAAATTGCCAGAGCCTTAGGAAGAAAGTTCAAAGTAATCTGGGAGCCATGTGTTGTTCAGGAAAAGTAGAAGAACAGATTAATAACTCTAATTACAAAATGGAGATAATCCTTAAATGTTTCAATTTGAATGGGTAATTAACTGAGATAATGGTTGCAAATACATGGTCTGAAGTGTTCTTACCTTTCATGTTTAAGTAATAATATCCATAAGGAAGAAATGTCTTCAAAGCATGCTTACCATATTAACCCAGTCTTCCCCATACAAAGTGAAGTTCTTCTGGCTTAACTCTTCAAGCAGTAGGTTTCCTACAGTGATTTTGCTTGATGGTTTGCTGCTGCATAAACTTCAGCAAGATTAATCTGACTCCAAAGCAGGCAATGCTCTCTCGGTACTCGAGTTTTGTAGTGAGGAAATAAAATTATGCTGCATAGCTTACTTGAATTTTAGTCTTCCATCAGTCATTTGACAAAACACTGAAAATAAGCTTTGGTTAAGAAATTTAAAAAAAACAGTTTGTGAACACAATTGCCACAGGTGGGCATGACCCAGTATTGGATTTTTTTCCAAATGCACATTTTAATAAAGACCTACAAAATTGACTGATAGGACATTTCTTTTTTGATGTTAGTAGGATAGCTAGACTAGAAACTGCACATCTCATCTCAGCAGCCCAGGGGAACCAACCATGTCTTCAGACCTGCCCCTTATCTGTGGGATATTTTCTTATTCTGTACTTTTCAAAATTACAGTTTTGTTTAAGTCAACATGACATGAAAAATGCCAGAAATTTGACTGTATCTTTCAGACCCAAGCTTGGTTACTCCTGCTCACAGCTAGTGATGAGGGCACTGGGTCCATCATACCTGAGAGGTACCAAAGACAAATCCATTCTTTCCTGGAAACTTCCCCACCCACTCCACACTTCTGAGAGCACAGTCATCAGCAGACGCAGAGAGGTTGCTGCCCACCTTGTGTTCACAGCTGGGGACTATTTGGCATAAACATAATCAGGAGTTATTGTCACTCCATTTGGCAGTAAAAGCTAAGAAGGAGCATTCCTCCCCCAGACATTTAAACTGCTCCATATGCTCTTTATGGTAAGCTGAGTGGCTGCAAACCCCCAGCTATACACCAGCCAGAGAGTAGCTGAGCAGGGAAAGAGTCATTACATGCTTTGGCTTCCAGCTGCTCCCCTACAGCCTGACATTTCTTAAGTAGGTGTACACTTTGTGAAATAATACCCTTAGGCGCTCGGTGGAGAATGAGGTTGCTTTCCAGAGCAACCACCATCAGTCCCTGTGCACACCACAAAATTGCTGTAATCCTCAGTTTTAAACTACTGCCTCAGACTTAGGAAAAACACTTTGGTTATATTAAACATGAAGATCTTAAACATACCTGCTGGGAGACTGGAGGTGTGAGATATGAGATACAGCAAGCAGGAAAGCAGAAAGGAGAGGCCTTTGAAAATTACATAGTACTTTGTCTCTATAACACATTTCTGAAAACAAAACAGGGAAAAAATACTTCATGTAATGATGAGATGACAAGAAATGGTAAGAGAAAAGGCATCATGTAGTAAGGTGACAGGAAAAAAATACAGCAGGAAGGAAAATGAGGAAATGCAGCAAGAACTCAGACTGGAAGCAACAGTCAGAGATTTTGATTCCAGAGGAAATTTTCATGGCCAGGCTAGGGCAGAAATAGGTTCAAAATGTATTCAGGACACATTCACCCACAATGATCAAAACCACGCTAACTTTCTTTCCAACAGTTTCTAATGGCAGTACACAGAGCCTTACCCCTGTACAAGGTTTCTACAGCTACCTACATCTTAACCACTAAACTGTCTGAGACCTTTCCTTTGATGATTTAGAGGGTATGGCCATGAATTAAGGCTGCATTTTTTACCAGTGGTCAGGTGTTAACTGAGGCAGTAACTTTTGGGGTGCCTCTGTGTGTGTGTGTGTGTGTGTGTGTATGTGAAATGGGGAGGAATAATGAGGGAAAGTACAGCCACAGGATCTTGCTCTGGGCTGCCTTGTCTGAGCCAGTTTCTATTACAGTTTCCAGACCAAGAACACACTGTTTGTCCGTGGTCTGTGGAAACCTAACTTGTGAAAGGCTTTTTGGCTCTCCTCCTCATTTCCACTAGCTAAATTGCCATAAAAAGCAGTCATGTTATGCAGGGATTTTCACCTTTGGCATTTCTGAGATGTCTAGCCTTCTTGTTTTTCACATTCCTGCCTTGTGTCAGCAAGTGGTGTGGCTTCACGGAACAATCTGTGTAGTCATGATTAGCAGAGAAAAGGTCCTATGGAGATGTGAACTGTGATGCCAAGAACAAGTGTGATCCACTTGCTGGTTTGAAAAAGTCCAAGAGAAAGGGGAATTAAAAAAAAATCCTGATTTCTCAACCCTACTGGTGTGTGTCAGTGGTGCTGACACTGAGAGATTCAAACCCTTCACAGACCCCTGCTCTGGCCCCAGCCTCAGAATCTGCTTTATCTCTAAATTCACAACTAAGCCTCACTGGTAGAGGACACTAAATCTCCTCACAAGAACAGGAGGCACAGAAATTATAATAGGACACCAGGGGAAACCACATCTTGTAACCACTCTTCACAAATATCTTCATTGCTTAACTTAGAAAATAAATAAATCTTTCCAGAGTCGTCAATGTGCATAAGTCTCACAATAAGGGGGAAACAATAGATCTACAAAGTGCAGACATGGGAAATACTCTTAAAGGGAAGTTGCAAGTTCAGCTGTACTGAAGGTAAATGAGGTGACAGGACAAGTGGTCTGAAGGCAGAAAGGAAGTGTCCTTAATCTAAAGAGTATGTTTTTACAGTAGATTTTGCTTTTCATTCAAAACAGATTTGTTTTGTGCATGCCTTATGCATAGACCAACACAACATTCGACTGTCCTGTCAGACTTCTAAACGTCCTCTTTTATGGCAAAGTGAGTGTCCCCTCATCCACCTTGAAATCAAGCGCAAGTGGATTGCTGATACAAATGGTATATATTGTAAAAGCTGAGCCAATGCACTAAATTCATGTGCTACATAATGTCTCTCTGTCTCACAATGGAGTCTAGCCCAAGCAATGTCAAACTGATACACTGCATTTCTCCAGTGTCCTACTTAGCCTTGCTCTTGCTTTTCTCAAGAAATATCAATTTATTTCCTTCACTTAGACTTCATTTTTGAACCTTCTTAGTGACCCTCAAAAGAGGGGGGGGGAATAAAATAAAAACAGCCAGGCCACAGTTACTTTGACTGAGTTAACTATAACTACTTGTGAGTACAAAAAACTTTGGGAAACCACCACCACAAGAAATGCACTTAAACTAAAAATATAGTAGTACAGTTTGATTGAGTCTTGATCACCGTGTTTCAAACAAAAAATTCTCTCTTACTGTTTGTTTTTAAGAAAAGGTCACTAGAAAGTCAACTATTATGTATAAACTCTAAGTGATGTTGTGATTTCTTACCAAAACAGTCTCGTGCCCTCTGTTTTACTCAGGTGAGAAGAATTTAAACTGAAACCCACAGTTACTATACCTAATTATGAGGTTCAGCACTGCAGAACACTTTTCCCAGAATGGTTTAATTTCTGCTTCTGTAGATAACTTGACACAAAAGAAAGTGCTAAGAAGGTGTCCAAAAATTAATGTTGAGCAACTGAGGAGGCCGGAGACACCATATGAAGAAGATCAGGGTTACAGAGACTATGCAGTTACATAAATTATGTAAAATGGAGCAGATTAAATCAGGTACTTGTGTCAACCTGATTTACTTTTTCAGGTACACTTGCACATCCACACTGATATTGTACTTCTCCACTAAAAATCAGGCACTTATGTGCTATACTTGTCCTTCTGGATTGCCAAGACAAAAGCACCTGGCTCTTGCTTCAGTTACTGGACTTTCCAAATCAGTTATCCTTTTTTAAAAATGTAATGGAGCTTTAAAAAAGGATGTTTTACACAAATTCACATAGTGAATTTGTGTGAATTTGTGTAAATTTGTGTGAACTCTATGGCATAGTAGAGTTAGTGCATTATTTTCATTTCAACACCAACCTATAACTACTTTGAATGGCACTCTAAGTACAAAGATGCATATCAAAAGCCACATTCAGAAATAAACTGAAATAATTAAAATTATTTCTGACTATGCTTAAAGAAAACTCATTTCCAAGCAGTAAAAATTGAAAGTCAGTCAAATCTTGTTATTTAGCCATGGCACGTGAGATTTATGTTTTGATGTCTATTAGTTCTGTAATTGTTTTCTCTCCAAGCATTCATTTGTGGAGATTTAGTAGCTCTCTGGGGGTGTTATTAATTACTCTAAAATAATTTGTCCTGAAAAAATTGCCAGTGTTCTTAATAAATGGCAAGTCTGAATGCTTACCTGCATGATTCATGAGCATCAACCACTAATAACAGCTCCTCACTAAAAATACTGAAAGTTCATTGCAGTAATTACAGCCCTTAATGCAGAACCTTTCATATAACTGTCCTGATATAAAGGTCTCAGTTTCATACAGATGTCAGCAGTGGCAGAAAGTACTCCCTTTTTAGGAAGGTACTGATCCTGATTTCAGGAGAACTACTACACCGGAGGCTATCTGCATGAGAACTGGAAGAAATGGCTTGGAGGGGGACCCAGTTCACCTTATCCTGTGTTGGGATTAGTTACACTTGCCTTCATACAGCCTATTCTTAAAGACTCCAGCGACTAAGTCTGCCTAAGGAAGTCATGGCAAGGCTTCATCATACTTGTTATCACAAGGATTTTTCAAGTGTTTAATCCAAGTCCTCAGTGGTCCAGCTGTGTAGTATATTTCTATTTCTTTGCAAGATCCATTACTATTATTTTCTTGAGTCTAAACAACTTTATTTTTTCCAGACCTTCAGTGGTGTTATTTCTACGTGTGAAATGACTTTTGGGAGGAAATGTGTCCACCTCATCCAGGAACCTGCACAGGAAAGCAAGCCCACCCCACTTTTATAGGCATCTCTTTACTGCAGAGACAGAGCAGGAGGTGCTCCAAAAGCCCACTGTGACCTCTGACTGCAACAGGCAGCCTCTGTGTGTGCAGCTAATACATAACTCTGCACATTGATGTAAAATCATACATACAGAGTCAAAAATGAAAGCCACATGTGAGTATGAGAGATTAACCAAAGAAACAGTGATGATGAGAAAGTTGAGATGATGACACAAACATAAACACTGAGGATGAGGTTGAAGGGTTCCTGGGATTTTTGTACATGTCAACAAGTCAGATGAGAAAAGCAGGGAAACTATACACCTCAGCATTTGGTTATACTGTGACTTCTGTGTGTGCTGTAGCAGATCACAGCACCCAAATATTCACATTTCAAAGAAGACTTCAAGAAGAAAAGAATAAAAAATCCAGAAATGTTCAAGCAAGGGCTGTCAAATAACTAAAAGATGAGAATCATCATAGGAATCCAGCACATTTAGTTCACAAAGTTACTTAGTTACATCCTCTGGGATTATAAATATATTGAGGCCCCGCACACAAAGCAAATGATTGGAAGCTGAAGCTAAGATTCAAAGATAACCAAGATTCAAAGTCAACCCACTAGTGTAGGAAACAAAGCTGTTCAGACTACTTTACTGGACCTATGGGTCTGTCAGTTGCCTTTTGAATAGTAGACTGTGTGCATTAAATGTTAAGGAGTTGCACTTGCATCAGGATCTGATTAGGTTAACATTTCAAGCTCAAAACTTGCTGAGTTTCGAAAATTTTAATTCATAGGGTTCTTGTCAGTCTTTAATTTTAATATAAAGCAGTTTCCTTTGTTCAGAACAGAAAAGGAAAGTATGAATATGAAGTTCTATATTGGAAGAGCCACTGGTCTGGTAGTAAAGCCCACAAGGAGAGACTCAACAGAGACCCCTGCACAGCCCATCTCTGCACTTGGCACAGTATGTTCCTGGTATGTTCCTGAGACAGAAATGTACTGCTGAACTTCCCACAGCAAGCTCTACACATGCTCCTCACAAAAACCTGCATCCCGTTCTCCAAAATTATGTCAGTTTACACAAGACAGGATAAAGGAGACCTGCTTGGTTCTGCAGATTTTCTGCTGGAAGTAGCTGAAAGACTTATTTTTCTGGGCTGGCAGAGCTCCTCTATTGATTTACCTTATCTAACTCAAGTCTTGTTTGTCAAGTTTGACTTCTCTGCATCTGATTTCACAGATATTTAATTAAGCTACTTAAACCACTAGCACTAACTGTTGAAAACTTACATATGAGATAGTACATTAAAGAGTATCAGATAAGGGGAAACCCCAGGTGGGCATGAAATGGCTTTTACTGTCCAAATGTGCTGGCTAACAATTAGCAAAACACTGTGGGAACAGAAAACTGTTACCAGAGACTGACCACAGTTTTACAGGCCCCTGCAGAAGCACAGAAAAGATTGTAAACTTCAATCCCATTTCTAAATTGTATTAAAAAAAAAAAAAAAACACCTTAATGTGGGCAAAAAAAAGACAACTGTTTGCATCTAGAACTAAAAAGAAGGCTGGAACAAAACAGAGTGTGATTGTGGCTCCCTGGTGAAGCAAAGCTGGAAATAGATCTAGATTGCAGCAGCAGACATGAAATCAGATATGAATATTGCAAAGAAATGTATAAATAAAATATAACCAATGAGAATCTGTTAGTAGATCAGATTCTTGTTTGCAAGCAGATGAACTTTAAAGGGAAGATGTATAATAAGTAGTATTTCCCTAGATAATGAGGCGTACTAAGCAACTGCAGTAAGAAGAGAGAAAAAGATTGGGAGATGGAAGCTAAGCACAGTGGAGAAAGGAGCAGCAAATAAAAACTGGTGCAACACAATGCCAGGGCATTTAAATGAAACAGAATATTGTGAGCGTTGAGGGAGAGGAATCCTGGGAACCTTCCAAAAGCAGTTTAAAGCCGTACAAAATGGCGTGTGTGAAAGACCTTTTGAACAGTGTTATCAAGAAGTTGAAGGAACCCCATAATTATATTTCATCAAGCTACAAAAAAAAGACAGGCTTGTGTAACTACCCAGTTTCCAGAGATGAACAGATGGCACTAGTAACAGAAAAGGAAAAGGCGATAGCTGATATGAAAGCACAGAAAGATGCAAACGCTAGCAAACAGTAGATACTTGCACAGACCTGAGAAACAAGCTTGTACACAAACAAGAACACTGAGGAGAAAGGGGCATGCAAGTGACACAGAAAATAAACCAGCACTCAGTCAATAGCAAATGTACAAGATACAGAAGAAAATAAAATTACAAAAGCAGTGGCATCATGTAGAAAACTTAATGGAAAAACCTTATGCATAGAATCATCATGTCAGGGGTTTCAGGAACAAATTCAACTGCTGATAACTTTGAGATTTCTCACAGATGACGTTAATGAAACACAATAAGTAAAAAGTAAAGGTTAGTCATGCCCCTCAAAAAAACCCCAACAAACAAAAAAAAGACAGCAGGGAATGAACAGGAAAAGAGAAACCAAAGAGAGAAAATCAGCACTTTTTTTTCCCATGCTAAAGTCTGTACCAAACAGTGCAAATTAAACCTTCAGTAAGATGAGTCTGGGGGCTTTATTAGAAACAACACTTAGACACATGAAAAGGGGTGAAGATTGAAATTTCACATAGGGAGGAAAAGCCACATCTTCTGAATAAGAAAAAATGCATATAGTAACTAAACCTGAGACATACACTAAAACTAAGACATAGAAAAAATATATAAATGGAATAAAACCAGGTTATTTATGAGTCAGTTACAGTATATAGGTGACACATTGTTTATCACTGACTCCAAAGAAGTAAAAATGCTACTGCAGATATCCTCAGCATTATCAGAGCAATAATCCAGGGTATTAAACTACCTGATATTTTCTCAACAACCTCCAAGTATATTTGCCACCTGAGACAACAATTGGAGTGAGCTTCTACAGGATACTGCCTCAGCACACTGCAGGTTGAGTGTTGATCAGAGCTGGAAGCCAGCTACCACATCCTGAAAAATAAACCAGTGAATGAAGAGGCAATCAGCATACAGCATGAGATCAGACAGGCAGAGCACAAGTACCACTCCAGAAAAAAGCAGTGAGTTGCTGCATTGCACGTCAGCTTCATTATCAAGAGATGGTCAAGAAATACTTGGAAAGAACATCTTGAAATAAATGTCTGCTTGACAAAAGCCAGCCAGAATTTTTAAGAGTAGGTAAAAACTAGTAGCAAAGGATATTAGAGGATATTAGCCAGTGAGGAGAGGCTTTTTTTTTTTTTTTCCTTTTTTCCACTTAGTAGATTTCTGGGTTGTGGGAGTTTTGGGGTATATTTTTTTGTTCTGTTTCACTGTTAATAAAAAATATCACAATCAAAACAGGTACTTCACTAAAGTAACTGAGAGGTAGATAGCTAATTGCTGAGGCAGTGGCTTTGCTGTGTGAAAACACATCAACCAAACAAGAACTTTGACCTCATAATCGAACAGAAAAAATCAAATAATTGAGAAGTTAAAGGCAGGCACTAGAAGGAAACAGGAAAATAAAGCAGAGGTATCCAAGTGGGTATATTCATTATTCTGCCAGATTGGCTCTTATGAGGAGGAATTCTTCTCTGTGCCCATAAAGACAAGAAACACAGAGAAAAGGTGAGCCAGATTGAAAGCATCACTTAAAAGATGAGTGGATCATTGAAAACAAAATGGTTGTCAGAAGTCAGAGCCACTGTCGGCAGGAAAGCTATTTCTGAAAGTTCAGGATTGCCAAATTCAGCCCATGACACTGGGTTAAGTGGTCATAGTACTTGCAGAAGTCAAGTTAAGTGGCAAAGAGAGAATGACAGCTCATAGCACTAGCAGCAGGTTTTAGATTTTAGAGTTGCTGGTTCCAGAGAAATCTTTACAGGTTAAAAAAAAAAAAAATGAAAAAAAATTAAAAGTTGAAAACAAAGGAAAAAAATTAAAAAAGAAAAAAAAAGGAAGAAAAGGAAAAAAGAAAGCAGAGAAAAGAAAACAGAAACAGAAAAAAGAAAAACAGAAGTATTTTATGAGCAAGAAGCTGTGTGGGGCTGATTTGGTGGCCAGGACTAAATCGTGGCACAAATCCATAAACAAGTCAGCTAATCTACCCTAACAGGTGTTTTGATTTTAAATTTACTGTCTCAAACAAATACGACAGAGGGAAAAGTGATGCAGTCTCCCTGAACAGGGCACTATGATCTCACATAAAGAAACTGAAAACAACTTTCAGGACTTTTTACTTGGTGAGAACTCCACGTGTGAAAGAAGAAGCAGGACCAGGACACTGCACTCTTGTGTCTCACTCCTGTCTCACACAAAACAGGAGGGAACCAAAAGAGTCTCTGTGATAACTTGTCTGCTTAAAAAACTTTTAGCCACAGGGAATGGAGGCAATTTTGCCCAAAATTTACTCTGCTCATTAGGAAGCATTTCCTACAATGGAAGGAGTATGTGAAGGTGCATGAGAAAGAAACTGGTTCCTGATTTCAGTCAGCTCTCCATCCCCCTCTTCTTAGAGGCATCTTACGTGCCTATACCTCCATAGCACTGTCTAGAAGTTACTGTAAGCTCCTTGGCATGTATCAAGAGCATAAGATGGTTTAATGAGAAAATAATTATTGCTTTTTGTTTTTTCCTTTTCGAGCAAGCTTTCTAGTACTATATAATTAGTACTTGCTCTTAAAATACCATCACAGAACCTTAAAACAGCCCTTGGTAATGTTACTACTGCAAGACTGTGTTTCAGTTAGTTTAATGCATAACACATTAAAATAAATGCAATCTGATTTCTCTTTTCTCCCTTTCAGCCTGATCCAAAATATGTTAAACTGAAAAAAAGTAGGCCAGGAATGTTGCAAAGGCTCAAGCTCAATACATGCCTCTACAACCACAGCTGCACCACCTCAGGAGAGCGCATGAAGAAGCAGCCATACTTTATGCAGATGTTCAAGGCACAGATATTTTTGGGAAAACAGGGCTGGTACACTGGTATCTAATAGAGTCTGGGAAGCCACAAGGGAAATACTCCATGTGTACAGCTCAACAGGATACAGGACTATACAACATTTTCCATCTCTGCCTGACACTTGGACTTCAAAAAACTTAAGACTTTGTTTCTCTCCCCATGAGCTGCTCAGCAAGGCTGAAAGGAATTCAACATCCAGTGAGTGAAACTGATCATCATTATGCTGTCAGCAGTAGAATCTAAAAGAGATGTTATTAAAAATGAGAGCAAGAGTCAAAAGGCCAGTTCTTGAGTCTGTTGGATGTCAGCATTTTGCTTCAGAGTCCAAGGCAGCATTACAAATATCCAACTCTGCACTTAGAGATGCCACTTGTATTAATTAAAGAAATATTACATTCTTATTCATAAAATCTTCCTTCTTCTGGAACAGACATTGATTGATGTCCTTAATAAATAAAAGATCATCAACTTTTATTCTATGATAAATCTTTCAAATTGCCATGTGTTTGCTCTTTCCTGCTCTGCCCACTGCATCTCCTCCAGCTGCTATGAGCTATTAGTAATATTTCCAGAATGAAAACGTGGAACTGTTCCTGTTTCTTCCCAAATGCCAGAACTGACAAAAATGAAACAGAAAGTGACATTTTCAACAGTTTTTACCTGATCCCATCATCCTTGCTGAAAATAAGTGTCCAAGTAATAATGGACAGCATGCTACTCCCACTTGAGTTAGCCTAATTTTTTCTTTGACTCAAGTGGGAGGAGACACTTTATATGCCAGTCCATAATCCCTAACCATAGCAAATGTCTCTATACTTCTCATTTCTCATCTGTATCTTCACTTGGGGTAGGGGTGGGGGGTGGATGGAGCAATGAACATGACAAAAAACCCCCAAAACAGCTCCAACAAACAGGTCATGAACCAACAAAAAAAAACCCAATTGCACAACCCAAAGAAGTCCTGATCCATACATCACAGTTTAGTTAATATCTAGCCATGATAAGCAGTCCACAATTGTTTACAGGACCATATTAAAGAGTAGAATGTGTAAATTTGTTATTTCCACATAGCCACATGCCTACAGTCAGGGCAGGTCATGATTCTTTCATGCAAAAAGCCTGTGAAGCAGTAGTCTAAAGCAGACAGGTTTGCATAGAAATATTTTGCAAAAACATTTCATTTTTCAAAATATTTTTCAGCTTTGTGTCCAGAGATACAAAACTAAAGCAAACAGCATTACAGTCCTTCTGGAGGACCCAGTTAGACAAAGACAAAAATTAAAAAGCAGCAATGAGTTCAAATGCGATGAGGCAAAGCATTGATTTTCAGTACACTACATTGCTCCTTTCAAAGGCATCCACAACAATCCTTGCATTGACTACAGGGGGAGATAAAGCTCCTGTGCTTTCCTTGCCTAAAAAGAGTTGATGCAAAAATTCTCTTTTCAGAGTTCCTTATCTCCAGTATACCCATACCCATCTTACCATAGTACTGGTAAGAAGTCCTACCCAAAGTAGATTGCCTGCAATAGTTCATAGATTGATTTCCTTTCCTATTTAACATCCAAGCTTTAAGAGCTTGTTGGACTTTCATATTTCTGCCCCCGCAGTAAAGTTTCTGAGAATCTGGTCAAGGCCTTGCTGCAACAACAGAATCACAGTAACAGTAATATGTATATATATATAGACATATATTAGTGTTAGACAATTAATGATATGGTAATCTGCTTTACAGTATTGTTTAAGGATAATTCTGACCATGCTGACATTCCCTATCAACAACTCCTTTAAGTAAAGCTGAGAAAGACACATAAATGCAGATGTGGGGGAAGGTGGTGAACAGAGAAAGCTCCTTTCACACTTATGAAACAACTGAAACAAGTAAACAAAAACACCATCAGTAAGTGAACTCTGACAGCTTTTCCCCTGACTACCATCTCAGTAATACAGAAACATGAAGGCAGGTAGGTGGTGAGGCCTAATATGGATACAGCCAGAAAAGATCTCTTTCACCCATCAGTGGTGTCTCATCCAAACCACAGGGAAGGAAAAGGCAAGAGGGTTCACACCCTAAATGGAGAGAAATGGAAACACTCCTCAGCAAATGAAAAGGAAACAGAGGTATTAACACTAATGGTGTTGGTTATATTCTACTTACTTATCCTCCTGAATCACAGAATATCCTGAGTTGGAAGGGACCTACAAGGATCCTCAAATCCAACTCTTCAATGACAGATGCAAACCCACAACCTTGGTTTAATAGCACCATGCTCAAACACACTGAGCCAATTTTAGAGGTCAGATGGTGTTGTCCCCAAATTTAGGGCCATTCCACTTCAAAGACCCTACTGTTTGAATGGGGCCCTTGAATGCTCAAAAGGGAAAGCTTGCGCCTTAAATATTCCTAGACAGTACAAAGGCACGGACATTCCGTTTTCCCTTGGTGAGATAACTAGTTTGTCAAAAGGGAGCCCCAGGCTACAGCTGAAGCTGTTGTGATTTCCAACACTGTGTGACAGAAATGTACTAGGAAAAGACAGCCTTATGCTGACCTCTGCAAAACAGGTCAAGAGAAAGAGGCTGGAGGCTTCAATTCTTGCTTTGATGCAAACAAAAGCCTTTTTTATTACCCCAGCCTACAATAAAAGTGAAATAGAAAAATCAAGTAATAATTCCCACAAAGGTCACAGCAGCATCCAACATACTTGGAAACAAAAGCCAAATGAGAGGTCTACCTTGAGGCTCCCAGATGATGGGGCAGAATTTCATCAGTGTCAGTATGGCTGCAGATGACACCAAACTGGGGAGAATGACTGATAGACCAGAGGTTGTGCTGCTGTCCAGAGGGACCTTGACAGGCTGAAGTAATGGGCTGACATGTACCTCATGAACAACACAGTACTACACAAAGAGCTACAGAAAAAAGTTCATTATCAAGATTATGCTGTAGAGGGAAAAATATTTTGTCATCACATGTTCAAAAGGAAACAAACAATAAAAGTCCTTCTAACTTGCTCTTCTAAGTCCTTTTTATGCTCATGCAAAGTTGCTACAAGTGCATCTCAGCAGCTTGGGGGTAGATACTGAAATCTGCAGAGGCCTACTGCACAAGCACAGAAACACCCAAGCATTCTGCAAGGTGTTAAAGCGCCAGTAAAGATTTTCTCTGGGATCTTGCAACATCTTGCAAGAAGGGATTTCATGCTCTAACTAAAGTTTGCACCAGGTCAGTAGTTACCTTTATTTTTTAATGGCCTTAAAATCTCTGTTGCCATATGCCACTATGACTGCATATTACCTGAGACGGAAGAAAACAGAAAAAATACTGAGTTTGTAAAGCTCTGGTGAGGATGGATTCTACTACACCCAAGGGAGGAGCTGCCCTTTGATACCCTGGTGTGCTTCTTGGTTGATTTCTTTGCCTTGGCTCCTTGAGGATCAGCAGGCACCTCCTGTATTTAAGACTGAAAGCATCACAGCTTTCAGAAGAAAATTATGGAAGTAATTCACAAGCTGACAGAGTCAGTTTGGAACACCCAGCACTGCAGCCACAGTGCTAAGGCTGTGGGCACTACAGTCACCAGGAGAACAGCACATTTGAGAGCCAGCCCGTACTTATGATGACTCTGATATGGCCGGTTTTCTTCTGCTGTGTTTTCACAAAGCCTTGTCGGAACTTAGTGTAAATCTTACTCTATCTAGCTCCTTTCAGGGGGAATTTTTAAAATCTCAGCCCCTTAATGAGATAAATTTTTTATCATCAAATTAAGAGACTTGTTTGTGCTCTATGTTAGATGAGATTTGAAAGCACAACCAAGAAGGAATTAAATTCAGCCTCAAAATTACATGAACTTGGGCATTACTGAAATTAAGATGATCATTTCAGGTTCTGAACAACACAGCTTAATGACTGCTATGCAGGCAAGACTTTTATATAGGAACATTAGTAATACTAGGAGTATTTATATTAAGTCTACTCCTTTAAAAAACCAAAACATCACACGCACATGGTCATTGCCACTTATGGTGAAAGCCTTATTTCCTGCTGCAATTGGTGCATGTCTAATACATCCAATAGCACTTCACAGAGCAAGCTTGCAATGCACAGTAGTACATAAACCTTTCCATGTCCTTGTCCATCAAGATTTATCAATACTAGACCTTCAGGTATTGCTGCTCATTCTGAAGCTGCAAAGGAACAGGGACAAAAGGACTAAGTAAAACCTGGGTTTATTGCTCCTAGGAAAGAATAGGTTGGAAACTAAAAGACGAGAATGAATAAAAGGTGGCCTAAAAAATTGCAGCTTCCAACTTAACAATGATTTTTCAGCCAAATTCCAGTCAAAACCTTTTTGATGCCATCAGCCAGAAGAGAGAGTGCCCTGGGAGTGGAATTTCCACCTCTGCTTGTGCAGCAAGCCTGTTCTGGCAGCAGATGTATGTTTCATAGAGAGGGTTACAGAAAGAGACGAACAAGTCTTGGTTGAAATGCATTTCTATATAGCTGATCCCAGAAAAGCTACAGGATCCACATGGGACGGGAACAGAACCAGAAACTTCCAGATTTTACTTCAGGACATGGCCATAAACGTACTGCTTAGCCTTAGACTAACCAACTTCCTACTTGTGTGTTGACAGCCACCACCTGGAAGTTGGATAACAGTCCACAGTTAGTGTACCTCACAAATACAGCGAGACGTAATCGTTAACATTTGCAAAGCACATAGATAAAGTTCAGATGAAAAGGTTCAGTACCACTGAGTACACACAGATGGAGGGAAGAGATAACACATTACCTGTATTTGTTGAAGTGGTGCAATATAATTCAATTCTACAACCACAAGCAAACACGGCTCTGCACATGTGCATGCACACACATTCTCCTTCAGCCCACGTGTATCAGCTATTAGTGTAACACAAAGATGTGATCCTGGAAACTGCGCTGCACTCACAGCCCAATTCCATCTTTGCAGTATGCATGAACAGGGGCAGTGTGTCTTGTAAACATCTTAAAATACATACAGTGGGAAAAAGACTTAGATTCTGCAGAGTTTTCCCTTCTATTGCAATAGAGGCAGTATAGAGAAGGCCGAGTGAACAAAAATATCTGTATGTGTGTATAGGGAAAACAGAAAAAAACTTTAATATGTTCTTTATCTCTTTTTCTTTTTTGCTAATGTATCAGCAGCTGTTCCCAGTGTTGTGTCACCAGATGGCATGAGCACAGTTCTCATCACCAAGTGCTGTGTTGCCATCTATGACATCTGCAGAAGTGGTGGGGTCCCCTTCAGAACAAACCTATAACAATAGATAAAGAATTGCCCTGGAAGCCCAGTCACAGTGAAGGCAGTCACAGCTGATGAATCATGAAGACTGGAGAGAGATGAGCAGGAGGCAGGAGCGAGCAGCTTGCACTCCCTGCACAGCTCTCATGACCTCTTCACCTACTGTACAGGGGTTGTAGCTGTGCTCACGCAGCAGGTACAGAGGCTGTGCTTAAAGCAAAGGGCACCTGGCACCCTCCCAGCCACGTAACCTATAGCAAAGGCAGCTATTTCCTTGTAGTCAGGGTTCACTGCCTGACAAACAGACGTGACATATTCCTGCAGAATTACAGGACAGTGAAATGACTGTGTGAAGAAGAAAGACTCCTACTTTAACTGGCATTCAGTCTGAGGAAACAAATCTGGAAATAGTTTACCACTGTGAGAAATTAGTTGAGAATCCAGCCTCAGGTGATGCACTCAATCTTCCTGAAAAAAATCTTTAAAATAATATGGATGGGAGAAAAAAAAAATCATACTGTACTAAGAATGATATAAAAACTTTTTGATCCATTTTCCTTGCTTCTTATTGGAGAATTATTCATGAAAATTATTACTTTTTTTTTTATTATTATAAGGGAGAGAACTGACTCTCAGCTTTCCCCCAGCTGTACATTATTACTTGAGAGTAAATGCAGTAGATCTGTTTAAGTCTGCTCTAAGGTCAGCTTGCCTTTGTTTGTTTGCTTGCTTATCTGTTTTTCCTACATGCCATATCCTTTGTGCAAATGAAATAAGAAAAAATCCCCCAAACATACCTAGGCTTTTAACAATTACATTCCCTCCATTATCTGAAAAGCTCATGCATTATTTGAAGAATTGACCCTGAATATTAAAATGATATGTTTTAAAGCAACTCTGTAGATCTACGAAGAACTCATTTAAATCAAGATCAAGGAGGAGTGTGATGATCTGTGCTAAACCACCACTTAACTCAAAGAACTCAACTTAAGACCTTCTTATCTTCCTGGATGTTTCCTCCAAAAAACTGCAGTTCACTGAGAACACTCTTCTCCCACTCCATGAGATTATTAATCCTGTGGAGGGGCCTGATTTTGACTGGGTATTTCCAGTCAAAAGCATCCCCCAAGACTAGCCACACAAAGCCAATGCTTTTGACAAGCTCATGGTGTTCCCATGAAAACATGAACCAAGGAATTCTCCTTCTGCTTTGCAAGGATTGAGACATGCAAATTCAGGCACCTTCACGTGCTCTGAATGGAGCTGCAAAAGACCCAGCCCAGGCAGACACCAGAGCCTGGAGAGAACTCCTGTGTGTGGTCCTCAGAAGCCACTCCAGGATCGTCACGCTCCCCTCACTTGACTGCCCAACTCGTTACTGTCTGTGACCACAGCTCAGCCACAAAACACCCAGCAAGGTCCAATTTAATGTTTCAGGCCCAAGCTGAAATCTATATATTGTATTGAAACAGAACACTGTGAGCATTTCAGTCTCTCAAATTACAGGAAATAAAACATGCTTTAAGCAACACCTTGATAAACTCAAGTGCATTCTTCAAGGTTGATCTAAAGAGCAGAGTTTCAGCTTCTGTTAGGATATTAGTATTAGTTCTTGTCAATCCTTATCAGAAGCCATTGCAAAAGTCTGCTCTTTTCTCACGTTATTCAAGTGCCGAGAAAAAAGGGGATAAAAGACAGGTCATGCTAAAGGAATAGTATTTCTAGGTAAGAAATAAAAGCAAATGAGAAAAAAGAGAAAAGAGAAAGCAAGAAAGAGAATGAAAGAGAAACAAGAGAACTAGGGAAACAAAAATAGAGAAATAGAGAAATGGAGAAAAACAAAAACAGAATAACAAAGAGAAAAACTGAAGAAAAGAAAAAGAGGAAAAAATAGGAAAACATAAGAGAACAGAAAGCAGAATTGTTGCTAGAACAAAGACAGCTGACCTGAAGAGTATCTTCATCTCCAGCAGATTCTTCAAATCCAACTCTGTTCCTCCAGGCAAAACCTTGAAGGGCTCCTAGGGCTGAAGGACCAGTGTAATAAGAGTCCATGCAGCTATCCGAAAGCTGCTATAAAAATGGTATTTTTTTTGGTGCCATGATACACACCATATTTCAGGAAGAATTTTCTTGGAAAGTCAGAACTTTTTAGGTAGAGTTTGTGTCAGATACCACTCTCTTGTACAAGGAAAATCTCACACAAGCCATTAGAGAGACTCCCTGAACTCAGAAGAACTCTTCTGCTGCATCATTATACAGCATTAAAATCCTTTCATTTCAAACATATATTGTGTGTGTGTGAAGTTGTTGGCCTTCTACAATTAATAAAGTTTTTTCTCAAGGTTAGACACCTGAAACACTACAAAAATAGTCCCTTCCCTTTTGGCATTTCTAAGGTCTGCCACCGCTAGAGCCTTGACAGGATTCACCTTTTGGATGCCTCAGCATTTCACTCGACCAGCATCCAGCACATCAGGCAATAGAGAGAGAAAACTGTTCCCTTCAGTTTAAGTAGCAGGCTCTTCAGAGGAGTTTGTAAAACTTTTCTTGGAGTACAATGGATGGAATCCATTCCGAGATTATTCAATATCTTAATTGACCAGTTCCTGTTACTACAAAGTAAAAGAGTCTCTGATGACATCCTGCACATCAAGGATTAAGGGCTTAAGTTACTTTATTCCAGTGTAAATCTTTTACCTTTATATTTAGAATATGATCTAACAATTCAGTGCTCTGTTCTGATTTGTCTTTACATTAAAGCTAGCAATTCTTTGGCTAAGGAAGAGAGTCCAGGCTGCCAAGGGGCTGCAGAACATTTCAACTGCAGAACAATCAATGCAAACAATCAAGCTGAACACTATCAGAAGAGCTCAGTCTCTTTCTGTATTACTGAAAAAAAAGAAAAAAGAAGGGGGGGGGCAGCCATGGGGACAAAAATGGGCACATTTGAAGTTCAAAAGTGTTCATTTTAGAATATGCAGCTAAAATATTCTATTGCCGCCTATGAATGATGCTAACCACAGGGTAGAGGATGGGGAATTCAGTTAAAAAACATATGGTAGGAAGGTATCATCAAGATTTATAACACAAGTTAAATTACGAAATTTAGAGGTTTTTTTTGTCAATGGTGTTCTGTGAAAGGTTGTACAATCAGTCCTTATATGGAAATTCCATTCAACAATACTGTCAGATTAGTCACTAAAAACAACCTCCAACCTTAGGAACAAAAGTAGCAAAGGTTCTATAATTGACTAATGTCTCCCACTTTACTTGCATTTTCATTTCAATATACAATGCAAAAAATGTTATACATTCCTCAAATGCCTTGACACAATAACAGCAAGTCCTGAAGGTAGTGCAGTATTATTACAATTTTAAATGTTTCTCTATTTGAATCTGAAAACATATGCAAGTTTTACTTATCCCTGTACTTTTTAAGAAGTTACTGAAGTTGGGGATAATGAATGATGAAGGAGAAAAGACAAAATGTAAAAAGATAAAATGTTCAAGGAAACTGTTTTGGAGGATGGTTGTCTTTGAGATATAACAAATACTTCACTAGAACCCCTTTGTTAAAGTTGTATTTCTTACACTAAATAGCTACAATACATCTCCTTGAATTTATATCTATATGCTAAATATTGTTTTTTACTAAAAACTCTGATGTGTTACATTATGTTCACTAGAACCTGGGAATTCAAGCCTGTTTTGGTGCAAGTTAAAGGAGTCAACAAGCCCAGAAATGACAAAATGTTATTAGATCTGAGTGAACAAAGATGGAATTCATGTTTGGCATTACAAAAAAAGGCCACAAAGTTGGGCATCTGAGCTAGAAAATGCCAGCTTTCTGTGACATATTTCAGCCTTAACAAAGCTGTTCTAACACAGTTTAGTGTTCTCAACTCCAGAAGAGTGGTACTCTGCTCATTCCTCACATTTGTTTACGAATATTACATATAACCAGTGACGATGCCTAAACAAATCGACAATAAAACCACAACTTGAAAGCAGTCAAGGTCCTTGGCATGGTGGAAACATCAATCCTCTTAAAATTTCAGAAGAATGAGATTTTCAACAGCATTATTTTGAAAAAAAAGCAAATTAGCAAATTTACAATAATTTTACATTTGATAACAAATTAGGTTCACACCTGGAAAGGCCTACTGCTTCTATAGCTATTTCTCACATTACATAAGCTTTCTTTTAAACCAGAAGGATAGTTTCAGCAGGCCCTAGGGCCCTTTAGTGCATCAAGTAAAGCCCTTAATGCAAGTATTATCATTGGTTTAGTGAATGAATTGTCAGCAGAATTTAAAACAGAATTAAAACCTACCTCTTTCCTTGCCTGTATAGCTTCAAAATGTCTACAGTTCTTGTTTCAGACACAAAAGGAACACTTAACAGGTAACTCTAGTTACTAAATCATTGATTATATATAGACAGCACATAAAAGTATACTAACTTTGTATAAATCAAGATTTTATGGTTTATTGCGGTTTTTTACAGTTTTTGTGGGGGATTTTTTTGGTGTAGCTTGACCTGAAATCATTAAGACATATCTACATCATTTTTTTCAAGATTCTTTTATCACACAGTGATCAATTTTCTATATTCATTTTATGCAGATCTCTCCATTCCAGTTTTCCAGAGTTCATGAGTACTGACACTACTGAAGAAGTACAAGTTCAAACACACCTACACAAACAAGACAAACTAGACAGAATATTGCAAATAAGGCTACCTTTTTTTTTCTTTTTTTATATATAAATTTGTTTCAACCAGGCACAGAGAACTTTGGAACACAATATTGAAAGCCGTCTATGATAATCTTTGCAACTTAGGTGTTTGCAAATTTCCCAGTCAAGCACTCGCCCCTACAGCTTTAACAACGTATGCACAGATCTTTTATTTCCTCAGCACTTCAAGTGAATCATCCCTCAAACACAGCGGTTCTAAAACCGTACCATACTTACCAGAGTAAGACTATACATGGGCTAATTAAGTGACCCCATGTTCTCTTGGGCTGTGTGCTTTACTTCAAGACAGAGCCGGCTGCTCCAAGGCCGGGCTCACTCACAGCAGTGACAAACGTGCACAGCTGAGCCGAGCGCAGGCGACGGCCGGGAATGGAGGCACAGCCTGGGGCACAAGAGTGAAAATGTGCTGGCCACAGCAACCAGAGAACGAGGACTTGCACACATAACTTAAGAACAACTGCATTGTCAAACTGTACTTTTACATGAAGTTCAAGCACAAACTTTTCCCCAATATTCCCAATTTTCAAGAAAGTCCTGAAGGACACACCACCCCCAAACTTTAGAGGTGTTTAATTGTGCACATTCAATTCCACATTAAATCACAAAATAAACACTTGCTTTTCACCTGTAAATTTAACAAAAAACCCTTACAACTTAACATTAGCAAATACATTCCCAATCCACAGCCTCATGTAACATTACTAGTAATATGTGTCATTAAAGAAATTCTCTCAAAACATACATAATAGATACTGTGGGTAAAGGACACAGTGAGCACATTATTTCATTCTCTCTAACATATACCTAGTGATTATGGGCAGTGTTTTAATGCTGATGTTAAAAATTACATGATACTTATTATTCCAGTCCTATTTTACTTGTAAGAAGAATTACAATTTCAAAAGTGCACATACAACTGTGAAAACTGTGGAAGGGAGGACTGTGAAGAGTACGAATTAGTGCTTGTTCCACATAGGTGCTGCTATAGGTCCCTGTGGAGCCCTTTCAACGGTCACAAATTCATCAGGGTTGTCAAAAGCTTCATAGTGGACTAATAAGTCTTGAATAGCACACTCCTCAATCTAGAAGGAAAAAAAGAGCATGTATGTCAGTCAGTGTCAGGTCTACATTTACATCATGGACATGGTTATGAACTGGCTTCACTGGTCCTGAATGCATCAGAACTCCTAATCAGGAAGGAGTAGAATAGATGCGTTCTTCAGACAACTTGAAGAAACCTCATGTTTTCAGGTCTTGCTCCTCATGGGAAACTTGAGCCACCCTGGTATCTGCTGGAAAGGCAAGACAGCAGGACACAAGCACTCTAGGAGGTCTCCCCATTGGTGAAAAATTCTTAACACAGATGATCAAGGAGCTGATCAAAGGAGATATTCTGATGGATCGCAAACTTACAAAAAAAAAGACTGGTCAGGGATGTGAAGACTGAGGGCAGCCTTGGCTGCAATGATAATGAGATGCTGGAATTCAGGATCCTGAAAGCTGGGAACAAGGGAAATAGCAAACAACTTGGGACTTCAGAAGAGAAGACTATGAAGGAATCTGCTTGGAAAAATTCATGACATTTGGTCCCAGAAAGAAGAAAGGTCCAGGACAGCTGGCTGATTTCAAAGATCACCTTGGCCAAGCTCAAGAACAGACCATGCCAATGAGCTCCTTAGCCAAGTAAGAATGGCAGGACTACACAGACAAAAAAAAGAGCTCCTGACAAAACTCAAACAAAAAGGAAGCATAAAAGATGTGGAAGCAGAGAAAAGTGATGAAGGAAAACAGACACTGTGTGACCACACAAGAACAGAATTAAAAAAGTCAAAGCCCATCTGTGGTGGAATCTGGCAAAGAACAGGAAGTGCAACAAACCAGGCTTCTACAACAGCAAAAAAAGACAACATGGATCCACTACTGAATGAAAAAGACATGGAAAAGGCTGGGAACGTTCATCTTGGTCTTAAGTGTTAAGATCAGTCTCCAGCAATGCCAGGCCCTGGAGATCAGAGCTGGTCAAAATGACTGCAAGACCACTCTCAAAAAAACCCTTGAAAAATTGTTGCAATACGGGTTGATTCCTGAGGACTGGAAGGAATCAAATATCATTCCTACCTTCAAGAAGGGCAAGAGGATCTGAGCAACTACTAGGTGATCCCCAGGAAAGTGGTACAGCTTAAGTATTGACTAAAAGTTTAAGTGGACAAGCCTAAGAACAGACCTCATAAATGTAACGTGAGACAGACTGAAAGCTGGCTGAACTGGTGATCTCAAAGGGTTGTGACCAGTGGCACAAAGTCCATCTAGAGGCCAGTCACTAGCACCAATACTGAGACTGAGACTAGGGCTAGTACTGTTTAACATCTTTATCAATTACCCACAGGAAGAGACACAGTTCACCCTCAGCAAGGTTACGAACAGTAGAGAACTTGGAAGGAGTGGCTGATATACCAGATGCTTGTGCTGCCACTCAGAGAGACCCAGACAACACTAGAAAAATGGGCTACAAGGAATGTCATGAAGTTCAAGAAAGAGCAACACAAAGTCCAGCTCCTGAGAAGAATAACCCCAGACACCAGAACATACTGGGAGCTGACAAGCTGAAAAGCAGCCTAGCATAAAAGGAGTTGGGGTCCTGGTGGACAATTTAGCCTTTTAGCCAGCAATGTGCTCATATGGCAAAGAAGGGTGGCAGCCTCCTGTGCTCTGTGAGGGACAGCACTGCCAGCAAAATGAGATAGATGACCCTTCCCTTCTACTCAGCTCTGGTGAGACACACTTGAAGTTCTAAATCCACTTCTTGACCTCTCAGTACAAGAGAAACATGGATATAACGAACAGTCCAGTGACATAGCATAAAAATTATTAAGAGCCAGTGCATCTGACACTGAGGAGATGCTGAGCTCACTGCACTTGTTTAGTGTGGAGAAAAAAAGGCTTATGGAGATCTTATCAAAGTGTATAAATACCTGATAGGACAGAATAAAGAAAACTGACCCATGGTCTTCTCAGTAGTACCCAAAGACAGGAGAAGAGGCAATGATTTAAAAATCTTTTTTGGTGTGAGAGGGGTCCCCAGAACAGGTTTTCTAGAGAGGCCATTAGTCTTCATCCTTGCAGATAATCAAACACTGCCTGGACATGTCTTTGAGAAACCTACTCTAAACTGACCCTGCTCTGAGCAGGGGTTTAGACAATTGCCAGAGGTTCCTTCCAAACTCAATCACTCTCTGATGCTGCAAATACATTTATCATGGACTCAGAGATTTTGACTTTAATAGAGGCCACCTTATAAAACAGCAGTGTGAAGTTATAATTAAATGATATTTAATATCATTATGTAAATGAGAGGTATGAATACATAATTAATACTAATAACTGATCTCTGAAAGAGCCATTGGAAACTCCTTGTGATACTTTAGAGCAGCAGTAACTTAGCACTTTACCTGGATCAACGCCAAAGGTTTTTCTCTGCTCCTAATAAGAGCAGCTTCTTGCTGGAGCTCTTCCTCTACAATAGCTGAAAACATGACAGGTGCTATCACAGGAGAGCTGGTTGGTGATGCTGCTGACCAAGGACTGCAAAAAAAAACCCCAAACGACATTAAGAGGCAACATGACGGTCAGCACAACACACAGTAAAGAAGTTCCAGAATTTAAGCCACTGCCAAACTTACTTATGACTCTCCAGCTGTGGAGAATCCAGAACACGGTCTTCCAGACCTGAGTTACTTCTAGTGGTGCACCTGGAGAGAGGTAGGAAAGTAAAAGTCACTGGCAGAGCGTTCTCCTAAATCATATCATGACATACAAACTTACAGCAGGCAATTACAACAAATATGTAGGGTTTGTCCAGAGGAAAAGCAAAAGGATGTGATGCCAGGAAAAGGCATCAGATGTAATGTTGAATTTGTTTTTTAAATGTGATACTGTGACTGAAAAAGACATTGATTCTCATTTCTAACTACCAGACCCTAACAGAATTCCATTTTGGGAATTAATTCTGGCATTTCCTAACATTTGAGGATTTGAAAAAAAGTTTCACTTTTGGTTATTTTAAAAAAACAGGCTTTTTTGCTTTTTTACATGTAAATTAGCCAACTGAGTTATGTACTAACAGCACTACCTACAAAAGTTTGCAATTAATGTGAAAGAACAAAAAATTCAAGATAACAAATCCAATGGTCCTGTATTCAAATTAAGTGCTTCATGCAAAAGAGCCAGTGCTACAATAGCACTAAGTAAATTCTTTGAGTATAAGCCCAGAAATTATGGACTTTCAGCACATAACCTTTAACCACCTCCCACATTCACAAGAATAGCATAAAACTAGAATTAACAGGATAGAAAAAAAAAATCTTGAAATATTTATAGAGTTCCTGACGGGAAGACATTTCATTCAGTTGCAAAATGTTAACCTCTCAACAAAAAGAAGTCACATTTGTTACACTGTATTCCTTAAGAGACAAGTATATTTGTCAGAAAAATCCTACACCAGTAGGAAGAGAGGGCCCTATTCTCATGATTTAATACCTATCTTTGACAGGATAGTTTTGCAATTTCCAGAACCCTAAAAAAGTGTTACATCATACTGTGACATGCTGGCAAAAATTTTTTGAATTATTCTACGGCACTGCAAACAACTCTAAGAGTGTTGCTGTTTCATAAATCACTCTCAATTTTCTTTAAGGTTTTGGTAATCCTTTTTAAGTGACCATAAGTTCTTGGATAAAAAAGAAAAAAGTCTATAGAAAGTTAAGAGAATTCCAGTAACTACCAAGTTCTCTGTTTGAAATATTTTCCCCAGAACACAATTCCAAGGATAATAAAAAACATGATTCCTACCACAAAGTGGTAAGAGCAAGATCTCAAAAAACCTGAAATCCAACATCCATCATCAAAACCTGATTTAAATTAATCATGTTGAGCTTTTTGTCACAAAACATATTTTTTTCCCACAAAACAAACAATACACATTGCCAGGTCACATATCCTTGTACTCAGTCTGAAAAATATGGATGGAGTAAATGGACTATGAGATGGGTGGAAAATGGTCTGGAAACAGATTAGCTGTACAAAGTCCAACTGGAAACCAAGTCCTAGTGGGGGTCCTCAGGGACTGGATACTGGAATCAATCCTGTTAAGCATCTTTGGTAGAACAGAACAGAACAGAACAGAACAGACCCTCAGCAGGCCACAGCTGGATGTGGAGAGGTTGGGGATGGTGCACATTCTGGATGCCAGGCTGCCTTTTAGAAACCCTCAAGAGGCTGGAGAAATGGGCAGGCTGCCTTTCAGGAGCCCTGAAGAGGCTGGAGAAATGGGCAGCTGAGAACCAATGAATTTCAAAGGCAAGTGCAAATTTCTGTACTTGGAAGAGAACAGCCCCACAAAGCAGTACAGGCCAGGGCTGACTGGCTAGAAAGCTCTGCAGAGAGAAAGCAGAACCTGAAGAGTCCTGGCTGGCAACAAGTGGAAGATGTTACCAGCCAGTGCCTCTGCAGCAGACAGCCAACGGCATGCTGGGCTGTGCTAGCAATACTGTAGCAAGGCAGGCAGAGGAAGTGATTCTTCCCATTTATGCCGTATTTCTTCATCTACACACAGAGTATCATTCTCAATTTTGGGCTCCTCAACACAAGAAGAATGCTGTCAGGTTGGAACAAGTCCAGGACTCGGAAGAATGTGTGCTATTAATCCTAAAGGGAGATCTCATTGCTGTCTTCAACTACCTAACTGCAGGATAGAGAAAAGATGAAGCAAGAATCTTCTTAGAGGTGCATAATGACAGAATAGAGACAACATAGACAAGAGGCAAAATAGTAAATCCCAGATAGATAAAAGGAAAAATAAAAATCCCATATGGAGATGATTATCCACTGAAACATGTTGCCCAAAACATTTGTGGTATCTTCACACTTGGAAGCAGTCACAACTCAACTAAAGCAGGTCCTGAGTAACATAATCTAGTTTGACTTACTTTTAGTGGGAGGATAAACTACAGAATCAAAAGTATTCTGTGATTTCAAAGCAGGGCGCTATTTTTTAGCTGCATCCAGCTCTGGGGTCCTCAGCACAAAAAAAGACATGGACCTTAGAGCAATTCCAGAGTAGGCCACCAAGATCAACAGAAGTATGAAGCACCACTCCATCCAGGGAAAAGCTGAGAGAATTGGGTTTGTTCAACCTTGAAAAGAGAAGGCTGCAGAGTGACTTAATGATTGCCTTCCAATACATGAAGGGAACCTGCAAGAAAGATGGAAGGGGACTTTTTACAAGCACATGTAATGACAGGACAAGGGTTCAAACTGAAAAAGAGCAGGTTTAGATTAGATATTAGGAGGAACTTCTTCACTGTGAAGGTGGTGAGGCACAGGAACAGGTTGCCCAGGGAAGCTATGGATGCCCCATCCCTGCAAGTGTTCAAGGCTAGGCTGGATGGAGCTCTGAGGGAGGGGTCCCTGCCCCAGCAGGAGGATTGGAACGAGATGATCTTTAAGGTCCCTTCCAACCCAAACCATTCTATGATAAATTAGCTTCCAGGTTTTACTGCTCTTATAGATAACAACATTAAAAAGCAGAAAAGAACCAAAGAAAAGGGAGGAGATGAAGGCAGACCTCTGTGCTTTTATACTGATATTATCTCTCAATTTTCTCTCTTTTTCCACCTGCTTTAATAATACTCACCTTGTAGCCGATTTGACAATAACTGATTTGACAGCTACACTCTTCTTTCCACTCCTAATCCAAAGAACTCACAGCACTACTATAAATGAACCAAACTGGATTGTTACACTTAACAAACCCGATGCATTCTATACAAACAAGTCAAAAAGCCCAAACAACAACCAAAAAAATCACCTCAACAGTAATTTCCCAAAACTGGAATTAATAGCTCCAGCATCACACATACTCTAGCGATCAATTAAAAGATAAGTAAATACCTGTATCATCTCCCTCATTTAAAGCCAATGGGGCTTTAAAATGTAGGAAGCAGTCCAGGTATTTTGAAGCTGTTTGTACATATGTACATCTGTGTTTCTTGCTAACAAGGCACTCATTCCAGATATTAAATCAACTGCAGATATTTCAACATGCTAAATTAATTCCTCAGCTGGCATCAAAATGACAAGGAGAAATGGAATACACAGGAAATGTGAAGCTAGCATATACAGAAAAATGGGAAAAAAGCCTCAAAAATATAGAACTTGGAAACTTGGAAGTCTTGGAAATTAAGACTGATGGAGAGACATAAATGGTTCTGCATGGAAATAAACCAGCCAAGTATCATCAGTACTGAACCAACCTGATTAACTCAGTTGGCTGAACTTGCCATGACTCTTGTGCAGCCACCAAAATGTCCCAGCCCTCAGCTCCCTAGTGTTTCTTGAGTATTTGTTCATGAGAAGTCAGGTCAGGTTTGGTGCCTCCCTGATCTAATAACTGCTCTCAGAAAAAGAACACAAAGCCTGGTCTCCTGCAGAACCTCCTGGGTTTTGCTATACCATTTGAGTCATGTGCTAATTATTAGCTCATTATTAGCCATGACAGAACTAGGCCATTCCCACACGAAGCCGCAAATATTTGTTTCCACTAAGACTCTTCACTGCTCCCTGGAGTAACACAGTGAAGACAACTCAGGCTGCCACAACTAAGTTAAGTCATGTCAGGCCTATGTTTTTAGCTTGGACTATGAGCTACACATGCACAGTGTAACTCCCAAGGCTGAGGTGCCCCTGAAAACAACACAGCCACATCCACATACCCCAGCTCTTGGAATGATCTGCCTTTGGATTAAATGCAGTTCAAATCACCACAATTCATGACATAGTTTACCTAAAAAAAAATTCTGTACTGCAAAAGAAGGTGACAGTACATAGAAGAATGCTCACATCACCATCCAAAATACCCTCATCCAGAGACCTAAGAAAATTGTCAGTTTAATTAGTGCACAGTTTATACAAAGGAGAAAGACAAAGCAGGAGCATTAAGCCATGCAACTATCTTCAGTGTCCCATCACCAAGTCTGACATCAACAGGTGAGGATTGCTTACGCTCTAAGCTTGTGTAATTTCCTTCCCTTAAAAGGGAAGGGGTAAGGGTGTGGATAATCAACCTTCAGAGAAATAGCCATTGAATGCCACAGGTAAAAATCAGAGCCCACTGTGACAGAACTGTACAGTCACAAAATTAAATTACATCAAACTAGAAACTCAACTCCTAAGTTTCGGCTGGAGGAACTAGTCACCTAGGCTCTTTACACCTAATAGACAGAAATAAGCATCTTCAGACACAATTCAAAAACAACCTGAAATAGCTTTGGAGGGGCCTTCTTTTCAAAGTCATGGTAGTCAATTTAGCCACCTACTAGGCTTCCACTAACTTAATGTATCATCTTCAGAGAGTTAATGTATTAGACTTGGATTCAGCTCAAATAATCCACTTTGAGAGCGTGCAGACTGGCCAGATTGCGCAGACAAGACAGAGCAATGCAAAAGGAGAAGAAATTACTTTATGAAGATTACAGAGTTGTTGTGACAAAGCTAAGAATAGCATGCAGTGCAAATTCTCTTATCACCAGCCCTGGGCATCTCCCATATGATGAAAAGTTTTATTATTGTGCTAGCAACAAAATGAACAATACCCGTTCCTCTGCAGATTTGTGTTTCATGTCCCCACAACTCCACTCACTACAGTAACTTCAGCTTTATCACTCTGTTCCTGAAGAATGCCTCCCCATCACATACACTCCAAATGCCTCCTACCTCTCTCCTCAGACACTATCCCACACACAGTGCTCCTACATTTCTACCCTCATTTTGTTTTTTATCTAGCAGCAAAACATGTACTACTTCTGTCCTAGGGAAACACCAATTTTTATACAAGCTGAACAACCAAAAGCAAGGCCCAGCAGAACCTCCTTCTCCCCACAGAGGAGTCAGTTATGGGAGGAGAATGGAACAGGAGTTCACAAGAAAAACAGCCAGATAAGGACACAGCTCCCTGTGCACCAACAGCTCTGCAAACTTCTCCCTCAGCGCAGCTGTGTAAACTTGAGTCAGGCTGCTCTAAAGTTGAGTTGTAAGAAGAGTTGTGTGAAGGATTACAGAAGCTCCCCTTCTTTACTCAAGAGCTACATTTACGCTCAGTCCCTCAGGCCTTTCTTGAGCTATGCTGCAGCTATGGCCAAGCCCAGCTTTGCTGTTCCTGAGCCTGACTTGACTTGCAGGTTTGATGTCAGCCTTGCCTGATCCCAATGCACCTGTCTGTGCTCAGACTGTGGCTCATCCTGGTTTCTGTCACAGAGCCTGCACTGCTCACCTCCCACTGGCACACCCAGCCAGTCCTGCTGTCACACTTGGCTTCCCTAAAACTGTGGGTCAGCTGGCCTGCAGTGCTTCCGGATAGTAGGTATGAAACTTGTAAGATTTTCAGGCTCTCTGTTTTGTAAATATATTTGAAATGACTAACGTTCAAAGTTACTGACGATAGGGGGAAGAGATGCAGGTGGGGGGGCAGCTCAGACATGCAGACCTTCAGGAATAAGGCTGAGATTTCTTTCCTCATCTTAGCCAGTTATTTTAACCCAAAACAGCGATTTTATTGGAGGTAGCAAGAGGATGCTAAAACGTTTTGACCAAAGAGCAATATTGTCTAATAACTAGAGATATAACTCACACATGCCTTATTTTTGTCCTTAGAACTGCAGTCCCACAGTAATTATAATACACAGAGATAACCAGCATATTAATGTTTCTATAAGCCCTCTTAATCCATTAAACACTGCACCTAAACAATTAAGTCATCTTACAAGAAAACTCAGACGAGGAAATGCCAGAACTGTGTTTGAATAAACTGATTTTAATCTACTCTGGGGTTACAAACAAATACTCCTTAGCAAAATGTTTCATGAATGCCATATCTGAATGCTCATGAATATCTAATTTCTACAGAGGTTAGAAAATACCATTTTATCATTTTATATATACATACATATGCAAACATACAGACATATTTTGTTTGGAGCCTGAAGTTTATACATATATATATATACACACACACACACACACACATCCATCTATATGGATGCAAACACTTTGAACCCGAAACACAGTCTTTAAGCTTCCTATTCATGTATTGGTTTGGCACAGCCTGGTTTTGGGTAGCAGGGGAGCCACAGAGATGGCTCCTGTGAGGAAGCTGCTGGAAGCTTCCCACCACACCCGACAGGGTCAGTGGCTGATGGCTCTGAAGATGGACATGCTGCTGGCCAAAACTGGGCCAATGAGAGAGGTTGGTAACGCCTCTGTGATGACATATTTAAGAAGAAAATCAAAACAAAGTCACAAAATTTTGGATTCTAGCCAGAGAAGAGGAGGGGGTGAAAACATGTGAGGGAAAACAACATGGAGACACCAAGGTCAGTGGAGAAGGAGGGGCAGGAGGTGCTCCAGGTGCCAGAGCTGAGGTTCCTCTGCAGGCCGTGGTGCAGCCCACGGTGAAGCCGCTGTGCCCCTGCAGCCCATGGGGATCCACGGGGGATGCCGAGATCCACCCGCAGCCCGTGGGGGAGGTGCCCGTGCCGGAGCAGGGGGATGCCTGGAGGAGCTGTGATCCCGTGGGAGAGCCGGTGGAGAGAGAGGGCCCTGCTTCCAGGCTGGAGCAGCCTGTCCTTGGAGGGCTGCACCCCGTGGAAAGAGAGAGCCCCGGCGCAGCAGTTCGGGAGGGCCGTGTGCCCGTGGGAGGGGCTCACGCTGCAGCAGGGGCGGTGGGGCTGCTGCTCCTGAGAGCGGCCCCACGCCGGGGAAGTTCAGGAGAACTGTCTCCGGGGGCAGGGACCCACGGCCTCACAGGGGAAGACTCCTCTCCCGGAGCAGCGGGAGGAAATCTCGGTGATGGACTGCCCAAACCCCCAGGCCGTGTCTCCCTGTGCTGTCGGTGGGAAGGAGGGAGGGGCTGGGGGAGGGAAGGTGTTCTAAGGGCTTATTTTACTTCTCATTATGCTCCTCTGATTCTGTTAGCAATAAATTCACAACTTAAGTTGAACCTGTTTCACCCTTCTTGTCTCCCGGTCCTTGTCTCACTCATGAAGTGTTCATGAATTTTTTTTTCTTTTTCCCTCCTCTGCCCAGCTGTGGCAGGGGAGGATCAGTGAGTGGCTCTGGTGGGTGCCTGGTGCTGGGCCAGCGTCAAACCACAACACTATTCTTAGGAGTATTTCATTCATAAAATCTTATTAAGAGAATCATCAGAAGAATGCTTACAGGAATCTTTTTTAAATGACAATTTTATTCTTTCTTATTTCAGCAGAATTTAGCATGTCATCATGCTTCTTGTATAATGACTGACCAACTAGAAAAAAATGTTTCTTACCTTATGGTGTTTCGGACTGATGACTCCTCAGATCCTTTATATCCACATCTTTTAATACCAGTACCAGGGGAATTATTCACACTCATACACTTTTCTTCTTCCATTACAAGATCACGGAATGACTTTGGCAAGGCAGAATGTAATGAAGATGACCTTTTTAAAAACAAAAATGAAACAAAACCAATGCACTTTATACTCGCACTTTTCAAGACTCCATATTATTCCATGATTCAGATAGCAAAGAGGCCTTTCTACTTACTAAAAATACATCATTGCTTAGGTTTTGTATACCACCATTATCCTGCTAGACCCTATTTGCTAAAATAAGTCATTCTGGGTCATATAGGTAAAGAACAGAAAATAAATATCTATGAGAACAGAGGACGCCAGTAGTTTTGAAATTTCATTAGAACTGAAAAAATAGAAATCAAACCCAAAACCCTACCCTTCCACCTACTCCCCCCACCTCATCCTCTTAAAAAGAATCTTTTTCATAGATGTCTTGTCTTAGACAAGCTGTACCTTTTCTAACAGTATTAGTCCTTGAAAAGTATTTTCATAAATCACACAATGCTCCAGGTACTGTTGATCTAATACTGGCAGTTTACCATCATGAAAGTCAAGTATAGCTGATCTTTTCTTCCCAAGATACTGAATGAGTTACTCATACCTGCTGGAGGCTCTAAAATCCCTTAATCCACACTGAAGTTCAATAAAACTGATATCCTTCATTTTCTTTTACTTGTCCAAGTATAAGTTACTGAATTAGAGCCTGCATATTATCTTTCAAAAATAAACCATTATGAAAACATAGCAATTTAGCATCTTAGGTATTATGAACACTTTCCAAACTCAAAGCTTTTTTATTTTCAGAATTCAAGGCAGTTACCATTAGTTCTTCTTTTACCCATCAAGGCTTTGGATTTAATTCTTCATATATTTGCTTACACTTAACTTTACTAAGCATAGCAGACCCATTTATTGCAAAATGCACAAAATACATTCTGAAAGAACAGCTCTGCTTATTATCTACTCAAGGAAACAAGAGACCATCAATAAACACTACTGAAGTAAAACAAGCTCTTTATACAATGCCAATTGCACAGCTGCCATAAGAAGAGCAGCATCTGAAGTCAAAGACCTTCAAACTACATCTAGGTGGGACACAATTTAAGATAACAAATATGAAGGCATTTTTAAAGTGCAACATTGTATCTGAAATGTTACAACAAAAGCATCTGAAATCTATGTATGATGTCTGATGTTAGACCACCCTGGCTTCAGTTTGGATCTTTTTTTTTTTATTTAAATATTGGATAAGCAGCACAGAAGACATAGAAAGTAGAATGGGAACCTCCAGATACAGGGGTTCAGAATCATTTTGCACATCTTCAACCATCAGCCGGCACACAGAAGTTCAGGCAAGTGTTTGACCAGACCTTCCCCAAACCTATTACACCAAGTAGGCAAACAGTCCATCGGATCTGCTGTCATAGAAACTTCTCCTGCTAATAACATTTTAAGTAGCCTACCCATTTCCATGAAAATTCTGTACTGCAATCAGATCCACTTGCAACAGAGAATCAAAAAAAAAAAACCAAAATCCAACCCAAAAACTCCAAAACAACATCGCAAAAAAATCTACTGTGTCATTCCCAGTTTGTGAACCTATCCAAATCAATTATTTGTGGCTTAAAATGGTTTGTCTGAAAACTGGTACAAAATTTTCCTAACATGTAACAGCTCTAAATTTCAGCTTGTCCTGTCTGATACACTGTCATTTTTATCTAATTTGCAAAATTAGAAAAACTAATTTAAACTTTTTTTTAAAGTGGAATATAACTAAATTTCTCTAAGCTGTAACTGCAAACCATCAAAGCATGAAGTTCCAAAACACCTCCTGATGTTAAGTACAAGCTGGAATACCATCAAACTGACAGCCTAGACATTAAGATACACAATTGTTAATTCTCAACAGACACTTCAAATTTCTTCATGCTTCTGGTCTTGAAAAGCCATAGACTGTCTCCTGAGCGTAAAAAGGGCCCAAAACAGCAACACTCCCACTCCCTTGATCAAAGTAGGTTTGGAGAACTAATAAAGTCAACATGCAGTTAACTTTTGGCATTTTTTCAAAGTATTACCATTGTGGTATTTTATTTTTCCCTTCTAATTTTCATTTTTGTTCAAAGGAGGAAACATAGGTTCAGTTTTCCCAAAAACTATGAAACTGGAGGTTTCTCTTGGTGGAAAAGGTAGGGCATTGTGTATGACAGACTCTGTCTTTCAGCCAACCAAAAAAAAGAGCCAGAAGGTCCCACACCCTTCTGGCAAGTGTGCCTACTGCACATCCAAGTTGAATATCTGATTTCACTGGAACACAAGTTCTATGGCTTTGACTATTTTGCATGTGTGGAAAGCTCAACTGACTGCCAAATGCACTTAATAGTTCACTGAGAATTTACAGACTAACTCTGCAAATATAATATTAAGAGTAGATGAGTAACACAACTATTCTACCTTACACACAAAAATACTTCAAACAGCTAGCAGGGGCAATCAAATAATTGATGGCTTGCCTAAAGCAGCATAAAGTTTATTCAATAAATGGTCTCTTCCAGCAGCTAGGCCTAATTTTAAAAATTCATATAGCTCCCACTGGTTCTTTGCTTGAACTCTTGAGCTACAGGCATTTTCCAGATCGGCAGCCAGAGGAACGCAGGAGAGGAACGTGTGGAATCACGCATGGTGACCACATGAGCATTAGATTGGATTCCATCCTCCTGAAATATACCCTAGCCTTTCCACCTAAGATGGTTTGTGTAACACAGTAGGCCCAGCTCCTTCCAAAACCTGTTTAATCAGAACCTTAAGAGCACAATATATTTTTTGGAGACATTTATCTAGGGATATTCAAAAATCAGTCCTTATTTGCTTTTTAAAAGCAAGGAACAATCCATAGGCAGTCTGTAGTTTAAGTAACACCCAACTGAATTAAAAAGAAAGAATTATCTATCAGAGAGTACATGAATAGTATGAATAAGTCAAACTATTCAGGCAGGACCTGCTTTTCTTAAAGCTACGCTGCCTGGACCTGACCAGATGGTTGTCCTACACATGCCATGTTACAGCACTAAGGATGATCTGCCCCATGAGCCTCCCTGGAGCTGAGGTGAGGCTGACAGGCCTGTAGTTCCCCACATTCTCCTTCCAGTCCTTCTTTAGATGGGCGTCATATTGGCTCAATTCCAGTTACCTGGGCCCTCTCCATTTGACCAGGGCTGCTAGTATGATTTAAAGTGGCTCAGTGATCACCTTCACCAGCTCCCTCAGTACCCTTGGGTCAATCCCATCCAGCCCCATGGACTTGTGTGTGTTTAAGTGGTGTAGCACATCACTGACCATTTCCCCTTGGATTATGGGGCTTCATTCCAGCCCATGGGGCTGTGTTGGGGTCCCTCCCCTGCCATGTAGCCCTGAGGGGAGGCACGGGGTTTCCCTGCCCCTGGTCAGCCTCGTTCCCCATTGGTTGGTTTGTGTTCCCCTGCACGGGAGGGACCGTCGGGTCCTGTGATTGCGGCAGTTCCTCGGCAGAGCCCGGCCATGCAGCTGGAGAAATAAACATCTCTGAAACATCTAGCAAGAATCTGTCCATAGATATTTCTTTTCCACGGGACTCCTGGTTTGATATATGCGTGTTACAGTAATCCCCGCTGTAACAGGGCTGGGTACCTGGAGAATGACTGATCTTACTATTAAAGACTGGAGCAAAGAAGACATTATGTGCCTCAGGATTTCCTTCATACTTTGTCACTACACCTGATAAAAGGATTCTCCTTCACCCTCATTTTATTTCCTGTAACAATTTTGGTTTTATTTTTTAGAATTTTTATATTTTATTGTCTTTATGGACAATTACAACATTAATAATAAGATTACAAACACTGGGTGGAGTATTATTTTTTTTAATATAATAAAGGATAGAATAACTCAGTGTTTGCTGTGCTCATCAACATGTGATTCAACCATCAGTTTCTCCTAGCAATTTTAAGCCTCAGAACTGTAGCAGCCCTGTGACACCTCCATTAGCTAAGGCAAATAACTAATGTGCTGCTTGCCCTGCAGAATCGCCTGTGTAAAGCAGGTACCATGTTCTTCAAAGCACTAGAGAGGACCAGTTTTAAGGATACAGATTCATCCACTCACTAGACTTCAGAAGATGAATCTTGCAAACCTTGTTTCTCCCTGTGTCAAGGTCTCAACTATAGTTCAGAGATCGGGAAGTCTGAATCCTTAAGTGCAAACCAACTCATTGTCTTTCCTCTTTAAAATAAAGTTGTGGGCTTTGCCCAATATTATATTAGAATAAATTTAAGGGATTGGGGGAGTAAATGAGACCCTAAATTTTAGTATTAGGTGTACATGGATGAAAATAAATTGAAAAGACAGATTATCTTAAGAGTGACTGTGACAGGTAAAACCTTTGCCCACTGAGGTACAACCAAGTAAGCTACAGAGAGAGGAGACTGACAGTTCTTCTAGGGTAACAGTACAAAAGTTATCTGCAATAAAAGTCTAGACCTTCTTGAACAGGGAAAACTGGAGAAATGGCCAACATTTACTTCACACTTAGAGCATGCAAATAGGTATTTATCATGTAATAATTAAACCCATTAAATTTACATAGCTGGAAACTTGCATTTTTGGTTTATGCTTTTATCCAATACCAACAGTAAAAGTGAAGAACAAAGCATGACTTGGGCTAGCACCTTATTACATTTGTTATAAATCTAGTTCACTGAACAGATAATAAACTATTTTTATATTCAATACCATGATATTAACTCAAACTCTTAAATTGTGTGTAATCAGCATTCAAACTCATTTTAAACCCCTATGCATCCTTCTATCATAAAAATTTTTAGAAGCATTCAATGCTTCCTCCATCTCTGAGACACCTAGATACCTTTGTTATCTCTAATTTTGGTCAATTCTGCTCCAGTCCAAACTCATTCCAGACCTTCCCCCAGGAAGGGCTAACATTTTTCTTTATGTTTTTGACAGAGGAAAAAACACTATTCATAATGGTTTTCAACAACCTCTTCCTGACTCAAACTTCTTCTTCTACGATTTACGTGGGCACCATCTGCAAATATGACATTGTACACAGGAAAGCACCAGATGGGATGCAGTCTTCTGACTCAGAGCAAAATTTCAAAGAACTGTTAAACCGCAACCACTGCATTTCCCTACCCGCTTTGAATTTCTAGATTACTTCTAAATGTAGATACAAATAGTTCAGTCTGCCTATTCAATGTAATAACCCTCCAAAGAAAAAGAATTTCTATTTGGTTTATAACATACCATGCATTCCCTAGTTTCGCAACTTTCGTAGGTGGAGGTGGTGTTGTTACTAGAGTGGTAGGCTCTGGGCTGCTAGCTACTGATCCATTATCTTTTGCTGCCAGGGCAATCATTTTCCTTTGCTTCTGAGAAAGCTTGATTCCATGAGACACCATTCTGCTGTCAATGGACATTGCAAAAAAAGATGTAAGATCATTGTCCTTTGAGATCACTCATCTTTAATCCTGCAAATTAAACTGAGAAATAATTCTTTCTTAGGTCAAAATACTTTGTTAGAGTGCCAAAAGGCAAGGAGGGGAGGGCTCAGATGGCTGGGAAGCAAAAAGAAGATTCATATCAAGCAGGACAGAAAGAAAAACATCATAGAAGTATTCTTCACATTGATATCTGTAAATGAGAACATGCAGAGTAGGAATCAAGTCTCCAAAAGAGGACTACCATCAGAGGAAGACTATTTTCTAACCTTGTGATTTTTTAGACTGTCAAGCTTAGCTCCCTTAAACCTAAAATATTCATACATAAAAAAATGTACACAACAACATACAGCCATTTCTTCTATCTGTAATAATTTTCTTTTCTACACTATTTGGATTCTTCAGTCCTGGCTGTTTTGTTTGCAGCTTCTGAATTTATCTAGCAAGCAAGCTTTTACCAGGTTCCATGAGTACTTTCCTAACCATCCTTTTTAAGAATGCCAGACCTCAAAGGTCATGAGAGTCACCTTCAGTTCTCTTCTATATATCACTACTTAAAAAATACTAGGTTTAATACACTGCCTCTTAAGAAAGCATATTTATCTTCCTGAGTCTTTTAGGATGCTTCTACAAGAAGGAACCATCCCTGCTTCTGTCTGAAGAATTGTCAACATCAAGACACAGGTGCTGGGAGATGACAGAGAATGTGAGACAAGAAACAAACTTCTCAAATACAGTACTCATTCACAAGTAATTTCCAAAGTCCTAGGGACAAGAATTAATTCTTTCTGGTTGGAAATAGAAAGGCTCAGCAGAGCAGGCCAGTTATTTAAGATACTAGCTCACTTGCTCTTTTGCAGTAGTTGACAAAACAAGGCTAGAGTAAAATAAAGGGATACATTTTGTATGCTGAAAGAAAAACAACATAATGAACTGAAGTAAACAAAGCTGTTCAAAACCAAATAGGACAACTTTTCTTCTGCTTTTTTTAAACTCTGAATGGCCTAAACCACTAAGTAAATTCATAACAACCTAGCCTATCACACTTTTTTTATAGATTTTGGTTTTTTACCAACCCTGAATTTGCCTTTGGCATGGTTCCACATCTTTGCATATTTTCTTCAATTTCCATGATGGTTCTCAGATCCATAGCAGGAGGGCTGGCAGGGCTAAATGAAAAATAAAAAGTTACCTTGCAAGGCACTGATTTTCACTCACATTCCACAGTTCCAGCCTTCACTGAAATCCTCTAAATCATACATAAGGTTGGTAACTGGTTATATAATTTATGTCTGTTTCCTCAATTATGGCAAACCTCAAATAAAACGTTTCTGACAAAACTTTTATAAATATATACATACTTAAGAGCACACTATAAAAATACTTTCAAGACTCATTATACTATGAAACAAAAAGATGTGAACTATGATTACTTTAAAAGAATTAGATACCTAAAACTATGATTACTTCAAAAAAATTAGATAGCTAAATAAGGATACTTATTTAGTAGTCAAATGCTCATGCTAATTTAAAGAGGCACTCCTCGCAGCTCTGTCCTAAAGGCTGAATTAGATCTGTCTTTGAAGAACAGTATTAAAATTATTTCACATGATAAACAGAACAGTTTTTGCAGTCAGAGCACTACATAAACATCAGTAGCATTCTCAAAATGCAGGAATCAGTCTCTTTTCCATAAATGACCTAATTTTAAACTTCCACAGAAATGAGCATGAATTAAATCTAGACATTCCCAAGCTCTACATAAAACTATAAATTAAACTCTGTGTACTTAAAGGTATCTGTAAACTAAGATGTGTTACAACTCGATTCAAGGACAGGCTTTGAAATAAACTATAAGCAGCACTTCCTCCATTTCTCCCTACAGATAAAAAATAATACTCCATTTTTTTATTAATGTACTAGTTAAACCTGTGGTGTTGATTTTTACAGCCCGTTTAAGTCTAAAGGCCTAAAAAAATCTCGAAGTACAATGGAGCTTCTAATGGCTTCAAGCATGGTCTGATTCTACAAAAACCTCTCAAGTATTTTACAAAGTATTAACCAAGCAGATGTTCTAAAAACAGGTATTAGAACTACAGACTAGTAGCAATAAAAAAACAAAAGAATAATATATAGAGCATTGCTTTTCTCAATGAATTACAATATGTACCCCTTTTATTAAATTATCAATATTTTGAGCTCATGTGTCAAGTAATGTACAATCATTTTGAAGAGCAGATGGCTTTTTAGTCTGAATAGAACATTATTAGCTTTCACTACCAAGTGTAGAACAGTGATTTTAAGTATTACTGCACCTGAAACTGGTTGCTACCCAATTAGGAGAGCTTGTAGAGTTGTGTCTGGCACTGGGAATGGACTGTGGAACGGACTGCGTCAATGCTGATCCTCCCTTGTATGACTTCATCTCCTTGTTAGGTTGAGTGGGTTTCATACCCTGACTGCATACTTTGTCCTTCATCTAAAAGTCAGGCAGAAAATTGTTGAATAAATGCTACAAACACTAATTTTTATTTCCTTAATCAAATAAACAATAACTCCCTAAAGTTGTCTACTCCATCGTAAGTACAACAGCTTCACAGAAAGACTCTAAAATACAAACTCTGCTTTTGATGGACTAGATAAACACAAACAAAAAAATTGCTAAGAAGAAATCAAACCTCAGTCCTCTCTGGATGAAATCCTTTTGTGAAGTCAGGGGACTGCAAGTCTCTGGGACTACCCAATCCTGCATAACTACCTTCAGAGTCAGATGTTAAGAGTTCTGGAAGTGATTCTATTGAGTTAGCTTTATCCAGTTTTACTGAGCCTAGAAATAAGAAAAGAGAGTAGAACTATTAAACCATGAGAGCCAGACTAAACAATGCTTAATAAACACAAAAATTATTCACTCCATATGATGAATACAAAACAACCAGAAGTTTACCTAGTCCAGAATATTAGACTGTAATAAGTATAGGCAAATTTTAGACCATCTTAAATCTTTTTTTCAAATAATATTACTCCCAGTTTTCTTCCTGTCTTACAATATACAAATAAAAACACTTTTTCTTTAAAGTCTTCCACCACCTTTTCAATAAAAAGTGGCTAATTTATTCTTTATATTCCAGAAAAAAAAAAACAAACCAACCCACAATGCATTAATAGAAATTTTCCACTCACTAAAACCACTTGAGAAAATGTCCATTATCTTTATTTGATAAAATGCATGCTTTCATGTGAACTTTGGGCACAACTTCATATGACAAACATCCTTTAAAAAAACTCTTAATCTTAAAAATTCACTATTTAAATTCAACTATAGTGTTCACTAGAAAAGAAATAATCTTTGCAATATTCCCTTCTGGAAATACAGAAATTGCATTGCATCGCATATTATACTTTATGTTCTGATTTTATACCTGAAAGGAATCTCTTTCCCACTGACCTGTAGAGGCTGGACTCTGAATAACATCTGATAGATTATATCCTCCAGAGCTGTCAGACCGTTTTCGTGGCTTCTTTTTTGCCTTAGTTTTTGCTTTTTTGAAAAGGGCTTCCCTAACAGGAAAAAAAAAAAACCAACAAAAAAAACCCAAATGCATTAAAGCCAAAGAAACTGAGCTTCAGAACTACCCATGTCAGTGTCACGTTTTTCAGTCAGCAGCAGCAGTTATACTTCAGCAGTAGTATCTGATCTCACCAGCTGGCACTAGCTGCTTGCTCCTGCTCTGCTTATGCACTGGCACAACCATTTCATAAATGATTTTGGGGGAAAAAAAGAGTCCAGGAAGAAAAGAAAAAAACTCTTTCCAATCTAGATCTAGTCTCTGGACTATTATTTTGCACACAGACTTCTGCTGAGACAGTGGAAGATGCAGCTGCTGCACAGGCTGGCACTGCCACCTAGGTCAGATTAAACCTGCTACACATCGCAGCAACTGACATAAAGCAAATTACAGACAAGTCTCCACTTTTTTTCTCTCTTCACTTCTCCTAAATTACCAAAGTTCAATAAATGCCAGAGTTGGTCTCATTTTTCCCCAACATGAACACTGCCGTTGTGATACTACAAATTTTTACAATAAAGCAGATATAGGGTGATGTTACCTAAATGTCATGTGATCCTATATATGCTATTAGGAAGAGTGAAATCAGATAAAAGGCATCTTTCATTTTAACAACACTACTAGAAATTCAGAATTATATGAATTGAAGCTACAGTGTGCTATTTCAAAGCTTTTTAAGCTGCTTTTTGTGAAGTAACTACTATGTAACTACTTAATCATTCCTGCAGCACTATCCTACAGTGCTTGGGGTGGTTATTTTTCAATCCTTGGACTGCCCAATTCCCTAGCAGCTACCACCCAGCCTTGAAAAACACTGAAAGGCTTGAAGTCTAATACAAAATAGCCTCTCAGTTCCCTTGATCTACTAGTTCTTACCTATACCAGTTCACTTAGTGCAACTTTTCCTGACACAAGTGCTCAGAACAATACACAATACTGCAGGTGAAGTTTCTTCTGAATGTTGACATTGTATCCTACTATTTGGAAGCCTTTTACCAAGTCATCCTATCATACTTCAAAGCTCTGTATTTCACTTCACAATTCTGTTAATATCAAGAAATGTAGATTATCACAATTTTTTGGAACAGATCTATAGTACATTCAAATGTGTTTTTCCTCTTTTGATTTCTCATAATTCAGTGAAGTTCAGTGAACTCCACAGTTAGTCCCACACATACAAAGATACTCTCATTACATGCACAACTCCCAAATATTGCTGTGAATGCTTATTTTGCAACCTTTACTCACACGCTACTTATAAATTGAAAGTGCTCTGCTGCAGTTTTTCAACATTTTCAAATACTTAAGGAAACTGAGAACGGTCTTTGAAAGCTCCATTTCTCAATATTTCAATTCTGAACTTAAAGGCAGTCAGGCACCAATGCAAATGAGGATTAATACCACACACAGTTCACCTAGTTAAACATATTGATGCAAAAACAGATACTTACTGAGAATTTTGTTCTGTATTCATTTCTTCCCTTAAAAAGACAAAGTTCTCTCCATCTTCAGGCTCAAAAGAACTTATGTCAGGTCCATCTGGATATGGAGTTATTACTCTCCTGACCATAGCTGGAATCTGTAGTTGTAAAAGCCATTACATTAAGTTTCTCTTAAGTTGCATGCTAGCAAATTTATGTAAGAGGACCAAAATCAATCATAATTTAAAACACTTTCACAGAACAGGTAATTAATTACTTAACAAGCTTATAAACTTAAGTTATATCTTTAAGCAAAACAGGAGAAATATTTTAAGTGAAAGACTCAAAACGCCTATGTTTCATCCATCTATAACTTATGTCAAAAAATGCTCCAAGATTTTGAAAACATTTATCTTAAAGAATATTGGACTATAATGTGTCTTGGCTTTCAGCCTTTACCATTACAGGTCAATTTTTGCATTATTCTTCTTACTGATTTTAACATCTATACAATCACCCTGAACTTTTCAGCTTTCTTCTCCTTTCTTCTAAGTATGGGATACTCTTTTCCACAGGTTTTGCTTATGCTGTTTCATGCAACAATTGTTAATTACAGAATATTAATATGTTTAATGTGTATAATTAATTTAAAAAGACGCAACTGTTGCAGCAGTAGCTCAGGAATAACGAAATACAAGCTTCTTGAGAGTGATAATAGCAGCAGCCAACTTTATCTTTTGAGTCAGATGCTCTACACTTAGCCTGTCACCTACAGACTCTGCAGGTATGTGTTTATCACTCATCTATTCTCATTTTACACTTAATCAGTTTACACTCAAGTTGTACAACTTACCATTTTCCTGTAATAAACAGAAAGATCCTTCACAACTTCATCACTTAAGACATCCAGAGTCCTAAAAAAAAAAAAAATTATTTTTAAAAACCAAATTCATCTTAGCAGCTTATTAAAAAAATCACATTAATGAAAAATTCAAATGAACATTTTGGATGAATCTCACCTACAGGTATTATCACCTATTCATGGTGGTCAGAGTCTAAAGGAAGACACTGAGCACAAAATATGAACTAATCAATGCCTTTGTTGTAAGGCAAGATTAAATACACAAACTTTCCACCTACCTTTACCTAAGGTCACAGCCAATACAGACCTATACAGTTAAGTTACCAAGAACTGGTCATTGCTTTACCTATTTCTGCATACTGTCAAGTCTTCCTGACACGTATCTAAATACTCCAAGTCTATATAAATTCTCCATAAAACTCAAACACAACACACAACATAGACATTTATGACAAAAAATAATACTAGAGCAACAAACTTGACTCAACAGAACTGTCCTGTCGACGTGAGCAGTTCTCCTTACACAAAGCTGTCAGGACTAAGTTCTGTCTCAGGTGTCTCAAATTATAAGTCTTTCTACCCAACACTAACAGAAGATAATTCATATTAGCAATTTCTGCTAGATAGACTGTAGATACAGTCTTAATCACAGTAAGAATGTTGCATGTTCTTTCTAGGCTTAAGATGAAACAAATCTAGATTCCAAGTAATATTTAAGGCAATGTTATTAGATTTTTACTCTTCTCTCCAAAATCAAAGGTTATAATGCTTATATTTTATAAAGATATGAAGAGGGAAAATGCTTGAAATTCACTTGTATCTGTGATGCAAGTGAAGCCACTGAGTGACATGGCAATGAAATTCTGGCATTCTGAACTGTTTCAGATCTCTAAAAACTTCTATAAGTGAAAAGAAGTCTGACAAAAAGGACAGAGAGGACTAACAATAGAGATTTTTTTTCTTTGGCTGGGTTTTTTGGTGGGTTTTTTTTTTTAGGTTTTGCTAGAAAAGAACTTCAATCAGTGCTGATAAGGTCTGCTCTGAGAAGGTGACATGTACTTAGGAAGCAACCTGAAGGCCTGTCCAAAAGCATCAAGAGAAGGAAGGCCAGAGCACACCTTCAGCTTCTCAGAACTTTAGAGGAATCACTGTGGAAAGCAAGGATAATAAATTAATTTGTACAGCTCTCACTGCAGACACTAAAGCAAAAAGACTGCCAGATGGTAAGCCCATCCTCTTTAGAAAAGGCAGCAGCTATATAATAAACCTATTTAAAATGAATCAAATATGTATCATAATAACCATGTTTAAAAAAAACCCCACCCAAACAAGCAATCCCAAAACAAACAAAAAACCCACACAATAATCACCATCCCCCCCCCAAAAACCTCCAAATGGAGGTGGGAACCCTTCCCCACTCCCCAGCAGTTTTATGCATCTTCAAAAAAACTTTTAAAACCCCGAAAAAGGCTAGGCCTAATGTTAAAGCCACTGAATTCAAGAGAGGCTCTTCTTGCCAGACTGCAACATATGGTTTTGTACTATAGAACTGGTACAGTATGTACAGATATTTAACTAGTTTCTCTCTCCCTAACTGGCAAAAATGAGCCTACCTCTAACCTAGCAGCATTCAGTGGCATTTTAACATTAAACTGTCCATATTAGTTCTTCCAATCCTTTTGCCTTTTTGGGATATTTAAGTTTTACAACTAATACATGAACACATTTGCATTCCTGCTTACCTTGCTTCAAGCAAAGCTGCCATATTGAGTCCTATGAACTGCAAGCAGGACAATTTTAGCTGTTCAGCATTATACATTGCTGAGAACTCCAACAGCTCAGCAGCATTCTTTAAGGTAACTGCAGAAACAAAACACAACACACTACATTAGATAATTGGCTGTAGTATCAAGCAGCTGTTTTAAGACATTGTACAGCATGAGCTAGTCATTGAAACATCATATACTACCCCATTCCTAGAAAAAATGCTAACACTCAAATGGCCTAAACTATAGGAAGCTCCATGTAACTTTGTAGCAGCGTGTATGCAATGGCTGCTTCACAGAACTAAAAAGCTCTATCTACAAACAGATCAGTTTCAAAATATTAAAACCCAGAAGTCCAAAATAAAAGGGAAAAAGAAATTTAAAAATAGTGAGTTTCAAGTACAGCATAAACAGTTGTTAAACTTCCAAATGTTCCAGAAAGAACAAAATAAGTGGAGTGAAAGAGGAGAGAGGGAACACTAAATACAAGGACAGAAATAGAAAGAGAATTCACTTAATCATATTTTAAAGAAAAGAAACTTTAATTCAATGAAATAAAGGTTTTATACGGGTTTGGGGGTGGTTAGATTTCTTTTTTTTTTTTTACTTTTTTTTATTAAAGACCATGAGATGAAGATGATGCATAAGGAATGGAAGATTATACTAACCTAGAATATTGCTCAGACTAAAGAAGTAACTATTAGCAGACATGCAATGAACGTCAAAATATAATCAGCTAAAAGGAAGATACACAAATTCTGTGCCACAAAAGGCAAGAACATCTAAAAATACCATTTTTTAATCTCTAACCCTTTAAATTACAAGCGGAAGAACTCACGTTTTTCTGCAATGGCTACTTCACAGATTTCTTTGAGTCTGGATATCAGAAGTTGGTCTGCTACCACAAGAACGTTACATATGAATTCCACATTTTGAGAATCTGGAAAACAAAGCATCATGTAAAACACTGTGGGCAAATCAAAAGCAACTATAACATATACAGCTTCAGTGAGCTTTTACCAAAGCGCAATTATAGCGGCTTCACAAATTGGGATGGGGTTTTAACAGCAGAAGGAATAGCTTAGAAGAGCACCAACCATCAACTTTTTGAAGCAACAGAAGGAAGGAAAAGGAAAACTGCAGTTTGACAAACTAAAGAATAGGTAAAACGAGGCCTGGGGTACTGCTATCACCTCAAACTCTGAAGCAAGAATCAAGAATTTTGATTTTTTTACATATAACTTCAACACAACCATATTAAGTTTTGAACTTCTGTTTTAAAAATACAAAAATTGCAAGAGCTACACTTGAAAATATATTAATGGCACCTTTTATGGCAAGAGCTTCATCTGTATACAGGTAATCCACAATTATCTGTAGTATGTCAGAATGGATGGGCATTTCCAGAGCTGAACAGGTAGCCTAAATAGCCAAAGTATATTAAAAAAAAAGAAAAGAAAAATAAGAAAGAGTAAAAGAAGCTGACCACTTGGAATAAAATACAAAATTAAGACAGTAATTATATTAAGAAAATGACTCAGATCGAGGGTCACATTTTTGAAGTTAAACAATTACTTAAGCATTTGTACAAAATCTGTCCAAGTTTCTCAATTCAGAATTGATTGCAGCAGAGCAATTAAAATCTGTTCTGAATAAACACCCATGAAACAGTTTCATGTTTGATCGCTTTGATCATCTACTCTAACAATCCTCCTTGATTATATTCCTTTACCCACAACTGTCTAAAAGTAGAACTACAGGAACCCTCCATGCCAGTACTGAATTGCTTTCCTTTCAAGGTAGAAAGACCTAAAGAAATCACAAGTTCCCAAATAACAATAATATTGAAGTAGTCACTATTGTTAATGCCTCTGAAAATAAGGTCCTCATCGAGCCCTCCCTTTGAAGAACCACCTTAACCATTAGGGTAAAGCCTTTATAAGAGCAAACATTAGCCATTAAACCACGTAACTGTCACTCACTATTTGTGTTTATGCAAACTGTGTTTGTGCAAATTGTGTTTATGCAATATCACTGCTTAACAACTTCGGTTTACTTCAGGTGGCACTCAAGTAAAGCTTCATACTAAAATATTTATTTTGCTTTAGAACATACTACTGGTATTGACACATTTTCCTTCTAAAGTTTAAAAACCTCTTACAGACATTAAGATTTTTATATAACATCTATGGCCCTTGCTTCATAAAATATTTACTTATTAGTTTAGGTTGATTTAGATTTACTACTTACAAATTAATAGGTAACTTAAGAAGTACATACTACTGATACAGAAATCCATTACAGTAATGGACACTCAACACTTAAAAAAAAACCCCTTAAATAAATAATTTATCTCACAGTGTTTCAAATATGTTTTCTCAGGGATGACTTAGGAAAAGGCAGCACAGTTAACCTAGAGCACAGGTAAAGCTCTGTTCTACAGCAGAACAGAACTGCCAGTACTTCACCAGGTTCTTAATGGATTGCCAGAAAGCAAAGAAATTCGAGGAACTCCTGCACACTGCTTTAATTTTCAGTCTCAGAAAAATCCTTCTCCACTTACACCTTCGTCTCTTTCCATAAACACTATCAATAGTACTCAGGTAGTTAAACAGAGGTATTTAGTGAAATTACAATGTCCAGGAACAACCAGGACATTGAAACACAGCTAGCAAATAGGAACCAAGACACATTAAAGATCTACAACTTTTGAAAGAGCAGTTGGTGACTAAGTAGCATAGTCCCTGATACCCTGTTTCATTTAACAGCAAAAGGGAGCTGGAATTCTATACATTGACTCTGGATCCTGCTGTCTCTTGCACTCAGTACACATGACAAGCTATTCCAAACTGCATACTATTTAAACTGTAAGATCTTTTACAGAAAGAAAATGAAAATTCATCCAAAGTAGTATCCCATAAGAACAGTCCAGTCAGTGTTTTTATAAATCCATTAACTAGTTCAAACTAAACCCCAAAAACAAAAGCAGTAAGCTCCTTCCATATACAGCATTACATTTATTACTCTTATTTAATATACAATCTCAATAGTATGAATAGAGTAACCAAAAAATGTGGCTTGTGGGGTTTTTTTCTTGCAAACAGAATCCAGGAATCTGGCCCTTCCTTTTCCCTAGTATTTAGGATATGTTATTATAGGAAAAACTGAAAAGCTGTCGCTTACTTGATGCAAAAAAAAAGACCATACCATCACACATGGTTTTGGCACACTTACCTCAATCCATGAGCTGCTTAACATGCTGTGAAAATAATCTGTAAAGAAAGGCATTTCAGTTCAAGATGCAATAAAATGACAGTTAAAAAAGATAATATAACTTATGTTATATAAATATATATAAAAATACACACACATACCAAGTCTTGCACAAAGTACACACTTATGACATGGGAATTCCTTTCCATCTAAAGATTTCAGGGTCACATCGCAGAGGTATGAACTAGAAGATATTTAATAGCATCAGAACGGTGACTATTCAGAAGATCTATAAGTTGTAAACTCTACAAATAAATGTTTCCTTTAACAAGTTAGGATTTATCCTTTGAAATAAAATACACCTGAACTTTAATAATACCACAGAACATGAACCTAAAAGTACAGGCACAATACTTTCCAGGGAGAATTTTTTTGTCCGAATTTGAGCTTTAAAAATTCCATCTGAAATACTTCCTTCAAAACACAGTCAATTACTGTTTCAAAACTGCTATGACTAAATAAATTAATTATGGCTAATTTTAGTCAATCTTAAATGGTCCATGTTAAGTTACCTATTTTTTCAATATCAGGAGGTACCATAGGCCTTGATGATGCATTTTAAGAATGAAGCAATCCAAATTCTGTGAAAACGCTACTTTCATGCAATGTTGCTTTTATTATATAAATAGACTGCTTTCATTATATAAATAGACTATTCAAGATTTTGGGTATAAGTAACTCGACCACATCAACGGAATTAAAAAACAAACATCACTTTGCTAAAAGCAGATTAGAAAACACACTATGCATTTCCTTATTTCCAATCCATACAGTCTTATTGTCGCAGCAAGCAGATTTACAGAAGTGAAATTGCTTTTGACTGGACTACCCATAACATTTCTTCTGGCATTAGCATTCTATGACAGTTAATCCATAGAACACATTAGGTGCAGTAAAAAGAAACAAAGACATACCACACATAATCTATCCCCAATTACTAATTTATAGATCAAGTCTATAAACATATATGGAGAACTTCCAAATCTGAGTTACTGTGATAGAGAGAACTGAACACCAGAAGTTAAAATGCAGCTGGATCAACCTTAGTCCACACTTAAGAGGTAAAGAGATGACATAAGAGGAAGATGATGGGGTAGGGGAAACTTGATTAAAAAAATTACCATTTCTTCTGATTTAACTTTGGTTTATTCCCATTCTTCTTGTTGACAACGTTAATTTTTCCATTTTCTAATCTGACTCCATCCAACCTGCAAATTATTAACATTAGTAATAAGCAATACAATTAGTATACAGTTCAAACCATTAAGAGCAGTTTCACAAAGTAATAGTACTTCAGTGGGCTCATACTGTGAATACAAAAATGAATCATCATACAAAAATAGAAAGGGACAGTTGTTATTTGAAAAGTCTTCAAGGCAGATGCAAAATGTAACTGACATTCTTTCCATATCTTAGATATGTGACACTGAACCATGCCATAAATCAAATTCCTCCTGATGGGAGAGGATTTTCTAAAAGTCCTTGCAAGGAGTTTCAAAGATAAACCAAGACTTTTCCTTGAGTTTCAATGCTGCTGGATAGTTGTTTATTAAGTCTTATCAGAAGAACAGAGCCAGTAGCGTGGCCCAGGTACAGCACAGAGCACAGAAAACAGGAGAGAAGTCTCTAATTATCAAGATTTACACAGCCTTTTAAAGATAATTTAACCAATAGTTACTAAAAACGTACATTATTTTCACTTTCCTACCAATTATTCAGTAACACGGGCAGGACCTGTGGAATTCTCTATCCAATCATTCCAAACTACTTTTACTGCAGAATATGGAGTAGTAGAAGGAGAAGAAGATTTAGAGAACAACATCAATCCTCCATTTTGATACTTTTATCTATTTACTACAAAGAAAAGCCCAAAACCTCTAAATTTTTCACCCTGTGACAATCTTACACAGTAATCTATCACCTAATTCACACCACTGTATTTTCTAGTTCTTGTCTGACTGTTGGTAATTTTTTCCAAGGTTGAAAGTTAAAACAGTTTTGTTCAGGGGGGTAAGAACCCTTAAAAACAGGCAGAGAAATATTCTTGGCACTCTGGGTTCCTACAATATGTATTTATTATCTTACATGAAACCTATACTGTATAGTTAAGGGCAAAGTTCAATACTACAGGGTCAAAAATCTAGAAGTAAAAATACATAGCGCTACCAGTCAGTAAAGTGAGCAAAGACAGTGGCTGGGAAGAGATGCAAGTTTAAGCACAGGCTTTTTTAGCATCCTAATTCATCAAGAAGGCTTCTGAATGGGATGGTAAAGACACAGGAGTGCTGCTGGTGGATTACAAAGTAATACACCTTTAAAGGCAAAATACTTTACCATGGAAATGTTACTTAGGAACTCCGTTTTAGCAGCAGCTTTGATCTTGGCTGTGCATGCAAGAAGTACAGTCAAGAAAACTGCCCTGAAAAAGCTCATTCCCCTCTTTTGAAAGGACAAAAGCAGAAAAAACCCCCAAACTGATTAATGCAGTTCTACAGACACATTTGATCTCAATTCCATTTGCTTCACCATGTAATATAAAAATTACATCAGTTGAACAAGAATTTAACTTTGCTGTTTTATACTAAACATGTTTGCTGTCTGTGAAAAGACTGTGAAAAGACCACAGTACAGAAATTAATCAACCCAAAACTCAGTTTGATCAGCTGTCTCCAACTAACAAGTATTGATGTTTTTGACAGCCTTTATGGAAAGTCAGATGATTTGAATCAGATATCTGTCGTGACGGAGGGAAAGCCCGGACGCTCAATATGAGTGGATCAGCAGGATTCCGTTTATTAATCATACTGAAGTTTCTTATATACTAACAATAATAGGCTTATGAATATTTGTAAAGGCACATTCTAAGTGGTTCACGGAGTTTTAGCTGACTTCTTAACCCCTCCTAGCTCCTCTTCTGTGGTCAGCAATTCTCTTTCTTCTTTGTCTTTTCTAACCCACAGTATTTTATTGTTTTACTGCCAAAAACTCAACCTTGCTAACTCTGCAATAAAACACTTCGCTAAGCAATAAGAACTCAATGGAAGCCCTGTTGTTGAGCAGGAGAACTTGTAGCTTTTTGCAACTTCATTTGTTACACAAAATGCATGCCATCAAACTGCAGGGGTTTGATGTGCCCTTTTTCACGTAGCCAATCTTCCACAATATTCCCTTTCCCACAATCTTCCTCAATATTTCCCCCGATAGATATCAAATCCCACAGAGCCTATGCCTTAAAAGATACTGTCATGGTTAACTCAGCTGACTAAAGACCACACACTCACTCACTCACTCACTCTCCCCTCACCACCCACCAGTGGGATGGGGGAGAGAATTCAGGAAAAAAATAGTAAAATTTGTGGGTTGAGATAGACAGTTTTAATAGGGCAGAAAATGAATGAAAAATAATAATAATGCTAACAGAATAAGCATACACAAAACAAGTGATGCACAAACAGTGATGGAACAGCTCACCATCCACCAACCTGAAACTCCTATATGCACTGGAATTAAGCCCAGCCAGTTCCCAAGTAGTATCCCCTTATCATCTCCCTCTAGTTTCTATTCTAACATTAGTGTCTTAATTTCCATTACTGCCATAACAACTAAAGTTAGATCAGCTTACATAAAAACACTCCATGGAGAGCTTGTCAAAATATAAGTGCATTTCCCTTCACCTACCTTCCACTTAAATTGCTGAGTCCAAACTTCTTTGCTGCACTTTGCAACATTTTAATGAGGTTAGCTTCTTCACCAGCTTTGCCTTTTTTAGATTTGCTCTTCTGTTTTTCATTTATAACTTGCACTTGATTATTTCTATAAATCTCAAATGCAGACTTTCCATTAACATTTTCATCAAAACTCATTTTGCTCAGATTAGAAATTAAAGTATCTTGATTTTCATCTGATTTTTCTTTATATGGGATTTTTGGCTTGTAACCATGAGTCAAAAGATCACAAGTATCAGTGTATATGAACTGCAGAAGGTAGCCAAACAGATCTGGATGGACTTTCTCAATTACATAAAGATCACATCCAACAGCATCTTCATCTTTACGGTAGATGTCTGGAGTGTCTAGCTGGTTGTCACTGGAGACAAAGAGCTTCTTGAAGAAGTCGGAGCGTACAGCCAAGATGTATTTATGCACGGGGTACATTCTTGTGCCAATCTGAAAAGTTACATCATGGATGCTGTCCATTTCGTCTGTTTCATCTAAGAGTTTGCCAAAATCCATTCCAAAACTTGATAGTGACACACTTGGAATTTCATACAGACTAGAACAAAATGAAATCCATAATCAAACACCATTTACAAGCTTCATAACATTTTACATAGTATGTTTAATGAAGAGGATGATGCTGTTACAGTTTGGTTTCTTTGTGTTTTTTCTTACATTGCTGCACTGCTCAACATTTCTTGTCCTGTTCTTTACAAAAATAACTAATAATATGGTATTTAGGCAATTAAACTACACAAATAAGACCTGTCTAGCTTCAGAATATCAAATATAGTATTTTGCCTTTATACTGTACCAGCATTATCAGAACTATCTTATCTTTATCTCATTTTTCCAACATGAAAACACAGAAATGTTTGCTGTATTTCGTGTTACAAACTAAAGCAACAAGGAAAAAAAGCTAATGTTTAGCTATTTATCACATCTGTTGGAAACTATTATGAGAGCATAAGAAACATGGTCCAGTATTCTATTTATTTATTTTACTTTACACATTTCTTTCCAAACAAACAAAAATTCACTTGTCACTTTTATTTAAAAGCTGATTATTGGTGATTACTGAAGAGGTGAATTTCTACAGTATTTAGAACTCAAGAGTGTGTTAGGAAATACATGGCAAATGCTTGCCTTAAACACTTCAGAGAAAACATCCATACTGCCTATTATTATGCAAATATATAAGCTGAGGCCTTTGGGTAACTTCAACATAATTACTAAGAAGTGCTATTCTCTAGCAATATGGATAACTATATTTACTATGACTTCTCTATGAGCCAAAAAACAGTTTGGAAAAGAATGATTCAATTGCAATAACACACAGAAAAGGGAAAAATTACAGCTGTTGTTATTTTTAATATACCTGGTTTTAGGATCTGACTGTAATACAGCAAAATTACAGCCACTAGGATCAGTGGCAATACTGACAGCTCGGTGGACAAATGTCAGCTTCTGAAGTCGAATTCTTTCATACACACTGGTTGTGTCATGTTCACAAGACACATCACATGAAGGATGCTGAAGGCTTGATACAAGTTCTGTAAAAAAAAACAAAAGGAAGTGAATACACATCACAGAAAGATCCTGCTAATTAAAATGCAACCAATACACAAAAAAGACAAGACTATGACTTCTGTATGTCCTTTGATGGAGTAATTGAGCAAGACTAAATCATGCTGAAGATTTCAGCTTGCTTATTTACAGAATATATAGGAGGAGAGCTGACAGTTTCACTTAAAATCTTGTGCTGTACAAGACAGGTATGTTCCTTCCAGAAAAACAAACCATCAGGACCTACTTTCAGCAATATGAGCCAAGTTAATAAGGTGGAAGTTGCTTTGGACCCTGTATTGTGCCCAGGTAAGGGGACTGGGAAATAGATTTCACAGACTTAGCAGTGGAAGCAAGTATATGCTCCTTCTTTTACTCAATACCAATTCTCTTAGGACTCATCATCTGTGACAAGACCATTACACTAGACCCTTGTGCTACTACTACTCTTCAGAAGTACTTTTCTTTACAGAAATCTCCACCTAAAGGTTAACTGAAAGCTGCAAAGTAAATCTTAGTATTACTGAGAAAGAGTACAGCAGCAGTCAGAGCTAAGAACTGTCAGTCACAGAGGAAAGAACAAACTCACCACATAATACTGATAGAGACTGTAAAGATTCAATTAAACTTTTTTATTGATTTAAAGTATTTAAAAACCACTAAGAAATCACAGCTAACCTTTCTTTTCTGAGCTTTTTTTCCCTTCTTCCAGCCACTTCCCTGTAAAGGCTTCACCATCCTGTGTCACAAACATTATTTCATTCCCATTTAATGCAACATCAGACATGAAGACTTGCCGGCCATACACCCAACGACACTGCTTCATGGAGTTGTTAGATGACTTCCAACAAAACACCTACAACATCAAATTTTTAAAGAAAGGAAAGATCTTCACATCATATAAAAGCAATTACATATTACACACTACTTTTTTAAACACAAGAACATGCCATCTCAAAGTTGCATATAAAAGGAGAAGACATTCTTCAGAATTTTAGGATAAAGTGTTATGAGCACCTATTAGAGAGAATCCACAAGGAAAAGAAAAAATCTATTGTGATATTAAGATCCATTTCCTCATGAAAGGCATTTGAAAAGCTTCTCCAAATATTCAAATATCTTCACAGCAGTCATCTATAGGACAGGTTTTACTGACATCTCAACAAGGACAGTAAAAGGTGTCAAGTCAAGAAACAAGTTTTATCTAGTTCTTAATTTACAGATTTGTCCAACTGGTTTGCTTATAAATCAGACAAAATTCAAAGCTAGCACACTGGAAATTTAAACCATTTTGTGTTAATTGTTTGACAAAAAAATCTCAGATTTCTCTGTACCAGTCAAGGTTTGGAAAGGAGATCATGACCAAACACAAACTTTAAAAGCTGAAGCACAGCAAGACACCAACAAGGTATACTGTGCATGTCTGAAAGACAGCCCGAAGCAAGGTAAAGCCCAAATGTGGCATTAGCAGTGCTAACTAAAGTCAGGCTTTCATTTTCTCCTACTGAAGGACCTGCACAGAGGGAGGCAACAAAAGGAGTCGAGTAACTTATTTCCTTTCTCCTCCCTACGAATCACAGAATGTTGAAATTGAAAGGGATCTCTGGAGGCTGTCTAGTCTAACTCTCTGCTCAAGCAGGACCACCCAGAGCCAGCTGCCCAGGAGCATGTCCAGACAGCTTTTGAGTATTTCCAAGCACAGTGATTTCACAACCTTAACTGGCAACCTGTGACAGCGCTGGACCACCCTCAGTGCTTCCTGATACTCAGATAGAGCCTCCTTTATTTCAGTTTCTGCCCATTGCCTCTGGTTCTGGCTCTGGGCACCATTGAAAAGAACCTGGCTCTATCTTCTTTACATCTTCTCTTCGAGTATGCATATACAAGATTCCCCTTGTGACTTTTATTTTCTAGGCTAAACAGTACTCCCTTAAAGAAAATGCAATCAAGCCAGACCAGGAATTACAAGTGATAAGATCCCATCCTTCTTCTTACTCAATAACTTATAATGCCTGGAAGCGCTAAAGATTCCAGTACTTGTCAGTATTCAACATGGAAAGATATGAAATGTACATGGACATAGTTCCTCTGATGCAGGAAGATCAAGTAGTTTCTTACTTCAAAGCAGTGTCCCAAAGATGTTGAAGGGGTACTACCAATACTACAGATGCTAGAGGCTACATCCCACGTGATCAAATACTGAATTGAAAGTTTATAATCTCTGAGACAACTAATGACATAATGAAAAGATACGATCATCTCAAAATGTAATTCAGCCAAATTCAAGGAAAGGAAAGGAAATAACCACATTGCCCCTTATTTTGATATACAAGCTCAGTTTTTAACATTCTTTAAGAAGGCATTTTAGTAGAAAAAGCTTCTTTGTAAACACCACTAGATGGCAGTGAAGGTTGAGATCTCCCAGTGAGCACATCAAGAAAAAGAATTTTGTAGAGTCCTGTAAACCAGTACTTAAAAACGAGTAAGGGAAGAAAACAATAAATTCACCACAGCATTCCAATTCTAAGACAATACAGCATCCACATTTAAAGTAAATACTAAATGATTCACCAGGTTTAGGTGCAACATTTGACAATAAAAGGGACATTTCATCTACAAACAGCTGTGTTTCAGCAAAGGCTCTAAAACCTCAAGTCCAGAGACTACTTCTGAAAGTTGTAAAGGTGCCTGGGGTAAGTGGGGTGATAGGTGAGATGGGAATAAAAAAAACATCAACAAAAAGAACCTAAACCACATACACGAATGTGTATGTAAAAACAAAGTTTACACCTTCACTGAAAGGCATTAGAAGTCCATAGATTTAAAAATGAACTATTGCACATTACTTTTGTAATCTTCCCATGGCCCTAAAAAAAACCAAAATCACCAGCAGCTCTACAGAAAAGAATTGACTGGGGAACAATAAAAAGAACTTTTTCAAATACATGAAGGGCAATAGGCAGTGTAAAAATAACATCAGCCCATCACAGGGTGAGGACGGTCACCCCACAAACAGGGACACAGACAAGGCACAGGTGTTTAACACATTCTTTGCCTCTGTCCTCAACAAGGGGGTCTCAGTACCCTGAGCTGGAGGACCACGACTGCGAGAATGATCAACTCCCAGCCAACGCTGAAACTGTGCGGGATCTGCTGCTCCAGCTGGATCCCTGCAAATCTATGCGGCCTGGTGGGATTCATCTGAAAACCCTCAAAGAGCTGGCTGATGTCATCCCAAAGCCTCTGTCAATGATTTTTGAGCAGTCTTGGAAATCTGGAGAGGTCCCAGCTACTGATGACTGCTGTTCCCAGTTTTCAAGAAGGGCAAGAAGTAGGACCCCACACTCTACAGGCCTGTCAGTCTCACTTCAGTGCCTGGTAAAGTTATGGAGAAGATTATTCTGGGAGGTATTGAAAACACCTGAAAGACAAGGCAGTCATTGGTCACAGCCAGCATGGCTTCATAAGGGGAAAGTCCTGCTTATCAAACCTGATTTCCTTTGATGACAAGGTAACCCACCTAGCTGACCAAGGGAAGCCCGTTGATGTCATCTTTTTGGATTTCAGCACAGCTGTTGATACTGTCTCTCACAGGATCCTTCTGGACAAAATGTCCAGCACACAGCTGGATAAACACAGCATGGGATGAGTGAGCAACTGGCCCATGAGTTGGACACAAAGGGTTATAGTGAATGGAGTGACATCACACTGGTGACCTGTCACTACTGGGGTTCCACAGGGCTCCATCCTCAGCCCTGTGCTCTTCAACATCTTCATAAATGACTTGGAGGAAGGACTGGAAGAGATACTAAGCAAGTTCATAGATGATATAAAACTGGGAGGAGCTGCTGACTCCCTCCAGGGCAGGGAGGCCCTGCAGAGAGACCTCCACAAATCAGAGGGCTGGGCAATCACCAACCACATGAAGTTCAACAAGCGAAAGTGCCGGATTCTGCACCTGGGATGCACCAGGGGCAACCCTGGATGTACAGACAGAGCAGGGAATGAGATGCTGGAAAGCAGCACCACGTAAAGGAACCTGGGGGTCCTGTCAATGGAAAATTGAATGTGCATCAGCAGTGCCCTGGCAGCCAGGAGGGCCAAGTGTGTCCTGGGGGGCATCAGGCACGTCATCACCAGCCGGGCAAGGGAGGGGATTGTCCCGCTCTGCTCTGCACTGGGGTGGCCTCACCTCGAGTGATGGGGGCAGTTTTGGGTGCCACAATGTTAGAAAGACATTAAACTGTTAGAGAGTGTCCAAAGGAGGGCAACAAAGATGGTGAAGGGCCTTGAGGGGAAGCCGTGTGAGGAGCGGCTGAGGGCACTTGGTCTGTTCAGCCTGGAGAAGAGGAGACTGAGGGGAGACCTCACTGCAGTTACAACTTCCTCATGAGGGGAAGAGGAGGGGCAGACACTGATCTCTTCTCTCTGGTGACCAGTGACAGGACCCAAGGGAATGGCCTGAAATTGTGCCAGGGAAGGTTTACTGCAAAAAGATTCTTCACCCAGAGGGTGCTTGGGCACTGGAACAGGCCCCTCAGGAAAATGGTCACAGCACCAAGCCTGAAAGAGTTCAAGAAGAACTTGGACAATGCTCTCAAGCACCTGCTGTGACTTTTGGGGATGGTCCTGTTTAGGGCCAGGAGCTGGACTTCATGATCCTTGTGGGTCCTTCCAACTCAGCATATTCTGTGATTCTGTGAGATTGGTTATTTTCTGTGCATGATTTTGTCCTGTCTTATTTTTAAAGTTTGATTAATCACTATGCTGCCTGCTATATAATTATAATTATGACAACTTACTCTTCCAGCTTCATCCAGCGCCAGAATACAAGTCTTCTGACCCCCATTTTCTTTAAGATGCTGGGTATCTACTTTATATTCCAAATATCCCCCACTGACAAGAACTTTTTTAAGGTTCAGCTGTCTGAAAGAACACAAAAGGTTAAATTAGTATTTCCCTATTGTGTACTTATGTTAGTTCTATGACAGTTACCTTCTTTATTTAGACAAGCAGTAAAATAATGTAATTGAGGCAGTGAAATGGAAAAATTACTTATGTTTAGTTTCACCCTACTGGTACTATTAACATAACTGATAATATTATAGCAGACTATACTTTTTGCTTGTTTTTAAGTATATCACATTGTATATCTAAGTTCTTCAAAAAATTCCATGAGTGAAAACCGGTAAATGATATAGCTTTGATTTCATCATTACAAAAATTTAATCAGTTACTTGTATTAAAAGATCTATCCTATCCCAGCAGGTCATTTCTCAGGGATTTGCTAGGTTTGGTTTTTAACTGATCAAAATTAAACTCATTATCTTTTCTCAGTTGCTTAGTAAAAGAGCACAGGACACTGCACTAAGTTTCTACAAGTGTCAACACTTTCACTTACCGCCATGTAGAAATGAAGTATAAAATAATCATTAAGCTATAAAATGTTGATTAATACTGTTAGAATTTGAAGTGAAGCTGAAAAACTAGGGAGGAGTTAGCTGGGCAAAATCAAATCTAAACAAATTTATTCTAATCTGTTATTGCAAACTAAGTAAAAGAGAACAGGATTAAATAATTTCCTAAATTCATGAGTCAAAAATCCAGCTTCTTCAACAGGTTTTATATCCAGGTTTTAGCATATGGACCAGATGACTTTACAAGGTCCTTCTTGCAACCTAAATTACCCTTTATAACCTACTGTATCTACACATTAATTATGAAATTCAGATCCCAAATTACTGATTCAAAATCATAACAACATAAATAAACAAAATAGCAGATCTTCAGTGTCTCTACAAAGATGCACTTACACAAATTAAGGCTAACAGAGGAAGAAAAAATACCAGTTTCAATGTTTTTAAACTTACGGCACAAAATATTTCCTCCTAATGTGTTTTTTAAATATCTTTGGTAAACAGCAAGTGGCACCTTAGCCTCTTGTATATAAAAAAAACCCAAACAAATGAAGAAACAAACAAAAACAATAGCCCTGGTTCATATGAAAGAACTACAAATGAAGAGAACACAGGGCACCACTGCATTTTCTGTAATTTATGCACAAGAATCTTTAAAATAGCTTGCAAGTATACAATTACAGTGAAATCTTCACCTATTGTTCTTCATGACAGATTAGAAAAGTAACACATACTTTGAAGCTATCTTTTTGCACTGATAGTCTGCAAGTAAATAAATATCTCCTCTTTCAGAAACACATACTGTAGCGCCATCACTTGCAGAGACCAGGGACACAGAGAGGTCTTTATGGTGTAGAGCAGAGACTTGGCGAGGTGCAGTTACACATTTTTCTCCATTAGGATCCAGCAGATAACCTAGAAAAAACAACATACCACAAAAACATTGTTTGCCATTCCATACATTGTGCAATTAAAGGATACTTTGCTACACTACTTTGAAGAAACTCTAAATTCCAGAAGATTTTTGGTAGGATAATTCATCTTCAAAATATTTAGACAGATGAGACCCACCACACATACTTGTTAGCTCAGTACAAACACCCAAAAACCAAGATCTGATACATAAAAATGAAGTAAGGCATATTTTACAGGGAAGCTATTTAATGTGGTGGTAGTGCTTTGATTCCAAAAAAAGAATATTTATTTCATCATATGACAATTCAAGATAGTAGAAATACTGTAACACTGGCATAAACTACAGATTATTTCAGACATTGGAAGACAAAAATATAAGCTTGTCAAAAAAATTACTCAAAGTGCAGGTAAGAATGAAGGCAGCAGTTACATGAAACAGAAAAGGTTGGAGCTGTAACGCAAGATCTCTGAAAACATTTAAAAAATAGAATAAAAACAGGCCATTGCTACTCTGTTGGAACAAGAAACCTGACATCAGGACTCTCACACACAGTATAATCCTGTTTTGTGTGCAGGGCACTTATGCCTGCACCACAGAGCGGAGCATGGTACAGATAACCAGGAACAAGCAGCAGAGCTACCACCACCTGGAAGCAACCCTGCCACAGGACAATGTAGGGTTGTGCTCAAATGTCTTATGAGGGCAAGGTTTACCACCACAGGTCTACCATGGTGCCCAGCTGACACAACTAATATCACTTAGGAGTCAATTACTGTCTCTCTATGGTACTGCACCGGGCCATGTGCTAGCCAGAATAATCCCAACAACACAAGCAACTACAAAAAAAGCTTATATGATGGGTGTATATAAAAAAAAGGCAAAAACAAACAACAAGAAGATATTCATTAGTAAGGTATTTCTCTGACAAAGGCAAGTTTTTTCACATACCTTTGACACCTTAAAAAAAATACACAAAAAAAGCTGGAACCTGAGGCCAAAGCTGATGCAGATTAAGTACCAAAGATAGCTAACAGTTTTGTTTGCACATAGACACAAAACTGCAAAAATGCAAATCCAAACCAATATAGCAATACCTGTTTATTAAAAAAGATAAAAGCAACTAAAATGTCCCATTCATACAACAAATCAAGTTCACTAGTTGGTAATATTATTAATAAGTTCTTTCTTGACTTCAGAATAATACAGACTTAATTGAAGAGTCTGGTAATGGTATTGCTGAAAAAAATCTAGATATAGGCAAGTTATTTCACTTAAAAAAGTTAGTATGGAAAAAGTTATCAGTAGCATGTTTACAGTGCTTGATGAAAGAAGGACATAAGCAGGAGAGCTGAAGGCCAGTTTATAATTTATTAAAGGCAGTGCCAGCCAGATTGCTGGAAGGAGACAAGCATGCCTTGGAGTAATTTCCAACACAAACAGCAACATTCTGTTTCCTCAAAGTCTCTAGTAGCAGGACTGTACAAGATACATGGAAGGTAAAAGTTATAAAGAGTTCAAATGAGAGCTACATCTGACTAGCTCCTATCATCTCAAAATGTGAAAGTAACTGGTAGGAATGAAAAATATTCTTTGAAAGAAGTGTGAAGGGATGATGTCATCAGATTGGTTTAAAAAGAAAAAGATAGAGAAAAAAAAGCTTCACCCAGGCTTCTGTTCTAAGAAGCAGATGACAGGTTAAGCATGAACAACATCTTTCAATGGCTGGGTTTTACTTTCAGAGCGCTTCTACCTTACCTAGTTGGCCGCCATTCAGCCCCATGGTATACACTGCTTCCTTAGTCCATAGCACTGTATGGAATCTGCCTGCAGCCACTCCAATCACCATTCTACCTTTCAGGTTTTTTGCCTGAACCTAAGCACAAATCCAAAGTACATCTTAATATTAAGTAGCAACAGGTGAATTTCACATGTACAAACTTCTGACAACATTTAACTCCTAATGTCAGTAAGAACAATGCACTAATATCAATCCAAATACAGTCTAATAAATCAGATTATTTCAGAAGTTTGTCAAGTGGGGCACTATTGCAATAATGACAGAAAGAACTAAACTTTTTTTCTAATCAGAATTGGAATCATGTCTCCTTAGGTTGTCTTCATACAGAAGATGCTGAACAAGACTGAACAGGACATGCATAGCACAGCCACAGAAGACTCAAGTGCTGCAAAATGTCAGCTAGAAGTTTAAACTTTTAAGTCCTAATGGCCTAAACACAGTGCAGAACACAACACTACTAATTCCACACTTCACATTTAACTTGATTTTTCCAGATTAAGATGATAAAATCAAAGCAAATACTGTGGCTATAGAGCTGTCATTACACTGTTGAAAAACACATGGTACCCCAAAACACTATCCTGTTGCATTTTGGCCAATCATTCTTTTTTACTTTCAAACACTGATAATGCAGTGTTCTTCTACTTCGGATGAAGTTTCCTTTAAACAAAAGGTAATGTAAAGCTTCTTTACTTACAAAAAAGATTAAATTTAGACATTAAGCATAGGAATATAGTTAAGTTGCGGATGCCCATACCCCCTCTTCCCTCTCACTACTCTTCCCAAAGCACTGACTCCAGTGCTTCCAGCAAAGGACATAATGATTAAACCCTGAGAGGCATCATCCACTGATTCAAAAGGAGTTAAGAGCATGAATCTCAAGTGATACATACCTATTAATTCTACATCACTTCAGCTACAGAACAATTTGGGGAAGAGAGAAGAAAAGGGTTTTGGCAATTGTACCTTGTATCATATTTCACACTACAAATTTTGGTATTTTTCAGGTTACAAATGAAGACATTCATCAGAACACAGTTAAGATCTGAGTTGTCTGAAAACACAGAATTAAGATTTATCTGAACTCACGTTAAACTTTGCTATTCTGAAAAAGTTTAGAAGTTATTTTTATAATCTTCACATTTTACTTTCTGTTAAAAAAAAACAAAACAACACCACCAAACCATTAAGCTTTGACTGATGTTATTTTTACCTGTCTAGGAACACTGCAATTAGAAGGAGGAGGAAGAATACCCAGTTGATGGAAAGTGTTCAAACCAAATGTGTAAACATATCCATCTTCTGTTAAAACAACAGTATGATCCTTAGCTGCAGCTATCTGGGAGCACTGATGACCAGTTAAGCCTTCCACAAGTCTTGGAACCTGAATAAGAAAAAAAAAAATTGATATAAAAGCATACTGGTTTGTTATTAACCAGTGGCCATTTATGAAACTGAAGTTACACCAACAGAAAGTCATGACCAAATATTGAAATAAAGATAAAATGCCTTTGAACACACAACACATTCATTAACATAACAACCACATCCAATGCAGTAAGATGAATTACTTTCATTTGAAATGCTATCAGGGAAATGTCCTTTGCTATCAGGGGAGACAAATTTTAAACTACCTGTTCTGAAATTAGATTGGAAACTACATCTTCAGGACAGCTGAATAAATATTAACTATCACCTCTTGTTTTTCTTTTTAAGTACCATGAACACCAAAGCTATCTCCCTCCAACACAGGATAATCCTAATAAAATTTCACAGAATAAGGAAGCAGCTCTGTATCGTTGACTCTTCATGTACTCTAGTGTGAGTTCTCCTTTATTCAACTATGTAACATCACAATTTCGAAAAGAAATTTGAAAAAGAAATCCTAATTTAACAGAATTATTTTCTTAAAAAAAAAAAAAGAAAATTTGAGCTCTAGTCTCCACTAATAGCATTCAGCAACAGAGTATCAAGTTCTGTCAGATACTTAATATTAGAAATTTTTAAAAATTACTGTGCTGCAAGCTAAATGCACACTACCAGCTAGGATAAGATGCTTACGTCTAAGAACTGTATTGTCATCAAATCTTAGTCTTCTCAAATTTTAGTTTTGTGCATTGCAACAATGTAGTATTCAAATGAAAATGGTAAGTGAATTTTCACTTAATAGTTGCATAAGTCTAGTAAAAAGCAACCCTACCATCCTTTTTCCTGCCACCACAGCTTCACAGTACTGCTGTTTCTCTGTGCTAGCTTTGGCCCTCATCAGAAGGCATTACAAACCTACTTAAGGAGACAACCCAGTAAAAAACATTTGCTTCCACTTATCTAGCATCAGCTGGCCTTTAAATCAGCTCAGCCGTAACACAAGTTTGACCACTGCATCTAGCTATCTTAAGTTAAACTAGAATTAAATGCACATTCCTCTACTCTCTGCCACCTCACTATTAGCACTGGAGCTCTTCTGTTACTTGGTGAGAAGCAAGGGGTTTGGTTTAAAATCAACAGCAAACTCATTTCGAAAGTACACTGATAGAAACTCTAATTCCCTTTTTAGACTTGTTGTTAGAAAGAAAAGAAACATCATGCTAGACTAAAAGAGATAACATAAAACTGCATACCAGGCATGTTTGTTCATCACCGTGACCCAAGCGCCCTCCTTGTCCATGTCCACATGTATACACTTGACCTTTGTGGGAAAGGAACACAGAGTGGAATTTGCAGAGTACCACCTGAAAAAAGAGCAAAAAATGGATGGGGAAGAGGAAACAGAGGACAAATTAATTTTCCTGGATAATCTGAAAACACCTAAGTACTTTGTGAAGAAGTTCTGCTTTAATAAAGATATGTTCATGAAAATACAAGAAAGATACTGGTATTAAATCATAGGACACACAAAATACTTGCTCTAAATGTATTATGTACTGCCTTAACCTACTTGAAGAGATAAACAGTTTCAGTTTATTAAAACAAGATCAAGCATGGCCCCACTGGCTAACAGAAACTCAAAAGATTGAGTTTTAAGGTCCACAATGCTGCCTCAGAAGTGCCAAAGAAAACATGTTAAGACTGCAGCACAGATTGTCTGCCCTGAATGTTTGCTCCAGTTGTACTTCAAACTTTCAAGTATTCTCAAACTGAAGTCCCAAGAAGTTATCAGAAACAAAGGTACTGCTACAGGAAATGTGCTTAATAGCACATGCTGCTTTGAACACAAGATGAATTTTAATTCAACATGTACCAAGCACATTTATTATTCCACTTCAGTTCAATACCGGAGTTGCACAGGAAGTCAGCAGCTCAAAACAGTTACAGAAGTATCAAGCTTCTGAACGTATCTAATGATATAGAAGCCATATATCCAAAGCAAATAATATAAAAACCCCTGTTCTCCCCACTGAAACAGAGAACCACAATTTCATTAAAGGTGATTGGGATTGCAGGGAGGTAAGGAGGTGGGCAGAGACCAGGCAGCAAAAACTGTTTTCTCCATGCAAATTTTCAACACTTGATAACTTCTTGGATACATTTTCCCCCTCACACACCCCTCACCAAGAAAGGTGCCTGTGTAATACATTAGGAATACCTGTTTGATATACACGCCATTCCGAGGAAAAAGGTCCACCAATTCAGGATGATGTCTACCCTGTTGACCACCATGACCCAAAGTAAAGTTTATATTGTTTCCCCAGGTGTAGACTTCTGTGGGATCTGTAACGAAAAAGATCCTCCCTGAAGCTTGTAAATTTACCAGTATTGTGCACATTGACTTCAAAAAACAACAAGATAGTTGTTTCTATCTAAAAACTGAAAAGCTTTTTTTTACCTAAAACTGAACTTTAAAAACATTTAATATTATAAAATAAGGTGCCATGACAAAATATTCTAATAATATTGTACAGATGATCAACATTAACATCAGGCATCTCACAATTTATGAAGTCCCAAGTAAAAACAGAAAAGATTGCATACACTGGTACATACATTAATACATTGTTGAAAGAGATCTCACTGCAAAATACAAATTAGGCTATTTTATTTCTTACCGGTTTTCTTGAACACCACATGGATAGGCCTATCTTTCATCACAAGATCCAGGGCTGATAAGCCTTCTTTATCCTGAACATACAGACTAACGCCATGCTGAAAGAGGAGAGGGGAGGAACTGAAGTTAATTTTAACTGCATGGCTTGAAGTAAACCAGGTAAACCTTTAAGGAGCAAAACACATCTTTAACTGAAGTTTATAATGATAGAAGAAAATCTTCAGATTTAAGTAAACTGTAAGCAAATCTAAAAAAAAAAAAACCACTGCAAATCTGTTCTGCTATGTATACATCTTGTTGATCTATTAACATGGATTTTATTGTTTCAACACTGACTGTGTAACAAAATGTAACCAGCGAAACACAAAGGAAACAGATGTGAAGATAAAGCACTGACATCTAGGACTGGCAAGCATTCACCAAAAATGAATTTACCAGCTTCAAAGGACTTATTTTCTTAAACTGTCATTTCACAGAATCAGTTTTGACAAGCTAGGCAAGTGAGAAAACAAAACTACTATTACTTTGAAAACAACCAAAGAACAGAGTTTCATACTTGCTGAGAAAAGGCAAGAGGACACAAACAGCAAGGAAGGAGAGCACTAGGAAAGATTCAGAGGCACAAAGAATGAACAGGTCATTCTTTCAGAACTTAGAGAGACACAGACAATCTCTGTAAGTACCCTTTTCTAAATACAAAACAGTGCTGCTACAGCAGCATTGGTTTTAGGGAGGAAGTCAAGCGCCTAAAGGGAAGAACTCCAGATGTCCTCAAATAGAACCTAATGGCTAATACAGCTGTACCTGTGTACCTGAGTTCCTGGCTAATACAAAGCAAAACCTTATAGAACCTCACACTTAAGAAGTAAACACATAAAATGCAACAACTTTCTTTGGAAAAACGCTCGCCAGAAGAACAACAACATACATTCCCCAAATTATAAAGAAAACCCCAGTGCAACAGGTCTGGGATTAACTCACCACATAACAGAAAAGACTGACCTATTTTTACAACTTAAGAGATAGCTGGATATTCTTCACCTTGGAAGTCATTTAAAATATTCACAAGCAGACAGAGGCTGCAGGGATATTCACGTGGTCTGAATTTGTGAAAACAAACTCCAATTGCTGAGTTGCAAATCTTGTAGTTAGATACAGTCTGAGAATAAGCCAAGACTGCCTCCAGCCCACAGAAGAAGTCCGTCATCCATGCTAGTTTAGGACCCCAGGGGCCGATTCTGGGGCTAGTACTGTTTAACATCTTGATTAACAACGTGGATGATAGGCTAGAGTGCTGCTCCCTCAGCAAATGTGATGATACAAGACCAGGAGGAGTGGCTGGTAAGTCAGAGGGTTGTGCTGACATTCAAAGGGACTTTGACAGGCTGGAACAACGGGCTGAGAGGAGCCACATAAAGTTCAACAAAGGGAAATGCAAATCCTGGCCCTGGGGAGGAACAACCTGGTGAACTGGTACAGCTGGAAGCTGAATGACTAGAAAGCACCTTAGTGGAAAAGGACTTAGGGCTTCTTGTAGACCACCAGATGACCACAAGCCAGCAAGCTCAGAGTTAAGAATGGTGAAAGCATCCAGGGCTGCAGGTGGGAGTGTTGCCAGCAGGCATTACTCAGCACTGCAAGCCACAGCTGGAGTGCTGGGTTCAGGTCTGGACTCCCAGACAGATATAGACATATAGGAGCAGTTCAGCAAAAGACCATGAAAATAATGACTGGGGAATCTGACATTCAAAGAGAAGATGAGAGAGCTGGGATGCTTAGCCTAGAGAAGGTTTGGTATGGGGCAGGGGGACAGCATGCCTTATCATGCATAATAAATACCTGACTGGAGGAGGTGAAGCATAGGGATCACATCAATACCCAGGGACAGAAAATGTGGCAATGGGCACAAACCAACATCTAAGAAATCCTGTTTAAATCTAAAACACATTTTTACTGCACTGATAGTAAAACACTGGAACAGAGATGTTTGATGATCTGCTCAAAATCCAGCTGGATACAGTCCTGGGCAACCTGCTCTAGCTGACCTTGCCTGAGCATGGGGGCTGGACTAAACAACCTTCAGAGACCTCTTTCCAGCTCAGCTATTTCATAATTATATTCTATAACCAGTTCCTGTTGTTCTTAATACCTTAAGAACACATCCTTTTTATAACACAGTACAGCAGACAGGCTTCAGTTAAGGAACAGGAGGAGAGAGCACCCTCAATGAGCTGGGTTTTTTCTGCTTCTTAGAAGAGTATCAGCAGAGCTGGCTAGCAAAAACTCTCATTCACTTTACGTAACTGACATCAAGGAAAAGTAAAAGACATCAGGGAAAACCTGTACAGGCCTCCTGTAAGCAAATATCGAAGATACAGATACACACACATGCACTAGAGGACTGAATACTTTTTCATGTATCTTGTACACAGTTTCCAGTTTTCTAGAGAACAGACTCATATGTACAATGCTTATAAAAACATCTACTTTTGTCAAGTTTAATGAAAAAATCCCACTATGTAAGGGCATAGTACATGAAATACATATTTAACAGTTATCAGACCTTCAAGACTTAAAAAATACTGGATCCACCATCTTTTTGCTTGAAGTCTTGCAGAAAGCAGAGAGTTATGTCTACAACTGGCTAGTCACTGTAATTTTAAAAGACTGGATTCAAAATGGAAATTTCTCTGCCTTAAAAGGTCTATTTTTAAACAACCCTTAACCAGAAATATTTCATTTTCTCACATGGTTAAAGAGACCCTGAATATCTCAAACAAACATCTCTTCCCTTTGCTGTACTTGAGAAAGGAGGAACAGCAGGAAGATCAATCAAAATTATATACAACTTGCTAAGTGGATGGGAAGAAATAGCAATTTTAAGAAAGGAATAAAGGGAACTGAGAAAGAGCCGTGGTTTAAAATACTAATGAAATGGAATTTCACTTAACAGAATACTCCATATCTTGAATTGCTTATCTCTTACATGTAAGATTAATTTCTAATTGTAACTCCATTTAATCTTCCCTTATTTTATGTTCTCTAACATCAATTGATACAATCACTGCAGAGTCTATTTTCAGAGTATCTTTAGTCTGATCACTCTCTACTTTTAAGATCCTGAGCCTGATATCATCCACACAAACAAGTCTTCAATGAAGCCCACAATTAATCAGGGATCCTTACTCAGTGCTGATCTCTGCATGGGCAAAGGCAGACATCTGTATGAACAGAGACAACCTTCAAGTAAATCAAGGCACTGCAATCTAAACACAGTATTAAGATAACCCTCAAGAGGCTTTCAGTCAAATTTAAAAACACAATTTTGCATAATCAATACAACTCTAAAAATTGTAGATGCCAAGGAAAACTACAGCTGCAAATCACTCACCTTCAGCAATGACAAAACACAATCAATGTATCCATAAAATATACTTCTGTGCAGAGCTGTCCATCCAGACTCTTTGTCTTTCGCCAAGAGATCCACTCCTTTGGTCTCAGCCAACCAGTCTAGCACACCTTTTTTGCCACAAGACGAAGCAAGATGTATCACGTTTCTACCAAAGGCATCTTTGATAGTTGCAGCATTGTAGCAGTAAGAAGAGAGAAAGGCCTTGATCTGGCCTTCACTTCCCCTGGTGACTACAGAAATAACATCCAAAGCATGCTGTAGAGATCGACACTTTGAAGTGCACTCTGGCATATAAGAATTCATCTTCACTTCTAAAGCTGCTCTTCTCCTTAAGGGGAACAACCCTTAAGTGTATCAAGGCACTCCAATTCAGTACACAGCACAGTGCCTCAGAAAAATTGTAATTCCAAGGATGTAAATCCAAGTTTATTGAGCTGCCATTAGAAATCTTTGTACTGTTATGTTTGGCACTTGATCCAAATAAATATTTATAAATATATATTTTTAGAAGTCTTATTTTACCATCTTATATAACAAATATTCTTGTCCGTAGAAAATTCCAAAAGTGAACTACCTCTAGCGTGCAGAGGGGGATTCCCCCTCCACACCACCTTATTCTTCTAAAACTCCATAATTGCAAGGGAGACCTGAAAGAGAACAAACCAGAACAGATTAGTAAACTAAAACACTTTTCCCCAGAAACTATACCGATTTAACTGCATATCAAACCAGCAAGCACAGGACAAGACAATGTGACAAGGGCTGACTGACCTGCCCCATGCCATCTGAGCTTATACTCAGACATTCAGTCAGCTTAAAAAAGCTTTACTCCCTTCCCCACCCCAGCCTCCAAAGGCACCTCCTACCTTTCTTTGACATAAATTTCTTAGGCTACAAGGTAACCTAGATCCAAAAAAGTTTCCTTTCCCAAGCTCAGGGTCCTCAGGACCCCAACTGTTCAGTGTCTAGCTGTATCATTACTTTGTGATCAGAAAGCAAGAACTGAACTAAAAGACTGAGCGAGGGGGGAAGCAATCCACCAAAAAATGCCCCCAGCTGTTGAGCACACCTTGGCTAACAGAGGCATTGTTAGTAACATCCAGAAGGAAAGAGGGACCACCAGTCTTTACAGCCACTGCAATAAAAGAATTATGTCCTACTTTCTCTTCCCTGGCCCGAATGTCTACCCATGTCCCTACTAATTCTGTTCTGCAGAATCAACAGGAAGGATCCTGTCCACCACTCCCAGAGCTGCTCACAAAGGTGGGAGGGAGGATGGCATCAAAACAAACAAAAGCAGCTTGTACAAGAGGCATGAATTCAGGCTGTTAGCACCCATGCAGGGCTAAGGTCTAAAGCTCCTGAAAAAGGCAAAGAGAAATGAAGGTCTAAGTTGGAAGAGGTAAAGGAAGAAGAAGAAGGAAAAGGAAGCAAAAAATAAAATTCTTCGTGAAAGTGTATTCACAGCCTGGGGCATACAGCATTCTGCTTAGCTTGTATACTTATCTTTAGCATATCCATCTTTCTCTGGCATCCCTTTTCTCAGAAGTAAAGGAGGCCTGAAAGAAGCACTCACCTAGCCTATGGAATGTGTGCAGTTATAGTCAAACGTGTCACAAGAAGTGCAGGTTGCAGTATAAAAATCACACATAAACCCAGAAAACAGAAAAAGTGAACTACATAAGTCACTACATACAACATTAATTTAGTGTGAACTACTAGTAAGTCCCCCCAAAAAATCACACTTCAGTCTCCCAGATATGTTTCAAAGTGAGTGGAACAGTATTCAGTTCATGTTCTTGTTCGCTGTGCAAAACGTAAGTTAAAGTTGTTCTACCCATGAGTAAAATACTCCAAGCTAAACAATGCCATCCTGAAAGATAAAGAAATAAAACTAAAAATGTTACCAAACCCTCAGAGGGGGAAATGGGGGAGAAGGGGGGGGTTAAGACACGGACACACAACAAAAAAAAAACAACAAAACAAAACTCCTCCACCCTCCGTGGCTTAGCAGTCATTATAAATGTTCGCATCCTATTCCTTGACCCCAGCCTCATGGAAAAAGCCTGTTGAGCTTAGCTTCCATAGCTTTTCAGCCACTGAATGTATAACCATATTTTCTTAATATCTCTATTTGCAAAGACACATCAGAAAAATATGCTTTTATTTGAAAAAAGAAATCCCAGTCCTCCTCCTGTTTCAAGAATTATCATCAAGATTTCCATAAAGCTGCAAGCAATCAGTTTAGAGAAAACATTAGTAATGGAATCTAAACTTTCCAGAAAAAAAAATTCCAATCCAAGACTATTCATTTAAACATAACACAGCTTTCAACACTTACTTTTCCACCTCATTCAGAAGGGTTAAAATACTTGGAGTGCAAATCTACAGATCAGAAATTGTTCTGTGTATACCTTCAAAGCAACTTTAAAGAGTGGGAAACTGAAGTAGAAAAAAAAAAACATTTTTATTCACTACAATTTAGTCCCTCATCCCTGACCAGGGCTAACATTCAGAAATCTTTCTGAGACTAGAACTGACCACAACTGTTCAGCTTGCATTTGTCACAGCAAGCTTCAGTTCACTCCATGGGGCATTTTCCAAACAACATACAAACTTCTGGAGTAAAACAAGAAATTTATCATATATGGGTGTGGACAGGTTTGAAAAAAAGCTCTGATTTCAAGAACACAGCCTGACTTGTTGCTCCAATAAATCAAAGTGTGATAGGTAACTATTAGCACACTCAGATTGCCAATGCATCAAACACACTTTTAAAACTAATTAAAAAAAAAAATTAAAAATTTTAAAAATCTAATTTTAAAAAAACCCAAATATTTGGAGATCTACAGGAAAAATTCATCAGATTTCATCAATATGACACTAGGCAATAAAATTATGTTGTGTAAGAAGCAAAAATTGTATGCATGCCTTGTAAAGCACATCTTAAATATAGCATATTGTTTAAACACTACTATTAGTGCTACATGGAAAAAAAAGGTAAAAATAAAAAGAACATTAAGAAAAATCACTCAGGGGAGACATAAAATAAGGTTGACTAATCTGTTAGATAAACTGGTATGAAATGGAACCACCACCCAAGGAAGCAGTCTTGCTGTCCCCTGTGCCATACCTTCCTTTGTGCAGATACACACCTATCTAAGGCACTGAATTGCATCAGAAAATTATCCAGAAGGAAGCAAATCCTGAGACTTGTGTCATTACAGGAAAGGAACAGAGAGGCTAGTGAAAAACTCATTGAAAGCACCTGAGCTCTAGCCCGATCAAACACCAAAACAGCGAGAATAACAAATCAAACATTAAAAGAATAACAAGTCTGCTACTAGACAGAAATACAAGCCTGCCTGCCTTCCTCACACTAACTCCATCACAGTGACATTTACTGCAGCTATGTGAAACCTGACTCTGCTGAATTATTTCTTTATAAGTCATTCCAACCCAGCCTTTCTTTACTCTAAACATTACAAGACTAGATACTATATTAGTATATTGATATATACACCTTGAGCTTAAGGCAGAAGGCTGTAGATCAAGTTTTCAACTCTTCACAATTAAGACTGTCAGGCTGGTAACAAACCCTGTCACATTATAATAACATCTGAAAGAGGGCGATAATCAGATCTGGCTGTTATTCAAAGGAAGTCCTTATGAGACACCTTAAAACTTTCAAATTGTGAACTGAAGCTCGGGTCTGTGTGAAAACCTTTCTGCTATCAAATGCTTACTTCTAGTATATGAAGTCCCAGCTGAAGAGTGAGCACCTAAAACAAGCACAAAACAGGAAGCACCAGCATTTTTTAAACTTTCAGTTAAGATGATCTAGAACACAGTGCCCTTTTGATTATGTGTTTACACTTTCATTTGCAGATATTTCTGTAGGCTTCTCTACAACAAATCACATCATGTTATAACATCAGGGTCTTCCTAATGTTGTAATAATTAAGAGACATAAGCTAAATAAGGCTACAATATTTTTAACACTTTTATGATACCATAGGTATTACCTGGAATCCAAACTATTTTTAAAAACTGATTCCTAATTAACATTATAGAAAAAAAAATCACAAAAAATGAAAGAATTGAAGCAGCGTTCAGAGTATCCCAAAGATATTTTATTTCAGCAGCGAGTGGGTTTCTAACCCTCAGAGACATGAGCTATCTATTATACATGTTCACAGCCCAGGAAAATTTAAAAGATTGCAACCGATTTGGAAGCAAATCTTTAGTAGCAAGAAAGTGTTTGTGGTATCTTGCCTCCTGCAAATGGGTAGGTAGAGCTGTCTCACTCAGCTCTCCCCCTCAGAGAAGGCAAAGCACCACTGCACCAGAGCTGTCAGACACCCTCCAAGGAGTGTGTCAGATGTGTCATCTGACCCTAAGGAGGCAGAACTCCTACAGCTGAAAAACCAGCTCTCTGCCTACTGTGGTTGCCTCAAAAATCTGTTTCTCTTAAGAAGTCACTACAAAAATCAAAGCTGTCACACCTCTCCTGAGTATGAAGTGAACAAAGATTCTACAAATACTTTGGTGACTAAGGATGATGGTGATAGATTTCATTTCCTGCAAACAGCAGAGGGTAGACATGAAATCTCAACGTTTGGGAAAAATGAAGCCTCCCACTGTGAAGTTCCAGAAACCTCTCCGTGTATCATATTCGCTACCAATGCATTTCCAATTTTCTCTTTTTCTAGAAAGTATTACCACAGAGGTTGTGTGTTCTTGGCTCAGAGGTACAAAGAAACAACAACCAACCCTCACCTCATGGTTGGCAGTGTCAGTGTAAGTTTCTGGCATCCAGTCTGATTTGACACTAGAACTCCGATCTGTGGTCCTTCCAATTCTTCCTGGTGAACGCCTATACTCGGGTATTAGATCTACCAAAACCTGGCTAACATGGATGTGGATACTGGTACCAAGACAGTGGCTAGTAGCTACTGTTGTGGCTTTTTTCATTTAATACAGACAGTGGTCTTATATGCAAATGAAAGAGAATACAGTAGAGATTTAGCTATTCAGAATTCAGTGCCACTCAAAGGCAGGTTGCTGGGTTTGCATCTTCAATGTGCACTGCATTAAAGTAACTCAATTGTCAAATTAGTCACATGGCCCTGAAACCCATCCTCAGGCTGCTTTACTAAAAACATATTTCTCAAGACCTTGAAATAGGCATAACTTCATTCCATTCACTGCTTTTCTATCGGGCTTTATTAAATTATTTTTAAGTGTTACTAAATACCTAATTACCAGTTGCATCTAAAATGCACATGGTAAAAAATTACCTAGCTCTCCTAATTTGGCTCTCCTAAAACAGAACTAAGTAATGGTTTCTATTTTCCATATCAAAGAAGCCTAGAGCTTTCCTTATCAATTCGAACAACCTTCCTTTAAAAAAGAATAAGTAAAAAATTTATAGCTTTTCTGAAGGTACTAAATTAATTTCCTTTTCATTTTGATAATAAGTTGCTAAGGGAAGTGAAAGCCATACATTTCAGGAAGTCCATCCTTATAAGGGTATTGCAATATCTTAAATACTTCCAGTGTGGAATGGAAGGGGGTTGTTTTTTAAACAAGCATGCTGATATTTCTCCACATTGGTCCATTCACATTTGTTTCATAACATCACAAAAGACCTGTAACCATAACAGCACAGAAAATCCTGAAAATATTTGTACCCAAAGCAAACTTCACTACACAGACTACTTGATTAGTAAACTAATAAAAAAAGGCTTACAGAACTAAAGCCATGGGAATTTGCTATCATGTTACCACTTTTCCAAGACTTTCTGTTGACTATAGTCTTACCTAAAAGCAACTTTCACTAATACGTATTAAAGTAACAGTTTAGAATCTGACAAAAGTGACTAGAAAATTGAGGGTAGCAAAAAAACAGGCTTAGCACTGGCATTTAGCAAGATATACTCAAGGAGACACAGATTAATTCCTAGATAAACAAAGCAAGTACACCATTCAGGTACAGGTAGCACACTGTCCTAGCCTTTAAAGAACAGTTAGATTACTAATTCCTACTCAGATTACATATCCACAGATAGTTTAACCTGTTCAGAAATTCCTTGTACATTTGTTGAAGAATGGGCAAAAATCTAGGCTTTCCAATCCCTTGAACAGCAAATATATTTTATGGGGAGAAAAGTGATTGAATGTACAAGGAAAAACAGGTAAATCTAAGCTATGCAGTAGGTAAGAGTGGTTTAGCAGTCTGAAATTCCCATATAAAAACCTTTAAAAAAAGCAGCTTCTTGACTATGTAACAGGAGCACTGCAACATGAGACACAAAAAACAAGGGTTCTGCTCTTCTCAATGCACAAAACATCAGGTAGAGTCCTGCTTCTAGTTCAGACGGCAAGCTCTAAGAGAAGCAAGTAAACAGAGAAAAACTTGGAAAGAGACACTGGGATTCAGAATGTTTATGGAACAACCCCTGAGTACAAGCAAATTGGATCTCTTTTCTCCTTCAGCTGTGGCTTCAGCAGACCCCCCAGAGCCTTTGAATAAGGTGTCTGTTAGACAAAGAAGAAAAATCAAAATTCCAGTCCATTTTACTCCTGACAGTGGACAAAGTAGTCATTCGTTCAAATTTCATAAAAGATTCAGATTATAGGTCAGGAAGGATTTTCAAATGACAAATTGAATGCACATGAGGCTCTCAAAACAGGCTAGACAACAAGCAAAATGCTCAAGTTATAAATAAATGTCACCTACCCAGAAGCAAAGCTACGAAGGAAAACCAACTTGCTTTGAAAGACACCACATTCCACCATGCCCACTATGTCCCTTGGGCCATGGCAGATTCAAGCTGCTTCATTTACTGGGCTGGGGCCTCCATGCCACCACTTGGCACAGGTACACCCCAGCACAAGTGACCTTAGAGGCTCTCTCCAGACTTTCTATAACTTCCTCCTTTGCAGTGACAACAGCATAATCCTTATCAGAATGAGACATTCAGCGATCGAACAACTCTAATTCAGCTGCTCCTAGCTGAGCTAAGCAGCACTGCCAATTAAAGGCTGACACATCTGTCAAAAAAAAGACCAAAGTACCATTGGTAGCTAAATTCAGCTACAAACGTCAGAGAGCATCTATTAGTTGGGAATCATAGTACATAAACAGTAAAGTGCAAAATACTGTGCTCGGCTCATCTAGAAATACTGAGCACTACTTCTGTTTAATAACTTAATACTGTTAAAAAAAATTAAAACATAAAGCGGTATAGACAGAAGTACAGTGAGTGCAGCTACAGTCACTTCCACAACCCATTGGGATCTTGCTATATAGGCTTTATTGAAACAGAAAATGCTGAAGGGAAGTCAAACACAACAAACCACAAGTGTGCTCTAGAATTTCACCACGCTTCAAATTTTATCCGATAAATCCATCAAGGACTTTTCCATCTTGGGAAAAACTGACGTTTTTGAATTAACTGTGAACTTCTGGTACAGTTTTATTATAGACTACCCATACCAGATGTTGGTGGCCGATTACTCTTTTTTGTAAACCACAAGCTGTGATCTGTTTCCACGAAGACAAATAACTACACTGACCACATAACCAAAAAAGAGTTGTATTTCGCCTAGGAAGACTGCATGGAAGCATCCTTTTAAGATAACTGCGAGACCTCGGCTCTCCAGTGCTTCCGCTGCTGGTCTAATCCAGCAGCACCGTAAGCTGCTACCAAAACCAAGCAAGTATCACCAAGAAGGCGAGAAACACGACAAGCTTTCCCTGAATCCACATCTAAGGAAACGTGTCAAGAGGCTGCTGCCAGTGTCAAGGCGGGGGAAGGTCTGAAGTGCTTCAGGGAGCCAGACAGAGGCCAGGGGGAGGCAGAGGGGCAAGGGGCTACTCGGACTCCCACTACACCAGTCCACGTAGCCAGGGAGCGACGAGCGACACAAGAGACTTATTGACACAGGCGGCCGAGTCACGAAGTCGCTCCCCTCCCATCCTACGTGGCCGGCTGCCCTTTACCCTCCGTGGCTGCCTTGCCCGGAGCTCTCCCCATTCCTTCAAGCCCCGCCGCCGCCGTCCCGACCCCTCCGACAGGACCCGTCCCCCGAGCGGCTCCCCCGCCGGACGCACCGGCCCGCCCCTCACCAGTCGCTAGATGAATGGGCTCGGGCGGGCAGGGCGGGACGCGCGCTGGGCAGCGCGGGGGCTCATCGTCAGTGACTCAGGGGCAGGGCCAGGCTGCGGCTGCTACGGCTGCGGCTGCTACGGCTGCGGCTGCTACGGCTGCGGCTGCTACCGCGACGGCTGCGCCGGCGACGGCGACAGGCGGCAGGCGGGGCCCGCGGCTCTCAGCGGGGCGCACCGACAGCAGCCGCCGCACCCACGAAGAAGCGAGACACCGATTGGCCGGGGCGCCGCCGCACCTCGCGCGCCGATTGGCTGCGGCTGCCGCCTCGGCCCCGCCCCCCGCGGCTGAGCCCGGATTGACTGACAGGCGGGGTCAGGGGGATGAGGGGGCGGGGCGGCCGCGGTGGGCGGGGCCGGGGCCGGGGCCGGGGTTGGTGGAGTTGCAGGGGTTGAACGAAGATGGCGGGACGGGGGCTGTGGGCTCTGGGCAGTGGTCGTCGAGTCGGGCAAGGGAAGGGGCTGGAGTTAAGGGGAGAGCAGGGAAGCGGGGAGAGCTGAGGGCCTCCTTCTGGCGCTGTGTCTTGCAGCGAAGAATGAGGATGGGTTTCTGGCAAGGTAACGCCTCCTTCCAGGCGGACTCGAAAGCAAGTAGTTAAATAACCGGCCTATAGGTCCCCTCAAAATAATGGAGAGAAAGGATGGAAAAGGCTGTGCCGATTCAGACTCCGTTAAGCCACTGCAGTTTCTCTGACAGAGCAAGTGGTCTAATTTACCAGATACAGCTTGGTTTTTTGTGAGGCTTTTGACACTGCCTCAGGGCAGTCTTGTAAGCAAACCTGCTGTGTGCACAAGGATTTGCACACTTGCTCTTGTAACTACCTGCGGTTCACTTCATGGGGGCTCAGTTCTTCTTGGTGGATGTCTTAGATGATGCAATAGGTGGCACAGATTACAAATTTGGAACAGGATTAGGGTGTACTGTTTTAGGGCAGGAAACTGCAACCAAGACAAGCAGTATCCAACGTAAAATATCGAGTAAAACAAACACACATCACCTTTTTAAAAAAAGGAAAAAAACGATGTATTTTTTCCAAGAAATACATAATTGATATATTAATGTAATGGCTAGAGTTTCTATATGTTTTTTAAAGCCACAGTATTATCCCATGTGGTGGGAGCATTATGACCTCAAAACAGCCTAGCTATTTTTAAAATCACAAAACAGTTGAAAAAAAAGTTATGCATGTTCTTCAGCAGCAGTTCAGTTTGGGAAAGATTCAGTATAAAATATATGTAGGTGAATCTCAAGCATTTTTACCTATGCCATCTGACTGTTAGTGTGAACTATGCAATCTGCTCTCTGATTTTCTCTGTATAAACATTTAGTTTGCCAGCAGTCACTCACCATTGTAACTAAACCTGCAGGCTACTTTCAATTTATTTATGAGTTACTTTCGTAGTGATAGTTTCTTAGTGCTTCAGTCACAAGTAGAGGTTGGAGGTGGCCGTGCTCCAAGTATGCTGCCAGCTGGCCTAAGAACAGAGATGACCATCTGGGGAGATAAGGAGGTCCAAACACAGCTGAAGTCAGTTGTAAGCAATGCTTTGTTGCACAATAACAAATCCAAGTGAGTACCCTGGACAGGCATCCTTTGGAGCAGTAAAGAGCATGGTGGAAAGATGAAGAGACTTGAAGTAGAATAAGGTCTAAGATTCTATATGAGAAGGATCATTTCTGGAAACTGGACTGCCCCTCAGGTCTTTCATAATAAATACTGCTGTAAAGAATAGAAAACTACAGCAAGGGACACAGAAAAGTGGGAAAATAACAGCATCATGAATAGGACCCGGCAGAGTCCAAGTCAGACAAAACCTTGACAGAATAACCTAACACTTTTAGCAATGGTTCTCTATGCAAGAATTTTATCCTCTTTGCAAGACTTTTAATATTATATTCACGGAAAAATAAGTTATTAATTACTTTGGCTATTGTTTAGGTTCCTCTAATTGACCCCCACTTACAGGTCAGTAGTAAAAATTCCTGCTATCTTGTACTGCCTCTGCAAAAGCAGCAGCAAATTAGTGAACACCATTCATAGAACCAGGATGATACAGCTTGATTTGCAGAGCTATGTTGAGGTGATAAAGTAATACTGTAAAACAAAAGTAGCTCAAACAGGTTAACTTGAGCCTCTGTTTAAATTACTTGTTTTGGTTTGAGTTTTTCTGCTGTGGAAAATTACAACACTGTTGCAGAAAAATATACTATTTTAAGCCTTTTGGAAGAAATTACAGGATGTGGAGATGAAAAGCCAGCAACAAGTCCCTGAAGAGTATTTTTACTTGGGTAGCCCAACAGCCAGATTTGTAAGTTCCTGACACACATAGTATGTGTCTGTCAATAAAGAACTGTTCATCTCGCTTTTTTCAGTCTGTGATGAAAAGATCTGAATTATCACAAATAAACATGTAATTATAGGAAAAGAAGTCTCTAACTGCTGTTGTTACTTTTTATAGAAGCTCTAGACTTGAAGCCCAAAATCCATAAAAAAGAAAGAAAGAGCAACACTTAAAAAGGAAAATCAGTATACTTAGCCATCTTCAGATTTTGAGGAGGAGCATCAATTTTGAGCAACTTAAGTAGCCTACAAGAGTGTATTTTTGTTATAGTATGCTTCTCAGTTCATTGACTGTTGAAGAATTATAGATTGATTGTGCTCCAAATGTGTGTACTCATTTAAGGTTAGGGAAGATAAATGTAGGATGTAGGGAGGACATTGCCCCATTAGGCAGCTTTCTGGTGACCTATTAATCTTATCCATCCATCCAGTGTAGTCTGCACCAGACTTAGGCTACTGGAGGAATTAGAGAAGAAGATGTAAGGGACAGTAAGGATAAAAAAGAATTTTGTGCTTTATTCTATCTGAAATTGATACTGAAGGTTGAAAAAAAAAAAGGGTGATTATTTTTATAAGTCAGTAATCAAAAAGTTCAGTCTATATATCAAAAATGAAAATAATTAATTTTTTCCTTTTCAGCCATACTAAATTTCAAGTGACAGATTTCTGCCTTCACATATCTATTTATGTGCCTTAGCTGGCCTAATTATTACCAGTGTCCTCTGGAGCCTTGAGTAATAATGGTTATTGGCAGCAGTAATACTCAGCTGAAGAAAAAATTAATCAGCTCCAGGTTTAACTTCTGCTACTAAAAAGTTCCTCATGATCTCTCTCTTTAATGAACTTGAAAAAAAAAAAGGTTAAAAAATGCTTGAAAACTTGTATTACAGAACTAATAGAGCAAAATTCAACGTAATACCTCTTAGAATGGGAAGCTTGAAAAAAAGTGTCTCCAAATTTATTAAAGCTATGTGCATCTCGCTTTAACAAAGCTTATCCTCTTACTCAGAGTCATTAAATTCCTAATATATAACAACCTAAGAAAAGTGTGGAGAAGTCCAAGGATCAAACAGTGTGGAATTGAGGATGGTGATGGGTACGACCTCCCCAAACTGATCAATCTACTTGAGATTTCTCCAGTGAAGTAGGAAATGGAGATGTGGTGAGCATCCAGGAGCTTTCTCTCAGCAAACCATGGCTCCAGCAAAGCAGGTTCTTCATATTGCATGACTAGGAACACTTCCATGTAGCTGTGCCATGTTAGAAACTCCAACATCTCATCTTTAACTCGCAAGATTTCCAGCCTGTCGGATTAGACCTTGGGAGCCTCTCTGATGCCCAAGATAGACTTTCTGTTATTGTAGTAGTCCAGCTACACAAAAAGGATAGTTTGCTATCAGTGATATGAGGTGTGTATGGTGAGAATCCACATTTGTTCAGAATTCCCATATTTAAAAATAAAGGTTTGTAAAATCCTGTGGTAAAGGGCCTAACATACATGAAACAAAAATTATATTGGCATTCCACAGATACTAAAAGAACTCTTGTGGGACCTGGCACAGTTACTAGAATGTAATCTTCAATAAAATCAGAGACTGCGGTACATGTGAAGTTATTGTAGTATTATCTGTTATGATGTGAAATATTCTGCAGAAGAGCATGATTTTAAGCAAAGTGGTTGTTGGACTTTTTTTATTCTGGGGGAAGTTTATTGTATAAGTGCAGCAAAAAAATTCAAAATTCAATTTGTGGCCTGTCTTTCCTGCACATCTTTCACCCTGATCTTCCTGAATAGAGGGAGCAAGGCTGCAGATTACTTCAGAGCATCAACCTTCTGAGAAGAGGAAAGATGGATGAAAAGACAAGAGAATCAAGGACATTTTCTTGGGCTTCATATGTACTTTCCAACACAAATCTCAGACTCTACAGCCATGGCAAATAACACTGCTGGTCTTGTGACAGTCTCACAGAGAGGGGAGAAGCAAAATCATGGTGGTTAGTGATGCCTGAAGAGGCCACCTAAAACAAAGACTAGACAAGAACAAGGGAATAAAGGTAGGTATTTATTTGAAGGGCCTTCAAAGGTACACCCTGGGGAGCCAGAGGCTGCTGCCAAGATGGACCCCCAAGATGGACTACAGGTCACGAGTTCTTCACACTTTTATAGGTTTGGTTCATTTGCATATCAGGGTTAATTCTCCAATTAAAGCTTCAGTTAATGATGTAGTTTCCCCAAGCTTGCCCCCCCCTTTAGAGGGTTTGGTTTACATTTTGGGCCCAGGACAGTCTGAGTGTCCTTGGAGAGCAGGCCTGGAGAGGCTTTGTTATGTCTACCTAGCACGAGAGACCAGAAGTTAACAGGCTACAGGAAACTTCAGAGTTACACACTAGGCAGTACCGGATTTGAAAAATACGAAAGTTAAAACCTAAGGCATCATTAGGAGAAAAAGAGGATCTGTTTCTAGCTTCTGAACCTGTGGGAACAGAAGGAAACTTCCTTTCTTGCCTTGTTCTGATAACAGGAAAAAAAGAGGTTTTGTTTTTTTAAACACTTTTTGTAAAGACTAGGTAAACATCCTGTTTACGGTGCAGTATTAAAAAAATGCCCTAGGGTATATTACCGTGTCCCACAGCCGTAGGGGAGGAGGAGAGAAGATCCAGCAGGCAGGAATTGTGCAGCAAGATTGATTCATTTAATTATTTTACAAACTCTTTTTATAGACTTTTTTCTTCATAGTCTAATTGGACAAAGGATCAGCCACCCCTTGGGGTGATTGGCTAAAATCCTAAAACATCCATTGTCAAAATATCTTTCTACTGTACCATAAACAAGACTTTTCAAGGTTTCAGGTGTTTCATTGTTTACAGAACTCTGTTACTATCTCTGTGAGAGACAAAAGTCTCTCACGGACTTAGAAAATAGCAAGAAAATCCTTGCTAGCAGCATTTTTGTATCCACAGTGCAGCTCATTTTTTTCTCTCCATTTCATGCCCAGATGCAGCTATGTTGGTGCTATCCCTGATCAAGGCATCTGACACCCTCTCTGGCACTGAGCCCCAGGTATAGTGGCCATGCTGTCAGTATGCTTCTGCTGTGCTCAGTCTGGGGGCAGAGAGAGACTGGAATTGTCTTGCTCCATCTGCATGACCAAGGATGCCATGAGCAGCCGGAAGCACCACTCCTGTCCATCCCTGTAGCAACTCACTGCTGTTGTGGAAGGTGGTTCCCAGTAGCACTGCATTAAATAGTATGTTGGCAAAGATAGCATGGAATTCCTTTTCCATCACCTCCAGACAGGTCTCTTCTGGCTTTTCCTTACTTCTTTTTGGGTCTTTAGCCTTAAAATGCTCTCTTGATATCAGAGTGTTTGATAGATAAAAAAATCTCAAGAGAATAAAATCTCCACAGCTACTAGACACACGTTTGCACTTACTTTGCAGTGCCATCTACAGTCGAAAAAGTCTTGCGACACTCAGATGACACCACAGTGTTTTTCAGTTAGGAGGCAATTCTGCAGCAAAAACTGTGGCACCGCAGTTTTCTTTGCAAGCTGAGTTTGTGGAGTGCAGGCTCGGGACTCAAGGCATTTCTCTTGACCTAGTTTCAGCTGTGCCAGTGGCTCACTAAATATTGCATCAGGCAGTGGGAAGAATATTCGTTCTTCCTCACTCCCACCGTGATCTGTCTCCATGTACAATCTAAATAAGCACCTCTACTGGGACTGCTGAAAACAGGAACTTAAATTTTCTGTTTTAAATTGTCCCTTGTATGAGGCTGTTTGTGATCACTGACTTCTCAGAAAAATAGAATTGGAGGGGCCTGGGTTAGAAGGAACTTAAAGGTCATGTCATTCCAACCTCCTGTCATTGGCAGGAACACCTTCCACTACACCAGATTGCTCAGAGCTCCATCCAGACTGGCCTTGAACACTTCCAGGGGTGGGACATGCACAGCTTTCTGGGCAACCTGTTCCAGGGCCTCATCACATGCCAGTAAATAATTTCTTCCTGTTGTCTAATCTACTTTCAGGTTGAAGCCATTCCCCCTTATTGTGTCACTACATGCCCTTGCAAAAAGTCTCTCTCCTTCTTTCTTGCAGTAAGAAGTTTCTCCCTTTAAGTACTGGAGGGAGATAGAAGGTGGGATGCAAATAGGGCTATCTAAAGTGCATTGGAATTTATGAATGAAAGGCTGTATAAGAAATAGTAACTATTTCAATACCTAAAATTTGAAAGTGCAAATGAAGATACAAGTAAAACTATGAAAGAGGTGAATAGAGCCTCCTTTTTCTACAATTTTTAAAATGTATAGAATTATAGAATAGTTTAGGTTGGAAGAGATCTTAAACATCATCTCATTACAGCCCCCTGCCATATGCAGGGACACTTCCACCAGACCAGGTCAAGGCCTTATCCAGCCTGGCCTTGGCCAAACACTTCTAGGGATGGGGCATTCACAGTGTCTCTGAGTGACCTGTTCCAGTGCCTCACCACCCTCACAGTGAAGCATTTCTTCCTAATGCCTGATCTAAACCTAGTCTTTTTTAGATTGCAACCATTAGCCTTTATTCTATCACTCCCTGGTAAAGAATTACTTTCCATCTTTCTTGTAGGCCTCTTTAGGTTCTGGAAGGTGCTATAAGGTCTCATTGGAGCCTTCCCTTCTCCAGGCTGAACAGCCCCAACTCTCTCAGCTTGTGTTCATAGGAGAGGTGCCCCAGACCTCTGATCGTCTTCATGGCCCTCCTCTGGACTCACTCCAATAGGCCCAACATATGGAAATTGTAAGGGAAAAAGAACACAAATCCTTAAAAATAGAAAGGGTTTGTTTTTCTTCTCACAGATAACTCCCACCTACCCAGCTATCATTTAGGCCCACTGTAAATAGATCATGCATACATACATTGTGTTTCAGACAGACTATATCAGCAAATGTATACAATTTTTTTCCCATTAACACCTTTAAGGAATTTTTTGATTAGAAGTTTTCAACATTAAGTCTAGCAACTTTGATATATCTATTTGAGTTTCTGCTAAGGATTCTGATAGCAAAAGTTAAGCAGCAGCATTTCTGTGAATTGCCATTGTAATGAGCATAAATGGAAATAATAATTTCTATTATTTGTTCTAGTTTCTCAAAGAGGAAGCACAATACTTGATGGATTTCATACACTATGCTGATTTCTAGGTATTAATAAAGTAATCCCAAGTTTGATGTAATTGTTTCTGATTAGTTTTTAATTTTGTTTATTTCCAGGTATGAAATAAGTTTCTGTCTCCTCTTCTAGCATTGATTATGCAGTGTGAACATCCAGTACAACACTGCAGGTACAAAGGGGTGTTCTATGAGCACTGTAAGCCCAAAAGATCATAAATGTCTCTGAGACGACATGGATTGAACCACAATACTACAAAAACCACTTAACTCTCTCCTGCTTTCCTTCCCAAGTGGACAGTAAATTCAACTACTTGGCTCCATGCCCTGGGACTAAAACTTACAAAAATGGGAGTCCAAGTAATACAATTGTCATCTGACTCACTGCACTCAAAATTGTATCTCATTTTTGTAAAAGTTTGCTCTCAAGAATCAAGCCACCTCCTATCCTTACATCCATTCTAAACTTTTCAGTGCTGGGCAGCCATGGATTACATATCAATGACATTCCTGTAGATAACCTTGGTGGTCTGTAGGATATGCTCCTCTCTCCTCTTCTGACTGGGAAGATACATCTCATGCTGCCAGATTGTGAATCAAGGTGGTGATCCACATCCTCATGACAGTAGGCTGGATTTTGGCAGTGTAGTGGACATACTCAAGTACAGCAGCACAACCATAAGCAAAGTGAAGCTATTTAGAAACAGGGGGCAAAAAAAGTTATTTTTTCCTTCTTTTTTTTTTAAGTACCCAGGTGGTTAAATAGTTCCTGTTAGCTCTGATGAGACATTCTTCTGCAGTTCCCCAGCACAAAGTCATAGACCTTGTGCTTGTGTAGTTTGACTTGCTGTGTCAGACTAGCTTAAAAACTTTCTCAGAAGATACCAATCTCCCTTTATGGTTTCATTACACAGGAAATATTTTCAGATGTGCAAAGGGCCAGTCTTCCTTAGCAACTGAACTAAAGGCATGGACCTCTTCCTCCAGAACAACATAATCCCATGGGAAGACTGCTAGATGTACTCTCTCATCTGTTCTGGGTGGAAGAAGCCTTTAAGTCGCCCGCAGGGAGGCCTCTCAAAGTCCAGATCTGTGGACCAAACATTAATCAGTGTGAAGAAGAGGCTGCGGCTCGCTCAAGGGCATCGCACGTATTGCGCCACTAGATGCCACTGTCGAGACACGTTCGTTCTTCGATCCCGCTTATGCAAAAACAAATTAAAAGAATGGCATGATATATTTCTGAGTAGCGTTTTGGATAGCCTTATTCTTAAAACGTGAGGGGGAAATAGAGACTGAGAAACTAAAATTTCTAGCGAATATGGTATAGTTTCCTGAAGCAGAACCAGGGAAATATCTTTTCAGTTTACTGCAAGTAAATGAGTTCATTTTGTATTTAGCTGTTTAAATAGTTATAGGTACTATCTAGAGACAGAATGAAATTCTGTCAGATAATTGCAAGCCTACTCAAACATTACCGAATCAAAACTAGGGAGAGAAGTTGGCATGTGAGATTTCAATTTAATTTGGCCAAGAAAAAATTGTTAGTTCTTCCCTAGTTTTGCCCGTCCTCTTATCTGGGAATATATATACTTTCCTCACGGAGCTGAGAAACTTCTATTCTCTCTTATATGAAAGACAGCAAATAACCAACAGCCAGGAGAGAAAGAAAGGAACTGATAAGATGGACCATTCTTCCATCGTGTTCTTCCAATAATGAAGAAAACAAGAAGCTTTCCATTACTCTGAAGGTGTAGTGTGGAGTAGGAGGACTCCATCCAGCTATTTGATTGGGACTAAAGCAAACCTGCCATCCTATTTCTGGATCTTGGAAACAGAAGTTATCCCTTTATCATGTGCAGTTCTCCTGACCCAGAATGTGTTTGCATGGTCCCACATTTATTTGGTTTGGTAGTTATCTGAAAAGCTGTCCTTGTGCTAAATATTGTTCAGCTCCTGCCCAAGGTACCTGCAGGCAGCAGGACCATTTCCAGGTTTGGATAGGCTAGCAGAACAGGGATCTGAAGCATCAACTGAGAAAGAGTAACACTCTGCAGTAGTTCTGATGCTGTTTTGAGCAAACACGGGACTGTTCTAATTTGACATCATTTGGAAGTGAAATAAAAAGACTTGTGCTCAGAATCTATAAGTGGCAATTCAGTGAATGTTCAGTACTTTGAAAAATGAATTAAAACCTATAGTATTTGAAATTCAAAGTGATGTTAAAAATGCAAAAACATTCATTCATTCATTCTTCATTTTTAGAAGTCATTTTTACCATGCATACATCTTCCCTAGCTGTTGCTGCTTAAGGGTTTGGTCAGCAGTAAATTGCCTGCAGAACATGTGGCTGCTACTTCTTGAAAAACAGCCTTATTGGCTTGCTGCGTGCTGCTTTTAAGTTTATTTTTTTTTAACAGAATAAACTTGTCAGGGCAGATTACATAGAGGATTGGTTTATACTAAGCCAGTAAGTATCTTCTCAGATCAGTGAAGGTATTGTTGACCCACATCACTAGATCTACACTGAAGTGATGTGGATTTCAAAAGTACTCCCTTTTTTAATCCAAATCAGACCAGATCTTGTTTTCAGCAGGGCCTCACAAACCTGCTTGAGCATGACAGAACAACTGCAGCACAGACAGGGGAATGAATGTGAAGGACAGAGGACAGGAGGGAGAGGCAGGAATCTTGCGGGTCAGCTGTGCAAAAAGAAAGAAAACATGGAATATATCATAGTCTGTTACACAGCTCATAGCACTATTCTAACATCTTTCTTATCAGCATTAACACTGGAATAATAGCATAATACTGCCTAGACTGCAAATGGACATTTTAGCAGAGGTATGTAACATTTCCAAGATAAGTGGGAAAATACTTCAAAATTACTGTGACAGCCAGGAAGCTCCAGGTTGACTCACCATACTAGTTCTGTTTTAGCGCTTCACATAATGAGAGTGCAAATAGAATAGGGACCGACGAGCACAGACTCCTTGTCCTGGGAAATAGTACAGGAAAATATTATCTGAAAAAAAAAATCACAGATTAAAATGGTTTTTAAAAGGAAGAAGGACTGGAAGAAACTCTCAGCTATAAGTGCTGGGTATCAGTTTACCCACCAATGACATGGCTAAGAAAACCCCAGGGGCTTGCCCTGCTGGCTGGCTGTGGTGATGGGATCCCTGGCTATGAGACCTTGTGTGGCCCAGGGGGAGAGACCCTGCCACTCAAGCCCCCAGACCCACTGTGCCTTGACATTTGCTTTATCTTGAGGAAACTGGTCATTTCTCTCTGAACATACCCATTTGTTTTTCAGGTATTCTTCCTTGCTCTCTCAGCTCTATTTTTATAGAAAATAATAGAAAGAAAGAAACAAAGATCATTTTTCATGCCAAAGCTCATTAAGCAAACTTGGTTCAGCTCCCAAGCAAAAAGAGAAGGTGGAAAAGCAATGAGAGAGCCTCTTTTTTCCTGTAATTCCATAGCATCCTTAAAGAGCCAACCTGTGAAAAATTATTTTTGTCTATCTTTTAGTTGCCTTAGTAAAGAGTTCACAGCAATGTCTCAGCATTGTCTTATGTCTTGGCTCAGCTATATGGCAGCACAACAAAACCTTTATGATGTTCTTACCAACACAGGCACGTGGCATTACGCTATCCCTTCACCAAAGCACAGAAAAACAAGGCTGGGGAAAAGATACTCAGAGGTGGTATTCTGAGGTAAGAGACCCATTAAGAAATTTTTAAGTGACTGGTGTTGCACGATTGTAAAGGGGATGAGACACAAAACACAATTTCTGTAATAAACAAGTCCAAATAGATGGGATTTAATGATATCATGTAGTCAGTGTGATGATTCACTGGTTACTCTGTAGGACATTGCTGTTAAAAGCCCTCCTCAGGGTCCTTTTCTTTCTGCAGCCTTCTTTCATATGACTTAAGCTTGTATTCAGTCTTTTTCCACCTGACAGATTACAGCCAGATTTTTCTCAACTCTGGCCAACAAAGAGCTCTGTATTACCAGTACAGGCAATACCCTTGCACAGCAGCATTTTTCATGACTCACACATAGTCAAACACCAAAACCAGCACAGCTTTATACAAAGGACAAGCTGAAGGGGAAGAAAATGCAGAAAACTTCTTCTATGAAAGCAGCTTCTGAAAACTAAGAAGCTTAATTTGCCTGCTCCAGTCTTTTAAGGAGTATCTCCCTTTAACAGCTAGTAAATCTCTGATCTGGGACTCAGCTGCTCATCGCATAAAAATGGCATATGTCGCTGAACCTTCAGATGCCTCAGCACCTACAGATATTTTAAACTCATAAGCACTCACAAAAAGTTGTGTCCAGATGGCAAAAGACTTAAACATAGTTTCTCTGTCTCCTTGGGACTTGATTATCTCCTGCCTTGCTCTTTGAATTGCTTTCACTGTTTATATTTTCTAATTTATGTCTCCGTAAAGCATTGTCATTTTGGTAAGGTGAGCTATACAGGCACCTGTAAGTGGCTGCATAGGATATAAAGTAGCTGAAGATTAGATCTGTGGTTCCAATCTGTCCTGCAGAAGGGAAAAACAATCTAGAGATGAAAGGACAATAGGAATTACCAGCTTCTAGGACAAAAGATAAACAAAACCATTATTCTCCCATCACTAAAGAAAGCAGAAAAAAAATTCCGCAGTGACCTCATACACTTCATCTAGGATTGCTTCTCTCAGATCCTAAAATGTAGCTAGCTACATAATGAAAGAAAGTCCATTAGAATGTTTTAAGGAGTTTTTCCTGAAAGCATATGAACAAATGCCATCCTGTTACCTTCAACAGAGTGCTCAGTCACTCTAGCAAACAGAAGTAATTCATTCTATAGCACACTTACCTGGCACAGCAAGCACAGCAATGCCTATAACAATAGAGCTGAAGTGCTAGGCATTTGCCTCATGCACCTGAAAAGGTACCTGAAAAGGTAGGGAGGTAATTTCTTCTCTTAGTGCAAGAGAGAATGCTACCAGTGCATCTCTCATGCTGCGAGAGGAGTACTGAAAATGTTAATGGCTCTCAATGAGGAAACCAGGCTATCAACAGCTGCCCGTTGAGCCCCTTGCACAAGGAGAGAGGAAAGCATTCCTTTGCCTCCTGGGGGACATGGCAGCCTCCCCATAAAACTGCAGCTGCTGGAAAAAGTTCAGGTTTGTGACTCTGTAATGTATCTAATTGGTCTTTTTTACTGCATCTGTACTGCTATACCTGCAGCAGTAAGCATTTATAGTGTTTGTGCAGAGTTCAGACTTACATATATGCAGCTTATAAAATAATCATGTATACCAGTGCTAGTCAGACTTTCTACATGCTGCTAAGTGGGGCTGACTCAAAGCACTACAGCTATGACCACTTTCACAAGCCATTTTACCTCAGAATACTTTTTTTCCCCATTAGATCTATCACCCCTGCAAAATTATATCAACATTTTAATTCTCTAAAGCAAAATAAACACATAAATCCCAATACTCCTTATGAAGGATTTAGCTAAAAATGAAAGAAGGGGGGAAAAAAAGCCTGCACAAGTTTATAACAGTCAACTTGTTCAAAATGTAAGTTTTGAAGCTATCCTGTGAGAAATTATGATACTAAAAAAAACCTGATTCAGCTGAGTTCATAAATCTGATGATTAGTGTGAAACGTTAACACTAAATACATCTGCTACACTGTCTAGAGGCTGCTCTTTATGGTGAGTTAAAGAAAAGCATTGGATGTATCCGAGGTGCTCTACACATTTTCACAGAAGCTTTTTAACAGCTGTAGGGCTACTTTGTCCAGAAGGGGAGTATCAGAGAGCCATGGAAGTTGTAGATCCATTTCAGATACCAAAGTACCGAAAAGGAACATCATCATTAATAAAATGGTATGACCTAAGTGATGCAATCTCGTGAGTAACTTTAACCAGGATCCCAGAAAAGTCCAGAAATGGAAGTGAGAAACTAGTAAGGAAGACGAATGGGTTAAAAGAGCTCAGCACTAAGTCTGCTTGAATGCAATCAGTGCCTTCCAGAGGAAAAACACAGGATAGTTTCTTTAAAAAAACAGTACCTGTAATCCTTTTTTATTCATTACCTGTTTTCATAAATTAAAATTATCTCAAAGTGTTGAGAAATAAGCACTGCATTATCCCAAGGACCTAGATTTTTGTTACTCTTACACTTAATAACAGGCAAGTTGAAATATTTCAGTTGATACAAATGCTAGTACAGGGCTGATTTTCTTTCTGTCTCTGTATAGACAGTGCCCAGTTTGGAATGCAGCTCCCTTCCTGGGACTCAGCTAGGAACAGGAATGTAGCATATGGAGCTGTTTGTAGAATCAGCATTGAAATTTAGTCAAGCAACTTCTGTAATTTTAAATCCATTCTGACACAGCAGAGTTATTCCCTTTCTATAATTAAGTTTATCGTTGCTGTAATAGGAATCGTATCTGAGGTTGGAGAAATGTTACTTTAGCAAAAATGGACGTGAAAAAAACTGCCTCATCAAAAATGGAAAATGGTCAAAGATGTTAATTTTTCAAAAAGAAACTGTAAACAAGTCATCTAAGCTGTTGAAAAATAATGCTTTCACCTGTTTTCACATTATTGTGATTTTACAAAACTAACCCGTAAGCAAAATAGTATATTCTATAATTTACACTTAGCTTTGCACCCAAAATAATTTCTGCCCATTGCAACAAAGGCAGACTTTTTACTGCAGCTCCACGTAATGCATCTCTGGGATTCTTAGGCTGCCAGGTGTTTTATATAACATTCTTATGGAAAAAAAAAAAAAGAAAAAAAATATACTCCATTCCTATAAAAATAGCAGGTCTCGTCATATTAACACAGTCAAAGCAATCTCGTATGCAAAAGAAATGAAAATAGCTACAGCAGCTCGATAAGGAACAACCAGTATAGGAAACAAAAGAAGCCAACATAAGGGATGAATTTTGAATTCTGAATAAAATGAGAAGTTCTGATTAACTTAAAATTTACAGAGTGTGAATGCCTCACTGATTGCCAGTGCTATCTGACAGCATGTGCAACAGTCCAACATAACTTATGGACAGGAAAAAACATTTCCATATTACACATCACGACCAGTTTCAGGTAGGCAACTGTCACTGCCAGAGAGGGAATGGTTAGTACAAAAAAAGGAATCTGTGTAATGGCTGAGGTTGCAGCCTAAGAAAGCTACATGCAAAGGCTTTCTCGAATGAATCTCCTCTCTTCCCCACAGCATGGAGTTATATACGTGGACCCATGCTCATTTATAGAGAGGCAGCATAGATCCATGAGAAAGTGGGTTTGTACTAATCCAAAAATATAAGTGAGCCTGAGTGTATAAATATCAGACAGGTTAGATTTCCAGAACCAGAAATGTTTTATTATAGCAGGTAAACAAGACAACCACTAAGATACAGAGAGTCAGTTGTAGGCTTAACAAACTAAAAATACTCCTATCAAATTCACTTGACATCTCAGCTTTAAAAAGTCCCAGCCTTTAGCAAATATAATTTAAATGAAAAAAATATGATTTGTTCAAATCTACTCCAAGATTTGACATAAGGTTATTTTTTAAATTAATTGAATTAAAAACTAGTTCTATTCCCCATCCAACTAACGACCTCTTTTATATACAATTAACACATGCCTTGACAAATTTAGCTCTCTTTTGTTTTGAAGCTCAACATTTGACCTTTTTACATGCTCAGTATTGCTTTCTACAAATTAACTTTATTTTTAGATTAAATAATTACCGCACTTCTTTTTCTTTTCTTCCAAAAAGCAGCTGCCATCAAAAAGTAATTATGGGATATTCTCCCCATTCATGTTTCACTATTAAAAGTATTGCTCGAACAATTAATAAACCTTGTTTAAGATTACATTTGGCAAGGTAAGGCTTGAGATTTAATAAGCATAACTGAACTTATATGTTATTTTTACCATATAGACTGAGTAGAAAAATTTAGTCAACAACAAGAAATGCTAATTGTATTTTTTCCCTATTTCCAAGGGAGATATTTTGATATTATATCTAGAACATTCATTTTGAGTAGTGGCATTCTACTTATCAAGAGTCTGCAAACAGTATATATTTACCTTGTAGAGACACCAACTGTGAATATTGAGGACAGGAATATCTCTGTAACAAGGAAATAGTTACAAGCCCTACAAAGTGCCCTGACCTGAGAATTTAGTTACTTGCAATGGATGAAATGCCTGGAACCACAACAAGGTTAGCATTTGCTGAAGTGCTGGGTTTTTTCTGAATGAAACAATTCATCTTCGCACAGAATCTGAATTCACATGCTGATGGATTATCCATTAGCCTATTATCAATTTACCTGGAGAAATCAAAGGACTTAAACTGAGGAAGAAATGAGTTAAAATTCTTTTGAAGAACCTGGAAAAGCTTTGAGATAACAAAATGATTGTTCTAGTTTTCACACTTAGTAGTGCCAGTGTAAATGACGACAGTAAAACCTAAGAATTACTTCATCCTATCTGAACTGGGAAATAATTTAATTCTGAGCCTGCAACATAACTAGTTCTGTAATCAGATGAAAACATTTCTACAGAGCTTCCCATTAAAAACATGTGCAAAATGTCACATTACCTGTGTCTTTCAAGACTTTACAGCATCATCTGTCTCATGCACATCTTGGTTAAAATGCTGGTCCTAGTCTTTTGTGACAGCTTTTCAAATATATTTTCCCTCTCTACTTACACAGGCTCATTTTCTACACTGGCCAATAGATTTTAAAAATAATCGCACCCCATCCAGGGCAAATATATAAATAAGCAATGTCCCATCAGCAGGCACCATATGGCTGGAGTTTATTTGGGTTTTTCACAGAGGTATAGGAGATCCATAATGAAGTGCTGAGAATTAAGGCACAGCACAAGCTTCAGTGATCCATGGGATTTTGGGGAACTGTTGTTGCCTACCAAGTCAGTAAATTCTTTAGCTCATGAAACTGTGGCCAATAGCCCTGGCACTCATCCTGTGCTCCTGGAAGGCAGTAACATTCTGTCACTGAAAAGAAGCACGATTTTAAGAGCATTCTTGAAAATAACAAACCCTTTATTCTGCCTGAAATGTATTAAAGATACCTGTATGTGAACATAAAATACAGGTCAAGATGTGATCTGAGAAATGTTCATGGGGCAGATGGCACATACACAAGGCAAGGAGTCAGTTGTGGCCATGCAGGTCTCTGTATGTGAAGGAGCAGAAGAAAAAAGTTGAACACCCTTGTACAGAGCTGAGAGGCACTCAGAGCTTTCAGAAGATGCAAGTGATGGTGCCACATCATGGCTGTCAAATTGCCCAAGGAGCTGCATACTTCTCAGGCAATCTGTGAAACCTCGGAGTTACTAAACAGGACTGACAAAGCATTGCAAGCTCTATTTGATCACTGTCACAAATTCGCTAAAGCAGACAAGACTTGTCCAGAAAGGTGGCATGGTCAACATTTTTTTCTCTTTGCTGTGAAGAAGAAAGGTAATTTAGTTCTGTTGATCATGAGTGATGTTAGTAACATTTTAAGTTCTTCATTGATTCCAGAAGATCCAAGTTTGATTGCCTCTGAAGTCTGCCTCTGAAGCCCTTTGTTAACTTCAGGCAGAAGAATGAATTTTTTTTAATGATACTAAGTATCTGCAAAATCATAGAGATACATGCATGAAGAAGAGTCTTAGAACAACATATCCCATGGGAGTGATGGATGTCACATCAACTTTCAAAAATGTTTGCCCTCAAGAAGTAAGGGGCAGAGAGAGGGGACAGATCATTCAAGAATGTTTGTTAATGCAATGTGCACATAATAGTCCCAAGTCCCAATACCCTCTGTACAGATCATGCATGAACTAAAGGGAATGCTTTTTGGTAGGTTTGCTAGATAGTAGGTGCAGCTTTCAAAAACATCAAAAAGGTTTAGAATCCTTGGGAAATTTGGGCTGCTTAATAGCAGTAATTTCTGAAGATATAAGTTAGAAGAGCTTTTATCTTTACTGCAGATTTCAGTGTGAGGCTAGACATAGCTGAATTATCTCAGAGCAGGTTACTACAAGAGATACTTGTAGCTCTAGCCACAGCTACAAAGAACAGTATCTGGCAGTGTATGCATTATATAGTTAGTTTTCCATTGGGTGGCTCCACTGGATTCAAGGTATGCTAAAATGCTATTCTCTGAAGGAAGAGTAAGAATACAGGATTCTGAAACAGATCTAGCCAGCAGTAGATCTCCTAGCAGCATTAAATGAAATCTTGTCCAAGGCCAGTCTTTTTTCTCTTGTATTTTTCCAGCAGCTGAGTTTGCCTTTGTTCTTATGCAGCTCTGAACTGTGTCTTGGCAACACGAGATTGGCAAAGTGAAGGCATTTTTCAAACTGATACTAAATGATGGACAAAATGCCAACTGACTAGATTTAGCTGTCATGGCATATAGAAAATCTACCTCCACTATATGTAAGCAATAAATTATGATCCTTTTAGTACTTTTTGAGTTTCAGTTGAAAACACAGTGAAGAACAAATGAATTTATCCTGCCCTTTTTTAGCTCCCCTATTATCTTGCCTGGATTGCAGCAGTTCTGTAGAGGTACATGAGTTAGCAGTTTGTCTTAGCATGTCGGAAAGAATGTGTTGACTGAAAGGAATAAATAAAATACTGAAAGTACAAGAAAGAGAGAAAACTTCTTTTCTGTCACTGTAGAATGGTAAATTTAAAAAAATAAAGTTTTACTTGCAGCCTCAAAAATGCCAAGGTATTATGCAGCTCCCATTCATTTGAATAGGAATATATAAATATAACAAGTCATACCCCTGTATTTGTGCAACTACTAAAAACTTTCTTTTTCACATTAAAATTGCTATTAAATACTGAAACTGATTTCCATTCAAGAAAGCAGTCATGGCTTAGTATCATTTAGTCCAGTTTAAATGCAGCCAAGACCTTCATGCCCAGTGTGATCAGTTGTCAGTTATGTTAAACAACTACTATCAGCAACATCTATATGAGAAACAATAAAGCATATACAGCACTGAAAACGTCAGTACAATTTTTTTTTTTTTTTCAGTGTGACCTAAAGATGATTTAACTGTCTTAACAACTGCTTCCCTGCCATTTTCCCCAGCAGCACATTAATTTTCAAGTTTATTTATTTGGTATTCTCATCCCAAACTTCTGGATATTTTAACCTAGTCATAAAAGAAACAACTCTTGCCAGCCTGGATCTAATTTCATGTCATAAATCTCTTCAAGCAGGAAATCCTCTGATATCCTTTGATATCCTTTGATATGTTATCTTGCATCACCTCCACTGTAGGCTATGATGCTGCCATCTTTTCCCCACTCTTCTGTGTTTCCAGCGATATATTTCTTCCACTTAGGGGAACCTCTGTATCTCTGTGTCCATAAGGCCTTGAGGTTATACACAACTGGAAGCTGTTTTTTCCAATTATTTCTTTTACCTTGCTCTACCTTTTGCCCTTCTGTGGGTATGAATTGTAGGAAAAAGGGTATGGGGACTGAGAGTCTTAGTCTGTGCTGTAGGCTGTGACTGTTCTGCCCCAAATGTGAGTCAGAGCAGTCTCAGTTAGTTTCTGCTGCCCTCAATATCCATGAAATAAATTGCAGGTATATATGGTTCATTCTCAAACTAGTATTCCCTTCAAAATGTTCCATGTTCATGTCCCATTTTCTGTAGAGGCCATCTGCACCCAGAGAAGGGAAAGAGCTTCATAAAGCCATTTTACACCCTATAGGGCCTTTTTGCTCTGAATATGGCACAGGGAGTCCCTAATGAAACAAAGAAACCATCGAAGGAATTTTTCTGTAGGATTTTGCAGGATGTATATTGTGCAACTGCATTTCTAACAGTTTATTCAATAACATCAAGCCTACACAATGGGTCTGAAGTGTATTACAAATATATGGGAATCTAAAATTAATGTGTTTAGCATTAGATCACCTACTGAACATTAAAGGCAGGAAATTTTGGATTTCTTAATAAATATTTTAATAATTATACTCAGATGGCCAGAGAAAGTCATAACTACAATTGGTTAAAAATAGAATTTCTCCTCAAAAAATGTTCAAGTACTTTTTCTTGTCACTTGTTAGTATATTGTAGGGAAAATAGACCAAAAATAGATCTAAAAAAAAAATCAAATGTTTTGTGTTTCTCCTTATGTTAAATACCTACAAATTTAGGCATTTTAGAAATTTGTCCCATTTATTCATATCTGTCCCTCTGTTTGGCCACAGAATATAAATGGACCAATTAAGACCACTAATTCACTTCCATTTTTTCCCATTCTTTTGACATCCTATGATTGAAATCTTTCAGAGCTAGAAAATGAAAAGTGGTGGTGTGAACTTGTAACTGTTTTACTTTGTTTTTAAAACCTTCAAAATACTAAGGATGCATGATTTTGTTTTCAAACTTCAGGTTGATACAGAAGCGTATTTCAACAGAGAATCTTTTCACTGTAAAATCTTTCAAGTGAAAAAAATTTGCTAACAGTACTCATGTTCATAGTACTGAAGGTTTTTAAGCTCTGATTCAGAAGTACCTCAGCCAAAAATCAATGGAGTTTGGGAAAAAATATTAAAGAGCTCGTGTTTGAACAGAATGTAATGTCTTTCTTCATCAAGCTGTGTTGGATACAATAAGGAACAATATGCTGGACTAGGCGGACTTTTGCTCCGATGCCATAGCAAGAGTTTGGCTCTTTTTCTGGCACTGAAGTTCTTTCCAGTTTACATTCAGAAATAATGAACTTAATGGGGCAGACCTCAAGCCTTATACAACACTGAGCTGATAATTATATCAGACTTTACCATGTAAAATACATTGTACTACCCATAAAAGATACTAAGATAGTTTAGCCCAGTGACATTAACTTTCCGTGGCTAGCTGGTGATGACACATATCATGCTTCACTATTGCACTAAATCATTAAAGCTAGCATACTTTTAAGCATGCAAATTTGGACAAAGAAATCTGAGGCCTTTTGATCCTGACTTTAACTAGTGTAGGCAAGTTTATTGTTTATCCTAAGTATGCACTTTTGTTTTCTGAATGCCATCCAATCATCACTACCCACCTTGAAGTACTACAGATAGCTCCCCTCTTCACTCAATTTTACCCTTTTTTGAAACAGAGGTGTTTTCTGTAGCCTTTTTGCTTGGGCAAGTCTTTGCCTAAACTTAATAAAGTTATTTTAGTCTTTTCATATAAGTCAGCATACAGCTAGCCTCCAAATCACTTTTATTGCTCCTTCCTTTCTTTCTTCTCTCCTTCTTGTAATTTTTTCCAGTCATAGGATGCCAGAATGGAATGCAGTATTTCAGGTGTAGTCATCGATGCTAAAGGGGAAGGAAGGTATCATCTTCCTCCTTTGCTGACAGAATATGCCACCTCCACAAAAAAATCACTGTATCCCTTGTTCCTCCCACTCTCTTCAAATCTCTACAAATGCATTCCTTTCAAAATGCTTCAGATGTAGTAACCCAGAAAGATGCAAAGAGTTGAGCTAAAACTGGAGAACGATAGGAAGGCAAAGCAAAACAGGAGGAGTTCAGTAGAAGAGGACTGTATAAACCTACATGTGTCATGGTGGTCAAATGCAGGTAACAAAAGATCAACAATCATGGAGGAAAAGAAGCAGGGGAGTGATTCACCAAGCTTTTTAATGTTGTGTATTCAATTATACTTGTGGAGGAGAATCCTACCCAGGCAGTGAGGTTGCATTTTACGTCTGCTTTGTCACATCGTAAACAACGACACAATGTGTAAGACAGGGGAGAATCAAACCCCATATGTTCTCAAATCTGCTGAGCCTTTTATATGCCTTTTTTTTTTTTAATGGGGAATTCATAAAATACAACTCTTTCCTACAAAGACTTCCAGTTTCAACAGATGAAAATGTTTTCATGAGAAAGGCTTTCCATGGAAATACTCCCAACTTTCAGTCCTCTGTGGTTAGAGCTCCCGCAGCCCTGAGTGCTGGAGTCAGCCACCCTCACTTGCCAGGGAAGCAAGGGCAAACAGGGAAACAACCTTGGCACAACAAGCAGCTACAAAACCTTGGCACAGCACTGCCTGCGGAGTGAGGAACGAGTGGGACTGTCGAGAGAAGTGTGAGGAACACATTGGCCCAAATTCCCTGCAGATCTGGGTTTCTACTTTTCAGACAAAGAAGAAAGCAGCATATTTCAGCTCTCCCTTCCTTTCCCCACTACAGCTCAGTGACTGCCCCAACCTATGCCATCTTTTAAGAGTCCCCTAGAAAGCATGAGCAGATGTGAACTGGACACCAGCACCTCAATCCAATGTGGTGCCTTCCTTACACATTGTAACAAAGACAACATTGCCAGTTGGCCAAAAAACCAGGATTTTGAGTTCAGCATCAGCTGAGAGTGACTGTATGCAGCAAGACAGGTCACCACAGCACAGAGCAATGCTAATCCAACAAATAATCTGCTCAGCCAATTTCCCAGGTTTGCCTTCAGGCATCGAGATTGACATCCCAAGTGGACAGGAACAATATACAATCTTTCCAGCTGAAGCATACTTATATTATCCACCCTGCACTGCGAATCAGAGTAATAAGGAGTTACCAGAAAGCAGGTCATTTTGGCCCTTCAAGAAGGACTAAAATCAGAAGGCTTATTTTGTAAAAGGAGGAGTTTTACTGACTCTTAGTAGTGATTTACTCTAAGTTGAATTTACACGGAAATTAGAACTAAACTCGCATACTTAAAATTAGAATAATGAAAAACAAATTACCATTTTGAAATCTGTATAGTAGTCTATTAAAGATAGCTTAAGACATGCATTGTTCCTGAGAAAAGAAAGAATAAAAGCATGATTGAAAGTTTAGCCTGACCTGTTTAAGCATGTTAAATTCTCAGTTATATTGTGGTGAACTTATAAGCAGTTATTCAGCTTGGCTCCAGTTACAGATACTCTACATGTCAGAACATGCAGACCTGGAATATGGGCAGAGGGCTAAGCACACAGTGGCAGCATCTGGAATACAGTAATTCCTCTTCCCAAATCTTTTTCCCTAGTATATTTCTGACTCCAGCTCTGGTAGCTGGTTTTGCTGGAGGAAATCACCATTGCTTCTTTCTCATTTGAGTAAAGGGTTTTAACAACAAAACACTACTGGGAAACCTGGGGAGAAGGTAAAGAGTCTGTCTTCACAGTTGCACCAGTTTTCAGCATTGCTTACATTCAGATGGGGGCACTTTGTCTCCTCTGGTCCCTTCCCATCCCAGCTAAGCATGCAGAAGTCTCCAGAAGTCAAAACAGTGCACTATGACAGAAACCCAATTAACATATTTTAAAGACCCCCCCAAAAAAGTTACTTTTGGCTAAAATCTTTTTTTCTGTTAGTTCTGGCAAAGTTTACTGTGTTTTCACAGTATTAAAAATCAACATTCTCTGTATTAAATTAACTTTCATTATTTCAATATGAAATTGGAAAGCATACAAGAAAATGCAAACATAGATTCCTTGAAGCTTGTCTTCTGCAAAGCTTCAGTTGAAAATTACCACATAAATTAAAGTGCACCTAAAAAGAAAACTGGAACCAGAATGTTTATGGATGTTTATGGAATGTTTGTGAATGTTTATGTGACATGTGAATGTGGATAAAATTCAAACAAGAATTCGAGGCAACATTTGGTTGCCGAAGTAGTTTTATGACACCATCTTAAGGATTCTGATGGTGTTTGTTCAAAAGAAGCCAAGCCTCAAGGGAAACAGGTGTCCCTGGGAGGACCTGCTGGATCTCTCTTTGTGAGGAAGCAGACGGAACTTGCAGTTTCTTCTTCCACTTTTGTACGAAGATATTTTTGGTAGAAGAAAAGAATTCTGGTCTCTGTGCAACTGCTCACTTGGTTTATTATCTTTAGCACATCATAAATACCCTTCCAAGGTCACTTCCTATGAAGTGCTGAGTATCTTTATGCAGTGTTGAGGCAATGTAGAAATGCTGCACAGAAGAAACAAAAATCTCCTTGTTGATAAAGAAAATTAAAATAAAAAATTACCACTATTGCATGGAGTCCTACCCCAAGTTATTCCAACTCCTTGGAAATCACCTGCAGGCAGGCCACTCCAAAGGGGTATCCAGCACTGTTTACTATCTGTCCAGGGGGCATTGAGAAGATTATTTAGGCTGGGATTCATCTCAACTAACTTAATTAACAGCCTTAAATTTCAGTATCTAAAATATCTTTCAGATTTTCCTAAAGACAGTGGAGTGATCATGACAAATGATACTTTATTCCTTTCTAGGCTGAGAGCCTTAAAAGGGGAATAGCAACACCAAAATGGTAAAGCAATACAGTTATGACAGGCTGTCCCCATGACTCTCTGCAGCCCCTTAGGCAGGCGTCACATTTTCACTTTGTGGGAGCTGAATTACCAGAGTACTGATTTTCAAAAGCAAACAGATCTTATCACTGTCACATGAAGCAAGATTTAACCTTCTGGAGAAGGATGGTCAGAGGTTTCCTTCATGATTCCAGATGGCCAGCATGTCATCCATGCTGCTCAGCCTGGAGCAGCAGAGAGACTGGAGCATTGTCTCAACCCCTGCACCCTTTAACATGAGCTTCTCAGTCAAGCCCTGGGAATATCAGCCACAGGAACAGTTCCCTAATGGTAAATTAACTTCCAGTTTGAGTCCTTTAGCCAAGACAATATATTTTTAAATCCTATACTTTAACTCAGGCAGAAGTTTTGCATAACCTTTATGCAAAAACCTATGAGATTCTATGAGCTGTGCAATGCAAATTCATAAATCAGTCAACCGTAATAGACAAAACTGACCTGGAAACACATCAAGGTTCATTTTTTTCTCATTTTCCTAGTATAGATTACAAACATCCAGGAAATCCACTCAGTATAGGTGAATTCAACAGAAAATACCTTTTTTTTTTTTTTCAGAGTATGCCTCTAAGTTGTTTTATTTAAACAAGAAGAAAAGAAATCAAATTACAATTTTCTTCCTCTTGCAAGCTTAAGCACGCTTAGCAGGTACAAATTACTACTGGAATAACAGGAAAGAATAGGAAAATACTTGTTATCTATTATGTGCATTACTGCAGCACAATCAAGTACCTGTCAGGGAGCACTCCACAGAGATGGAATAAAACCATGTACCCTGCTCAAAGAGCTAACCTGCTCTGGAGGACAAGAGGCACAGTCCCATCTAGACAGTCATGAAAAGCTGGGAACTACTAGGAAAACTATGGTCAGCACAATGAGCAGATCAGTGTAATTGCTCTTAATTGGACTATTTAATTCAAAATTACATTGTATCCAAACATTTTATAAAAGGTGGTTATGGTTATGCTGATTTAGTATTTTTTTCTTTTATTTTTTTTATGTATTTAGTTACCTGTTTTTAAAAGCCATCTCCTTTTGGAAACTATTTATTGGTCACTGAATTTTACTGTTGTCTTGTAGGACAATTTGGGTGGGAGTGTTTCTTTGACTTTTTCAAAGAATTTTCATAGATTAGGAAAACAACTCTTTCTCTTACAAAATGCAGGACATCTTTACCTATCTACTTTTTTAAGCATTATACTAAGAGGCATGTCAACAACCTTTCAACTAACTAAAATGTCCTGCAGTGTAGTGGCACTGTTTTTCTAACTCAACATCAAAGCAATAACTTCCCAAACTTCTGGAACTGCTTGTGAGTCCAAGATCTTAATTGTATCACTATTGCTTCAGTCACTCCATGTTTTCTTTTCTCTGTAATCTTCGTGTAAAGAGCATGCTGCTTTATCAGCTGGACAGCCCTTGCCTCTCATCTCAACCCCAGACTTTTCTGCACCGTAGCACCATCAGGCTAGAGAGAGAACAATCCTTCAGAAACTGGCGTTTTAGTTCACTATTCTCCAGATTCTGGGGCTGATTTTATCAAGACTTCATACTGGATTCATCTGTTCATTTCCCCTATGACTTTTGGCAGCTCCGAAATTCCTGCTGACTTTACCAAAAAAAGGAACATAGTTTATCGAGAAAGCAGGAGTGTAATACTGACATACGGGGAGAAGGAAAGCTTGTGTAGGCAGTCAACAGAAGGATAAGGAAAGCCCAAAGGAGTCATCGCCTCAAAACGTTCTGTTTCACATTGCTGAAACTGCTTATTTGTATACGCTCGTAGATATTTTGTGTTAATTAGGTGTTATTTAATGATCTCAATCACTTTCTAGGGACCTGTGGCCAAATACAGCCCACACGACAGCTTACACTATCCACGACTTCCTCAAATACCCCGCTGTGGGGTAACGTAAGGGAGTTACTCAGTTGCAAATCCGTATTTGTTACACCCGGATTGTTCAGCCCTGCCAGCACGGTTCTGGGACAGCCATCGCGGCTGAAGCGGGTAAATATTTTATATACAGACTGGTACTTACACGCTTTTCCGCATCATGATAAAGTTTAAATCTCAGTCTTGAGCTGTCAATTTTCAGGTCCTTTTCTTTTCTTAAAGCTCATTATTATTATTTATTTTAGGATCTCTAAAGTTCCTGGCGGGTTTAAGTGTAGTTTTGGTGTTATTTTGGTTTGGGGTTTTTTTTGCTTCAGCTATGGAGCTCACTCGGGTGTATTTCGTGGCTGCTGTTGTTCCCTCCTCTCCCGAACCGCGATCCCTGGGTAGACGGGCGGGGGCAGTGGCCGCCAGCAGCCGGCACGGCCCCCCCCGCGCTCGAAACCTCCCGGAATTCCTCATCCTGCCCCCGGCCTGAGCGCGCCCATCGTGGAAACCGCGGCGAACGGCGCCCAGCAGCCGCGGCGGGGCAGGCACAAGTACGGCGCTGCGAGGCGGGAGCGGAGCGCGGGGCTCTCCCTGCGAGAGGCGGGCGGGAGCGGCTCCGCGCCGAGCGAGCCGCACTGAAGCCCCGCATGGCGCGGCTCCACATGGCGCGGCCCCGCTCGGCGGCAAGGTGAGTCTCCGGCAGCACCACCTGGGCCTGGGGAAGAGGGGAACGGGACGCCGAGCGGAGCCTCCCGCGGGCTCCCGGGCGAGGCAGCCCGGCAGCAGCGGCTGAGCGGGAGCGCGGGGGCGCGGGGGCGGCGGGCGGGAGCCGGGCGGGGCGCGGGCGGCGGCTCCCCCTGGCCGGGCGGCGCTTGGTTTCTCCTGCCAGGGGAGGCAGGGCCAGGCGCGGCGAGGGTGGGCGCGGAGTTGGCGGCAGGGCTGGGGGCAGTCGGCGGCGAGCTCCGGAGGAGTTTGTTCTGCACGCGGGGCGGGAGGTGAGGGACGGGCTCCGGGACCGGGCTCGCCTCCGCTGCGCTCCGCGGTGGGTTTTGGGGCCGGGAGTTTGTAGCGGCCGTGGCGGAGGGGAAGAGCCCCGGGGCAGGGACAGCGGGTGGGGAGCCGCGGGACACGGTGGGCGGTGGCGGGTTAGATCCTCCTCTTCCCCTCCGTGCTACGCCGGTGAAGTCGACGGCCGGGTGGGAAGGTGGCGGCGTGAGCTGGAAGTGGGCGAAAACTTGTTCCTCCGCGTGTTCTCCCGCTCTCCCGCGGGGCCGGGGCCACCCGGGCGAGCCGCTTATCGGGGGCGGAGGACGAGACGCGGGCCGGGGGAGGGAGGGTGGGCGCGGGCAAGAGGAGCCGCGCCGCCCCGCCGCTGCCGTGTCCCTTTCCTCCCCTGCCGCAGGTCTCGCCGCGGGAAGCGGAGCGGAGCCAGCCCCCGAGGGCAAACTCCTGCCCCCGAAGAAAGGGCTGCCCGGAGCCGGCCCCCGCCTCGCCGCGCCGCCCGGAGCCGGAGGTGCCCGGAGGGAAAAGTTGCGTGCGGGGCCGGGCCGGGCGAGATGCCGGGGCGCGGCGCGCTCTGCCTGGGGCTGCTGCTGCCCGTCCTGCTGGGCTGCGGCTCGGCGCAGCCCGGCGGCTGCCCGGCCCTCTGCGAGTGCTCGGAGCCGGCCAAGACGGTGAAGTGCGTGAACAGGAACCTGACGGCGGTGCCCCCCGACCTGCCACCCTACGTGCGCAGCCTCTTCATCACCGGCAACCCCCTGACCCACCTGCCGGCCGGCGCCTTCCCCGCCCAGCGCCTGCCCGACCTCGCTTCCCTCAACCTCAGTGGCAACCACCTGCGGACCGTGGAGGCCGGCGCCCTCGCCCTGCCCGCCCTGCGGCAGCTGGACCTCAGCGGCAACGCGCTGGCCTCCTTCAGCCCGCAGGCCTTCGGGGAGGGCGGCAGCCCGCTGGAGGAGCTGGCCCTCCGCGGGGCCCTGCGCGACCACGGCGTCCTGCTCAGCCTGGCCGCTCTGCTGCAGTCCGGGACCCTGCGCAACCTCAGCCGCCTGGAGCTGGCCGACAACGGGCTGCTGCTGCTGCCCGCTGGCATGTTCACTGCCCTGCCGGCCCTGCAGCAGCTGGACCTCAGCAACAACTCCCTGGTGGGCCTGCGAAATGTCTCTTTCCAGGGGCTGGGCCAGTTGCAGAGCCTCAACCTCAGCGACAACTCCCTGAGTGTGCTGTGGAACAGCACCCTGGCCCAGTTCCGCAGCCTGCCCGCGCTCCAGCGCATCGTTTTGGGCCACAACACCTGGGTCTGTGACTGCGCCATCGAGGACCTGGTGGCCTGGCTCAAAGAGAGCGACCAGGTGGAGGGCAAAGAAGCCCTGACATGTGCCTCCCCTGACAAGATGTTGGGCAAAGCACTGCTGAAGATCAACAGCTCAGACCTGAACTGCTCTGTGCCCATAGATCTGCCTTCCCAGCTACAGACTTCATATGTCTTCCTGGGGATAGTCTTGGCTCTCATTGGGGCCATATTCCTCCTAGTTTTGTACTTGAACCGAAAAGGAATCAAAAAGTGGATGCACAACATCAGAGATGCCTGTAGGGATCACATGGAGGGCTACCACTACAGATATGAGATCAACGCAGACCCCAGGCTAACAAACCTCAGCTCCAACTCGGATGTCTGACAAAATGCCCCAGGTGCAGGGCAGTGCAAAGTACCTATGCATGAAAAGTAGACTTATGCTTTACCCTCGTGCTTGCTTCCATCTCCCCTGAAAAGTCTCAGACATGCTTGTAATTTGAGGGGGATATGCCTCCCTGTGACGTCAAGTTAATTTTTGTTTTGAGACACCGGACAGCTGAGCATGGCGTTCAGCTGTATGTAGGAAACAAGCTGCTACTTATTTTCCTCCTTACCTGTCTGCACTTGTGGGAAAGTTTTTTTCAAGACGTCAAAAGAAAAAAAGGATTCTGATGATCCAAAGCCACCAGAGTTTATAAAATGTTTACTAATGCAGACGCCATTCAACAAAAGCTGCCTCAACTTTTTGGGAAAATAATGTTATGTTCCCCTGTGCCAGTTTTGATCTTGTATATCTGAATTGAGATGCAATGATTACATTTCATAGACTACCTTGAGATTTTAAAAACCAAACAAAATCCTTTTAACAGCTCTTCAGAAGGAAATAAAATAGCAAGCATGCACAAATACTGTATAGTTTTACACGTTAGGAAATTTATGATCTCAGTAAGTCTCTTACTGTTTTGTAGTTATTTTTGATTGTAGTTTACGTGACTTGAGAGAATTTTTTATACAAACTGCATCTAAACTCCATCTAAACTCAGTCTGAACTGTTAAATTCAATAAACAGTCTTACAAGAACTGTTGTGTTTGCTGTTCAATGAGAAAAGTATGGACATCTAAGAATGTGAATAGCGCTACAGTCTCTGAAGTAATAGCCCTGCAGTAGTAATATGAATAAAATTTTATACAAATGTGTAGCTTAGAGGCATAAATGTTTGACAATTTTCTGATATATGCTAAGAGAATTACACTGAGCTTAATTACACTGAGAATTAAATGACGAGAGCAGTTTCACTTGGCACAAACCCCTCAGACTGCTCTCTGCGAGCACCTGCATAATGTCAAGACAGATGCTAGGGTCCACTTTCCTGGGAAGGTACAAGCTAATAGAATTTTCATAAGGTCTTCTCTACCAAATAAAAAAAAAATCAAATTAAATTGTGGAGTTGGTAAGCTAAAGAAAATTTTACCTGAATAGAATTGCTTATTATAAAAAACCATGCTTGTGTGTCCTGAACTAAATTAAATGCAGCTCAGTTGTGTGGCTGGCAAGCTCTAGGCTTGTCCATCACTACAGCATTTGTTAGATCGCTGTTTCCTTTTTAAGGTCTCAGTACTTGTGAAGTTCTGTAGCGATCTACATCCAGTAACTTGATGGAACTTTACATTTATCTCAATGCATTTAACAGGTGCACTTCAGTATGGTATGTTGCTTACTACTTGCTTGGGAATGCATTTTCTTGTAAATAGGTAAAGCATGCAAGAAACCCTGTCAGAATGCCTACTTTAAGATGCAACTCTGACCACATATAGAAAGGTTAGCAAGAACCTTCCAGTTGTTGCCAATAATTATTGCACTTTTTCTAATCTATTTATGGTTTCTTAACGAAAAAAAAATACACCAGCTGTAAAAGTGTGATGTGACTTGATATATATCAGTTTATTTGTGGAGCTTTTTCCATGGTCACTATAACTTGAAGCTCTTGAGCATCTCTCAAATTTTATGAATTGCTGGCTAATTCCTTTTGATTTCAAAAGTGGCAGTTCTCTCATAGATGTATACATTTGGTAAAGAGCTCATAAATATAAAATAGTCTTTAAAGTATCAGAAGAAATATAATCTATTTTGGGCATCAGTATTATTCAAAAGCATTTTTCATCTCCTTGCGACTTCAGACAAAGCAAGTAGCACAACTTGCTTTAGGCTAATTTTCTATTGCTTTAAATTGGATTTGTTTAATAGCAGTGATTTTTTTATGTACTTATGTGCATTTACCCTTAAAAGTAAAAAAAGAATGGCTATTAATTACAATTAATGTTTTGTAAATCAGTATATTTTGCAATTAATGTGAATTAAGTGATAGCATATTTCTCCTGCTGTAATTTAAATGTTTGAGCAATATCTGGTTAACGGCATATGAATTAAGTTTGCGGATTCTTATAAAGCAGACTGCCCGTCTGAGTATTAGCTGCCCATATTTTAAGGATAGTGTGAAAACCCCCGTGTGAAGAACTATTACTGTTGCCACTATGCAAACTGTTCATACTTGGTATACATCAGATAGTTTATGTAAGAAGCTAGAACTTGCAGTAGCTACGCAGTGTGCTTTGTTGTATTGGTTATTCTGGAGATTATCGACTTACACTTACCTGTACAGTGCCAAGAGGAGTAGAGCATCATCCTTGCTTAAGATGCTTCTGTAATATAACAGATAAAATGTGTGCAAACCAAGCCATTTCTTGGGCAATTTCCTGAGTTTTGTTAACAGATACTTTAAAGTAACTACAGTAAAAGCAATTATCCTTGATGTGTTAATGTAACTGCTGTGCATTTGTAGAGCTGTGTAAGGACAGGCAACGACTTTTAATTGCAGTCTCTTACCAATGGAGCGAGTATTTGTATAGTGGGCAAGTGTAACTGTTGTTGCTGTTACTACACGTATTATTCTAAAGATTATTATTACTATTATTTTCGTATCTTAGTCAATGTAATAGAAATTTATTAGAGACCTGGTGACAGCTACTTTAAAATAATTTTTGTCATTTCCTTATGTGTGTATTTATTAGGATGTAAATTTAGCATGTGTCAGTGTTGTGTTGGATGATGTTCCCCTGCAGTGTTTGACCAAACAGTGAATGCTTTGGTGTTTTGTACAATGCATTATTTGATCTTAAATTCCCTTCCATAAACAGTGCTTGAAATTTGTTCTGCTTTTCTTTCTCAAAATAATTAACAGTGGTACTCAGAAGACACATAAAAGTAGCTCCCACACTACTTCGGAACATGGTTAAAAACTAAACATTTAAAATATCGTTAGTTTCAAGGTTCTTCTGAAGCACATTTTATAATCCTACTCTGCTTTGACACCTGAGATTCCAATTGACTACTATTTCCAGAGAAGCTTATTCATTCATTCTTCAATAAAACACGTGCAGTACTAAATGCCTCTAAAATGTGTTTTGTATACATAAATCCCCAAAGTTCTGTATGACATAGTTGTTACTGAAAAACATCCAGACTAAAGTAGTGGGCAAATCTTCATGAAAGGCTGCACAGCTCAGAAGCAGAAAGGATCATTTCTCCAAGGTTTAGTTGCTTTCTTGAAGCTAGTTTTCATTGTAACAATCTTAAAATTTTCTTGGAAAAATAGCACAAGGAATTGACATAGTTTTAATATATTTTCTTAAAACACTTTGGTTAAGTGCTCTTGCCATGTAAAAAAATTCCCCAAATCCTCCTTTAACCAAGGTAGCTTTATATTAGATCATTTTATTTCATTAGATAATTTTTATTTCACCAAGCCATAATATTACCAATAATTTTGACATCCAAAAAGTGGTTTGCAAGTTTTGCAACAACTGCTTTAGATCTTTTCATTTGGGATAATTTACCTTTTAAGCACTGGTGACAGTCCCCAGTGACATGGTAGCAAGTGGAGCAGTCTGTTCAGACCCGTATTCTGTTGTTGACTGAGATGTCACTGAAAACAGGCATGGCAAATTATTCAAAATACGACTGCGCTAGAATCCCAACTCTCATTATTCTTCTAGCATTTTCCCTGTGGTATACTCCAGTCTCTCTGCATCTGCATAATTTCTTTTTTGCCTCATTTTCTCAAGAAATCCATTAAAAAGAGTATCATGAATCTGCACAGGTAGAGAAATCAGTCTGACTGCACCAATATTTTGAGGTTTAGCATCTCTGTCTCACTTTAAGCCTTAATGTGGAAAAGAGCCTTTGTCAAAGTGGACGGAATGAAAATTTGATGTGCACTTTTTCTTTCTCTTTAGCAGCTGAATGTTCAAGAAGAACCATTCATTCTCAGCATATGATGAAGGAAAATAGCATTTGGTAAGAAAAATGTTTTTGTTTCAAGCTTCCAAATGACATTTATATTCTATGAGAGAAAGTGGAAGGCAGAAGCTTGTAAAGGAAACAGAGGTATCTCTTTGTGATGGGTCAGCACTGGAAGTCACAGTGTTATGGGTAGGAACAATTCCTGATTGAATCTGTCGATTACGTTCTGTTCATTTTTATAGGTACAGCTCTAATTTCTTCCTGTTGATAGAAATAGAAACATTTTGTTAACATTTTGTTAAGTGGCATCCCATCTTACAATATTTGCAATGCAGGTGTTTCCACTGTGAGTTTCTTGTGGAATATAATAGAAGATTGAATTTAATTCAGTGCCTGCTGATTTAATAATGACCAGATCAGGCCCATAACTTAATAATCCTTTTTTTTTTGCAAATATGTGGCTTACAAAGGGCAAAGACCTTGGCTTGAAATCAAAGAATAAAAGCCCAATACAAAACCAGGGAAGATAGAAAGCAGAACATTTGGAGAGTGCAGCATTTATCAGATACTCCACTCAGAAAAGAGACAAACCATGTGGGAGCCGAGGGTCCTTTGGTGATACAGAAGTAAGTGTACTCTGTTAGCTTCCTAAGTCAATACAGCAGTAGCAGAAAAGTGATGCTTTGTACCAACACAGTAAACCTAGCAGCACTTCTCTCCCACACTGAAAAAACCCCCACCAAGCCTTTAGAAGGAAGAATATGGGTTTGCAGTATAAGTATGTCCTTAAAAAGGACTTTAACTTTCTCAACTGTGTTACAATTTATGTGTTGTCACATCCATGGAAAACCTTGCTATGCCAGAAGTCATCTGTTGCGTAGGCAAAGCTTGAAATCAGGCTTTGCATTCCCAATGTTAGCCTAAATAGAAAAAGCAAACTATTAAGGAAATTAAACCGGTACTTTAGACAGCGTATTTTTGGTACAGTTAATAATTTAATATTTGCAATTACTTATATTTTTCAAAGTATTCACTAGATAGCTTTTCCTATCTGATGATAGACTAGCAGAATAACAGATTTGTGTTTCCAGTAATTATGCATGAAAGCATCTGAATAAATTAGCAATATTTCAGTGCATACAGTGATGAAAATGGTAGAAATCTTGTGTTCTAGAATGTTTCACTGTTACAGAAGTGTTAGATGTGCAAGAAACAGCTGTAACTTTTTCTGATTGAAGTTTGGTTTCCTAATTTAAAATATTTTTGAGGAAAACCCCAAAAAATTTTTACCAGATTGCTTATAAATGTTATATGTTCACTATGTTGATTTTATTACTATAAATCCTTACAGATATAGAGTTCTTTACTAAAGTATAATTGTATTCTTTTTAGTCCAAATTGATGGTTGGGCTATGAATTTGCAGGACAGAATAGTAAAAAATCAAAGTCCATATAGTTAGCCTGATTGATTTATTTAGAAAGAAATTTGGCCAGTGAATATAAGGGATTGTGTTTTAATTGTTATTTTGGACAAAATTTGGTAGCTTTTTTGGTAGCTTTTTATATGTGGTGTTAATTTTCAAGTTAGGTGCCAATTCTAAATTTAACAGTAATGTATTTTCAGCTTTTTAATTACCAGTTCAGACTGTGTTTTAAAGTCTTGAAATACATATTTACATAGTGAAATATAGAGGCACTGTTATTACTGATGGAACTATTCAAGAAATATGCTGCTGAAACAGAGAATGAAGGGTGAAAACCAGAGGGGTGCAAAAAAGCATTCAGTTGACAAACTTTTATTCCTGCCACTTCTCTTAATGAAATTATTTGCATGTAACCTCATGGAAATCAAAGGGAAGTATGACAGTTTATCTTCTCATAGATAGCTAATACAGATGTCCAAAATTTTATTAGGTAGGAACAATTTTTTGGAGTTGTCCCAGGAGCATAGCTGATAATTTAGTTTTGTATCTAAATTGTTTGCTATTATTTTTTTTTTCCTCATTCTTAGGAGAGCTAACACAGAAGGATATTTGGCTTTACACATGGTAGATTGATCTGTCCTAAGTTTTATCACAGAACTGAACTGTCTTAGTCTCTGTCCACAGTCCACTTCAGGTATTCCATTTGTTCTAGTAGAAATTCTCTTCTGTGCCATAGCCCAGGGTAGCCTTGTGTAATGTCATGGGCATGTATACAATAAAAAACTCATTTGTCAAATTGACATTATCAAAAGTCAAACAGACATTTCAACAGAATTCGGTATATATTTCATCAAGTAATGGTAGTGAAATAGCAAAATAAGAAAAAATAACATTTATTGCAAGAATGTTGTAAGCAGTCATGAACTGACACCACTTTGGGGCATTTGAGTAATTTAAGCTTCTTCTGAAGATGGAAAATAAAAAGAAGAAGCTATTTCAGTGACAGTTTTCTTCTTCAGGTGGGTGTCTTCATTCATTCTCCTTAATAGCTCATGAACAAGCAGTAACCGAATCCTACAGATAGTTGCATGTTTAAATCTGTTTAAATCAGGGGTTTTACCCCACTGATTTTCTAGTTCCATCATTTCAGAGGTGGGTGCTTTAGCCTGGAGGGGATTAAGAATGCTTAAACATCAGCAAACAAGAATTTTTATTTTATATGTACATATAAGGATTTTGCAAACACACACATACATGAATAAATATATTTCTATGATGTAAAACAGTAGGAGACAGAAGAGGAGTAGAACCCAAGGCACACCGTCTCTCCTGTGTGTTCTGTGGGCTAGCTTAGGGGCCTATTATTTCCACACATTGGAAAGGGTACCTAAGTGCCTAATGGGAGTGGGTATTCCTCTGAGAAGCATAGAAGACAGGGTTCATGTTGCTGCACACCTAGTGTGACCATTAGCAGCAAGTTAACAAAAACTGGTGCTGAGTGGTCAAGATTTTCCGAAGCGGCCACGGTCTGGGGTTCTGCTCTCAAAGTAGCTTAAAGTAGCTTCTTTTTCAAAAGTTCTTAAACACCTTTTAGAAAATTACACTTGTTTTCTTTTTAAGGTAAATTTAACAAAATTTGGAAAAAACAATTTTCAATGTGAAAAGATGTATGCTGGTATACACTTGAGAGAAAATATAAATACTTGTAAGAACTTCTGAAATTCCCCAGTCCTTGCTCTCTCTGTAATTTCTCAAAATGGGATCTCTGTAACACCATCTATCCAGAATATCCTTCCTTTTCTCCAGCTTATTTAATCATCCCTAATCCAGATCACTTTTATCCATCACCTTTGTATTGTGACCAAGCTTGATTGCTTCACAGTGGTGAAAAGGTAGAATTCCTTGGAAACAAGTCTTGAATAAAATCAAATATTCAATATTTATCACCAAGCAGATTAATTATTATGTTTATTGGCAGTCTTTCATTCAGGTTTTCCCTTTTGCTGTTTGTCTCTTTATGTTTAGCTTTTCAACACACTAAAATGGTTCCGTGGTAGCCCAGAGGAACTCTCTGATTCCAATTCCCGGTAATGAACAAGGAGATCTTATTTTGAGACGATAGTCTTGAAAAAAACTTGCAGAAACAGTGCTTGAACTTTTCTGACAGGATAGTAAAATGTCACTGAAAATAGCTCTGCTAACATACTCTTCATTTGTCAGCAACGCTGCATGTGCAGAAAGAGCCAGAATGCTGAATTTGTGATGCTGCTATAGATGCTGTTTAACGAGCCCAGGAGGTTTCTATTACAATAGCTTGCGGTACCTCTGCTCCGATTTCTCCTCCCTACAGCTCCACACACACTCCAGTGTGCTGAACAGGACTTGGATGAGTTTAGGGCATGCATTCAGCAGATTGTGGTCATTTGTTTATATTATTAATCGTATGTGAAGTCCCTTATTTTCAAGCATAGAAAGAAATATATTCTAGTACTTGTAATATTTAACACAGAAAAACCTAACTGGCATACGCCTGGTTTCGTAACTTATCTGTAAATACAAAAAAAAAAAAAAAGCTCTGAATTTGAGTTTGCAAGGAACAGATGTCTTTCAGCAAGCTCGAGTGTAAATTCAGCAGGATTTCCAATTTAATCCAGGAAATGATGACAGGGAAATTTATTGCAAGCAGAGAAATAACTCGTTCTTCATCACAGTTATGTGGACTATGCCTTTTCCATGAAGCAGTGCAAGGTGTTTTTTATCTCCTAGGTTTCCAGGGAGACAATCACAATCCAGTAGGGGTTACTGTTGTTCTTAATAAAGCTCTCTAGATTTTGTAGTTCTGGCAATTTTTCTGATCAAAATCACAGAGATAGCAGATAGGATTTGATAAATGACACTGAGTAACGTGAATTGAAGTGACCTATTTCAAACACACGGATGATGCAGTGGTGCACCAGTTTAGAGTAGATGGTACTAGTGCTTTCACCAGCTAGAATCATTTTAGCTGGCAGGAAAAGACTCAAAACTGAGTATAAGTCACTGCAGAGAGCTATAAAAATTATGCTTAGCATTTAGCCATTGATACAGAATGTAGTCTATCCAAAAGGTTTCGGATATAGGTGTGAAGCACCAATTCTAGGGGTTTTTGTATACAAGTTATGTGCTAATTCACGGAAACCTGTATGTCTGCCCTGTGGTTTACAAGGAAAATTGAAGTAAACAAGAGCTGGTTAATGTAAGTCAAATTAATTGACAAAAATCTCATCTCTGAGAATAATAATAGTGATGTTATTATTGACGAGAATTCAAGAAATTTTGGTCACAGAAATATATTTTCCTCACGTATTTATTTATTGTTTTACATTCAACTGCGAAAACACATAAATTTGCAGAGGGGATATTCAGTACAAGGAGATCAATGGATAGTACATCAGTGCTACTGAGGATCCTCCCTATTTTATTTTCAATTATTCTGCCATGTGAAAGGGAGAAGTAGAAAAGGGAAAACCTTTGACAGAGTAAACTGTTTAAGAAAGGAAGGTGATAGAGCCAAAAATCTCCTGTAATGACCATTCTTTTTGCACTTACTGAAGAAGGATGTGGCAGCAATAGTGATGCAGAAGTAGAAGATAGTATGGTTTCTTTCAGAAGTTTAAGGTTATTTAGGTTTATTCAGGGTTTTGTGTTGTTGGAGCCAGAGCTAATTCATGCATTAACATTTAATCTAGGTCACCAGAAAGTACCAATGCCAGAATGTGCTATACATTTTCTTCCCGTAGTTTTTACACAGCACTCTGTGCCTTCCAGTAATGCATGAAGCGCTTGTTGTTCTCTCCTTCCCTCCCAAGGGAAGTGTGTACACTGGCTGAGGGGTACTGTATGCACTGTCTTGCCATTTGTTTCGAGAGAAGGCATAAGCAAAGTAAAGCATCTTGCACTTAAAGGTGGATTTGCTTTATGATATCCCCTAATTCTCAGACAAGTAAGTTCCTTTGGAAAGCCTGCTGCTTGGAGAAAGTTTTGTCTCCCATGCAATAAGCCGTTTGTCTGCTTTAGAAGAAAATGTTAGGTACCTTCTTCCCCTCTTTAATTTAGTCCTAGATGTTCATCTTTCCAAAGGAATAAGATAAATATTCTTAAAATTCTCTTTTGCATCAGGAAATAGAAGGTCAGCTGTGCATAAATTTGATACCATGATGGAACCCACAGGAAAATTATTGCCTAGAAACAGTGAAAAAATGAGTAAAGATCCTACCAATTAAATAAGTTTTAAAGTACACCACAGTAAATAAACTCCCTCCCTAAGGATCCTGTAAAGCTCTCAAATGTGGGTATCATAATATCTTGTGATCCTCCCTTCCTCACTCCTCTCTTCTTTCTTTTTTTTCCTCCTCTCTTTTCTCCTCTCCTGTAGCCTGTGTTGTTCTGGCTGAGCAGTGTTCCACCATCCAGCTAAAAAGACATGAATGTCATCCTCTTACCTTCCTGATAAATAATATTTGCACCTCAGGGTTGGTTTTAATGTCTTGTCTACATCAGCCAAAATTTAGCATGATCTGAGCTTTGCAGTGAAGTGCATGAAGACTACAAGGTAATCTGGAGATGCACATGCAACTTGGTCACGTTGTGAATTGCTCTCCCTAGCTTTAAAAGATGAGGGGAAACATGTCCATACCCTTTGGCTCTTCATATCTTCACCTCATAATGGCACAAATAATGAAATACCTTTTATGCATTTTCAGTGTTTATATGTACATATATATATACATGCACATTTATATAGTACATTTTAAAATTCTTGCATATTTGATATGTATGAAAACACAGGTTTCCTATATGCAGGTCATGCTGTTCTCACTGGAAACTAATATTTCAGTTTTATCTGATGTGCAGGCTTTTACAAATAATGCTAATGGAAAGCTATTTATATTTTGTTCTCTTTCTCAGATAAAAAGAAATAGAGTCTACTAGTTTAGAACTAATTATTGCAGTAAGCTTTGCAATAAACACTTTTGATAACAGGAATGATAGTTCAGGTTAGCATGGCAATTTTTAGCATCTATTAAGTCTTCTGAGTAGCCTTAGAATTCTGTAACTTGTTAAACAGTCAGACAGAAGCCTATCCTGGGTGAATAGTTTAGCACAAAATACTCCCTTCACTTTGTTTTTATTGCTCCTTCAGCATGAGGATGCTGCCAATATTTTGACACTTTTTTCCTCCTTAAAATCTTCATATCTCTGTCTCTGACGGTATGCCTTCAGAGAAAAAAGAGCAAGGGACTGGGATATTCTTGAATTTTCTTGTCAAAATACCGACAGGATAATTACCAAGAGATGATACAATTTGTCAACGGGAGAGTGGGTGTTCATGCACTGTGAGAGAGTGTCAGTATGGAAAGTACATTGTGCAGGTGTCACATCCTGCTTCTCTAATGTGAAAGGGTCTCCATCTTCAAATGTAATAGGGGAGTGAGGGCACTTCTGTGAAAGGCGGTGGGAGATCCAGTGTTGCTTTTGTCCTGGATTGCCCATTTGCTGGGCTCTGAGGGAGAGAGGCCACCACATTACACCAACACCTCACAGGTCTGAAGAGCCATTGCAGTGAAGGAGGTCATGTGGAATATCATGCAATGGCTCTGTGACCTTCCTGCATCTGGTCTGTTTACACTGCCAGTAATCCTTTTGTAGCCAGTTATCCTGGCTTGGTGGCTGTTTTGTACTGGCCAAGAGACATAAACCAGGCTGATTACAGGGGAGGACTAGACCTCCATTCTTATTCCAAAATCACAAAAATGTGTGATCTGCAGTGTGACCTGGGACACTCCAACGAGGAGAAAAGGAGCTTCAGAGGTATTTCCTCAAGCTCTGGGGATAAATTGTTCTTGGCAGAAATAATTTAGATTTGTCTGGGGAGGCAGAGCTCTAGCAATGACAGGAAAAGTGTTCTAGGGTGTAATTTGTGCTAGGTAGTCAGGGAGATCTTTCGCCCATCAGCTGCCAGTTCCCTGTTAGCACAAAGTAGTAACAGAGAGGGTTGCCTTTGAAAAAGGGAGGGAAAAGGCAGGGTACTTTACCCTATTTTCATTTGAAACTTTATTTTTACTGGTGGATAATACAAAGCAGAATTTGTGAATAGTGCAAAAATGAGGAGTTTGTGGAGGTCAAGTCATGGCTTTATGAATCAACAATAAAGTATTGTAAAAGAGGAATAGATAAGTGTTCTGCCTACATTAGGAACAATGTTTTTAGAAACATACCGTCAGAAAATCATAGAATCATTAAGGTTGGAAAAGACCTCGAAGGCCATCGAGTCCAGCTTTTGACCAAACACCACCATGCCAACTAAACCATAGCAGTGAGTGCCATGTCCAGTTATATCTTGAATACTTCAGGGAGGGTGACTACCACTTCCCTGGGCAGTCCATTCCAATGCTTGACAACCCTTGCAGTGAAGAAATTCTTCCTCATGTCCAATCTGATGCTGGATTAGTGCACCTTGAGGCCATTTCCTCTTATCCTGTCGCTGGTTGCCTGGGAGAAGAAGTCGACCCCCACCTGAACACACCCTCCTTTCAGATGGTTACCCAGAATGGTAAGATCACCCATGAGCCTTCTTTTCCCCAGGCTAAACACACCTGACTCCCTCAGCCACACCTCACAGGATATGCACTCCAAACCCTTCACCAGCTCTGTTGCCCTTCTCTGGAGTCACTCCAGCACTTCAATAGCATTTTGGTAACAAAGGGGCCCAGAACTGGACACAGCACTCGACGTGTCGCATCACCAGAGCCACGTACAGAGGGACAATCACTGCCCCGGTCCTGCTGGCCACACTATTGCTGATACAGGCCAGAATGCCACTGGCCTTCGGCCACCTGGACACATCTTTTTTTGTGAACTTTTTGGAGTAGGGAGTAGTTCTGTTCTGTATTTCCACATTGCCTGGCACACTGGGTCACTGTTCTCTGTCAGGAGCATCCAAATGATATTACAATTAAATAATGGTAATGCTGTGCAGACTAATACACTGCACTTTCTTTCTTAGCTCTCCAATAACACTTACTGCTTTAACACCACCAGTTCTTTTGGAATAGTGTAAGATATCCCCCAGATGACTGAGCCTCCTCCTTCAGTACTTACCATGGACTAAATATTACCTTCTAGGTAAGAAGTACTTAGCATTACGAGAAGGCTTTGCCAGAAAAGAGATTTTTATATGAGGAAAGTTGAGATAGGCCTAAGAATTCTTCTTAAAACAGCTAAACTGCATGCTAAACTGGGGGAAAGCCTCCAATTTAGTGCAGAGATTCCTGAGTTGGCTTTAAATGCACCGTTTTGTGTATGAGAATTCTAGCTGTGGCAACACAGAACTCTTTGCAAGAGAAATTATTCTGCCAGAGAGACTGCCTCTTTCAAGGCTACCGCAACAACAGCAGAAAGATACCTTATTCTTTGCCATAATAATTCTTTGAAAAAATATTTAAAAACTTACACAGGAAGGATCTCTTATACAAAAATAATTCAAAAAGGACATCCTATTTAGTGAACAAGAATTAGGTTGTGATAGGCCTGCAGTGAAAGAGGATGAAATCGTCACAGATGATTTAGATTTTACCAGAAGCAGGTTTTCTGCTGTAATCCATGCTGCTGTAAATATCATCAGTACCTGCCCAGGGCTCCTTGTCAAAGCTCAGCCTGGCCATGCCATCTTTTCTGGGGACAGCCAGGTGTGCCCCATCCCTCAGCACAGCACCTGTGCTCATAGCAAATTCCCTGTGGAGGAGGACTGCAGTGAACCCTATCATGAGCTTTCTTTTAATAAATAAATTGATAGAAAGGTCTGTGCAAGAGACTTCGCAGAAACCTCTGAGGGATGCTCTGGCCCAGTTGGTCATAAGGACTGTGGCTAGTTTGCTTTGAAGTGTTTGTATCAAAGTAACGTAAACACTGCACTGCTTCTCTTTCATTTATTTTCTTTCACATGCTTCCAAATGTGCTAATTTTATGCAAAGATGTCTGTTAGCTGTAACAAATATTTATCCTCTGCTGGAACTGAGCTCTTTTGAGTACACAGCAGCACTTGTAAGCAGGCATTTGAGGAAGGCAGGTGCGCAGCTGCTCCGTTCCTCCCTTTTTTTTCCAGCTGGCCACCTTACATTACCCTTCTCAAAAGAGCTGAACTTCCCAAGGTTTGAGTCCATGTATGGAGTTCTAATTAATCAGCTTCAGTGGGAGCTGCATATGTAGTGTCTGAAAGTAGCTGAGAGTTCAGAAGTGTGTATCCAATACTTCAAGCAGGTGATTTCTCTGAGCTAACTATTTATAGTCCTGGCTAGCAAAATAAGCATGTCCTGAACTTCTGAGCAACTCATTCACAAAGTAATGCATTGTTTTCACAAGTAAAAGAGCCTTAACACACTGCAGCAGGAGGTAGAGAATAGTTTTCCCAAGCATTTGTGTCTTGTAAATTTTGACTCCCCTCCGAAGAAAAACAAGCAGATGTGCTTTCTTTGGAAACTGTGCCTCTGGTTCCTTGAAATAACTCAGCTACATTCTGCTTCTGATCATGTTGCATCAATGCTACTTTTTAATTCATGAGTGGGGAGAAAGGCTTGGAGAGACAGGTGATTGACTTACATCTGTTCTGTGAGAGCAGCTCGTGATTTGTCTCATAATTTTTCTAACTCATCAATAGAAAAGATATTTAATACAATGAGCTGCTAAACTCAACTGTTAGTACTTTACTAGTAAAATGAGACTAGTACACTCCTCTTATGGTGTGATTTGTGTCAGGTTTTTAGATTTTTATATCATCCAAAGGCCCCAGTAAGTCCTAAGGCTCATCTTGCACTGCAGGTAAATATCCTTAAAAATTCCATCACCAGAGTGAATATGATTTGCTCATCAAATTATGACACAAATTTGCTTTCCATATATATTTCAAATTTATATGCCAGATATATGTAATTATACATACACACACACCCCCTTTAGGAAAGACTGAAATAATTCTAGGACATTGTGACTTAGGGAATGTCTAATGTGGTTTGCAGTTATTTTACCTGTTGGCTCAGGAAATAGACAAGTTATTTCAAGCAACTACAAGCCTCTGCTTGCCAAGCTGTTCTCTTGGACAATTCCTTCCTGTGACTTGAGTCTTCCCCCAGATTTGCTCCTACAGACACATCTTTTTGCTTTCTTTTGAAGGAAGTGGCTGAACACTTAAGCAGGAGGTCTGTGGCACAGGATCTTGTAGAGCAGGGGCAAAAAGAGGAAAGTTGGAGAATGCTCACAGGTTTTTAAGGTCATGAAGGCATCAGCTTCCTAAATGTCTGAAGCCAAGTGACTTTGCCTGGTCCATGTACAGATCAGCTGGTTAAAACCATGAAGTGAGATAGTGATTGTATTGTGATGGTTTATAATCACAGAGTGGCTTCATGTACCCTCTGTGGCTTGGAAAGACAAGACTTGTCCCTTCTGGAAAGTATCTTCAGGTAAGAACTGCTCTTCTTCTTCCTCATGCAGAGAGGGATGCATTTGGCTCAGTCCAATAGCTCCAGTGAGCTGCTAGATCATACACTTAACAGTATGTGGATTTTGGTAACAGGAAGTCTCACTGAGGACTGTCCCAATATACTCCTGTAGCCCATACTTGTATTTAATTGCTCTGCACTGTCAGAGCATCCTCTTATGGCATTTCCAGAGCGGAAGTCTAGAGCAAATAGTAATTTCAGTTCCCAAATACCATACAAAAGCCTTTCTTAAGTGGTGAAACAGATGATGGAGAGAAGTCATCAGTTCACTTTCTTCTGGTTATACTACCCTGTGGAAAAATTTGACCTTATGAGTAGTGGTACAGATGCTGCTGAACCAGTGACCACCTAGGTATCACGAACCACAGAATATGCTGAGTTGGAAGGGACCCAGCAGGATCATCAAGTCCAAATCCTGGCCCTGCACAGGACCATCTCCAAGAGTCACATCATGTACCTGAAAGCATTGTCCAAATGCTTCTTGAGCTCTGTCAGGCTGCTGCTGTGACCCCTTCCCTGGGAAGCCTGTTCAATACCCAACCAACCTCTGGGAGAAGAACCTTTTCCTGATATCCAACCTAAACCTCCCCTGACACAATTTCAGCCCATTCCCTTGGGTCCTGTCACTGATCACCACAGAGAAGAGATCAGTGCCTGTCCCTCCTCTTCCCCTCATGAGGAAGGTGTAACTGCAATGAGGTCTCTCCTCAGTCTCCTCTTCTCCAGGCTGAACAGACCAAGTGCCCTCAGCTGCTCCTCACACGGCTTCCCCTCAAGGCCCTTCACCATCTTTGTTGCCCTCCTTTGGACACTCTCTAACAGTTTAATGTCTTTCTAACATTGTGGTACCCAGAACTGCCCCCAGCACTCGAGGTGAGGCCGCCCCAGTGCAGAGCAGAGCAGGACAATCCCCTCCCTTGCCCGGCTGGTGATGCTGTGCCTGATGCACCCCAGGACACACTTGGCCCTCCTGGCTGCCAGGGCACTGCAGATTCGTATCCAACTTGCCATTGACCAGGACCCCCAGGTTCCTTTACGTGGTGCTGCTTCCCAGCATCTCATTCCCTGCTCTGTCTGTACATCCAGGGTTGCCCCTGGTGCATCCCAGGTGCAGAATCCGGCACTTTCGCTTGTTGAACTTCATGTGGTTGGTGATTGCCCAGCCCTCTGATTTGTGGAGGTCTCTCTGCAGGGCTTCCCTGCCCTGGAGGGAGTCAGCAGCTCCTCCCAGTTTTATATCTGTGAACTTGCTTAGTATCTCTTCCAGTCCTTCCTCCAAGTCATTTATGAAGATGTTGAAGAGCACAGGGCCGAGGATGGAGCCCTGTGGAACCCCAGTAGTGACAGGTCACCAGTGTGATGTCACTCCATTCACTATAACCCTTTGTGTCCAACTCATGGGCCAGTTGCTCACTCATCCCATGCTGTGTTTATCCAGCTGTGTGCTGGACATTTTGTCCAGAAGGATCCTGTGAGAGACAGTATCAACAGCTGTGCTGAAATCCAAACAGATGACATCAACTGGCTTCCCTTGGTCAGCTAGGTGGGTTACCTTGTCATCAATGGAAATCAGGTTTGATAAGCAGGACTTTCCCCTTATGAAGCCATGCTGGCTGTGACCAATGACTGCCTTGTCTTTCAGGTGTTTTTCAATACCTCCCAGAATAATCTTCTCCATAACTTTACCAGGCACTGGAGTGAGACTGACAGGCCTGTAGAGTGTGGGGTCCTACTTCTTGCCCTTCTTGAAAACTGGAACAGCGTTCATCAGTAGCTGGGACCTCTCCAGATTTCCAAGACTGCTCAAAAATCATTGACAGAGGCTTTGGGATGACATCAGCCAGCTCTTTGAGGATTCTCAGGTAAATCCTATCAGGCCCTGTAGACTTGTAGGCATCCAGCTGGAGCAGCAGATCCCACACAGTTTCAGGGTCAACAGTAAGTTGATCATTCTCGCGGTCATGACTCTCCAGCTCAGGGCACTGAGAGCCTCTTGGTCCATCCATGCTGAGGACAGAGGCAAAGAATGTGTTAAACACCTGTGCCTTGTCTGTGTCCCTGTTTGTGAGATGACCATCCCTACCCTGTAATGAGCTGATGTTATTTTTGTACTGCCTATTGCCATAAATATATTTAAAAATCTCTTTTATTTTCCCCTACAGTTCTGGCCAGCTTCAACTCCAGTTGAGCTTGGCAATCAGCACGATTTTCAGTATAGTTATTTAGTAACACTAAAGTTGTCCTTTATTAAAATGATCACACCAGTTCTACATTGTTTATTATCCAACAAAAAGATGCTTTTACAAAGCCACATGAAACAGTATTTCATGCTGTAAAATACAGTTCATTAAATTATATTCTCATTGAGTTTTTCACTGGTAGTACTTGTAAAGTAATTATTAAAGGAAAGTGTAAAAGCTATATCTTTATATAATATGAAACTGTTCTTAATCATCTATATGTTTTGTTTTATGCAAGATTAGTTCATTAAACCTAACCTTATTAAAGAAATTATACTGGGATGGAGAAATTTACCACATTTCACTTTTCATCAACAAGAGGTGCCTATAGTCTAATGACTTAAGCTTGTTTACACAAGTCACAGCTCAATGTTTAATGCAGTAATACAACCACACTATGTAGTTCCACAACTCCTTTTAATAAAGCTCTGGCATAATTAGCTTCCATTAATTAGTTAATGAATTAGCTTTCATTAATATCTCACCTCTACAGTTACAGAGGTCACCTTCAGATTCAGACAGAGGAGTTCCTGGTGGTAATTCTAAGAGATGGGAACTGTCCTCTTTAATAGCTGTATATGTTAATTCTGAAGTTTAGCAAATACTATTAAAATTTGAACAGTAATATCAAATTACTTTTTACCTGTCACTTTCCAAGCAGTGAAGGTTCTCCTTACCACGACTGCAGCTGTGTCCATGATGCATTTAAAGCCATTCAGTTCCTTTTGGCCTGCTATGGTTTGCAAATATCATGGCCAAAATCTGTGCTAACCCTCTACAATGTAATTGTTTGTAGGTTTCTTGACAATAACAATCTCAGCACAGAGCCTAATGTGGCAAAAGTGAGAGGGAGTTGGATCTGGAGGTTGTGCTGCACAATTAGGTCTCACATGAGGTGGGGAGCTGCCTATTGGAATCACATGGAGACACAGCAGTCCTGGGTTTTCCAGACAGAATTTTTAGGCAGACATGGGACTTGACTCCTCTGCTTCACATGCTTCCAGTTGCATGGTAGGCATCACTCATAAAATTTGTAGGCTCACTCAAAATTCTCTTTTTGCTCAAGGAAGAGCTGTGGTGTCACTCTCAGTGTAGCAAGAGGTAACATGTTAAAAAAACAAAACAAACCAAAAATAATTAAGAAGTTTTTTTAAAATAATTTTTTTCTAATGCCTGACCAATGCCTAATGTGCTTGGGCATTTTGATGAAAATCTACTAGGATTTTTCTGGCTGTAAAGAAAGAGGCTGAATGATGGACCTTCAAGGAGAAGAGGAGGCTCACATATTTATAAAATTATTTCTTTTTAAAATACAATAACCATGGAAAAAGACCCCCTAAGATGGAAATGTGAGTTCTCTGTAAAGACTCTTCATGCTGATCAGCAGCGACGAGATGTAGAAAAATACCAGTGACAGAAAGATCTCTTCATTTGCAAATATAATAGTCTCCAAGAGAGGTGTTCATATAGCCAAAGAGATTACTCTCCTTGCCACTCATTACTGGTGGTTAGTGCAAGGGATGTCATGATCATGCAGGTAAATGAGGAAGCAGGTAACTAACCTGCAGCACTTTGATGGTTGCCTATTGAATACTTGGCCTCCTGGGGAAGCAGCATAATACCCTGAGATGCAATGTAAAACATTTATAGCCTCCCTTTTAAAGGCTTCCAGAGGGGAAGTTTCATCTTTTCCATTTTGTTGCAGAGTGTTCTGCTGGAAGAAACACCCTGTGAAGAAAGGGGCAAGCAGAGAAAGTTAGCAGTAATTATCATGCTTTAGGGCTTTTTGTTAGCAACTTCCTTGGTCATTTCTACAAAATAAAATATTTCAAAGCAATAACATATGTAGAAACAGTCATTCCCATTTAAAACAGGAATAGATGAGTTTCAAACTGAGAAGTGCAACTATGAGACAGACAAAGCCTTGTGTTTCAACTGTAGAGCCTAATGACATATTCGATAACAAGCAGTTAGGATATCTGATATACCTTAGTAGTAATGAAAACATGACTTCATTTATTTGCCAGTAAACTCTGTACTTAAACAGTTAAATAACATATACACTGCATGGTTTTCCTCACTTGGTATGGTATGGTCTGTGACATGTGACAGGATATCCACTTTATTTAATTTTGTTAGGAAAAGTTAATCAAAACTAGTAATATAGTGTAAAAGTAAAAAGCAGCCTAATAGAAAATTGAATTATTTACATTTAGTTCCACATCATAATCCAACCTCCTGAGGAAAGGATTTTATAACCTGTCCAAATTTGTGCTGAATTTTACCATCTGAAGACATATATTTAAAAGGAACAGTTTTAAAAGAGAAATCCCATTTTAATTGCATTTTAATCCACCCACAGAGATGCTGCATTTTATTGATTTGATTAGCTGAAGGCTATTCCTCTTGTGTACTCAGAAATGCAAATTTTTGAGTATCATCTGGCAATTTCACTTATGCAAGTCAAGTACGTAGAAACATACACTGAATAGAGCAAAATCCAGAAAATCCTTTCCCTGCCTCCAGCCTGTGCTCATTCTTTCTAACAAGTTATCATTACTCTGAGCCATGTTTGCACATCCTACCTCCTCAGGGAGAAGAAGGGTCACAACAAGGAGATGTTCTAAGTGCCACTTGTCTCCATTTCATACCAGAAATCATTTTTAATGAGTACATTCCCTCGTTTCAGGGCAATGCCCACCAGTCCGCATCCCTCTGAGCCAGAACACATGGGAGTCTTTAGTAAGGGTGTGTGCCTTCTGAGCAGACCAAAAACAGGCCACCAAAAAGAGGCCTGCAAAAAGAGGCTTGCAAAAGATCCCATGATAAATTGCTAGCTGAAGTGAGTTGCATTTGAAACATGAGCTGCTGTGCTTCATTATTCTGCTTGCTGCATTTGTATGGGAAAGTTCAGTAAACTAGGCTATAAAAATTTATGACCAGTTTGAATGTGGACAAAAATAGTGAGTTCATGTGTTTCCTGATGCAGATGGTGATGGACAGTAAGAGCATATAGTAGTATCCCAGGTACAGAAACCCACAGAGCTTTATTTAGTGTGACCTGTCACTGTGCCCCTACACATTTCTAACAAGGCAGCAACATTGGCTGGTACACTGCACAGTGAACTGCTTCAGCTTAAAAAATAGCATAGAGGGTATTTATTATATGCATGAACATAAACTATGGTACTAGGTGCTGCAGGGAATTGAAGTTAGAGAAGAAGTTAGGAAAATTCAAGTTAGTTTTGTTGAGAAAACTCAACAAAGATTTAGGAAGATTTAACTCTGTTCTCCCTGTAACGTAGGCTGGAGTTCCCCACAGTTCCCCATCCACCCTTTACTTCTATGTCCTTTTATACCCAGAAACCCACCTTTAATTTTCTCCACAAGTTTGTAGAACCCAGCACAGGGTCAGACAGCACAACAGTGGGAAGCCTTGATCCCAGTCCAGGGGAGCCCTGCTGCCAGTGACGCAGTGGAGCCGGAGCGGTGCTGTGCAACGGCGGGAGATTTCCTGTGCAATATTAGGCTCACTCTTTTGAAACCACATGGAGCCAATTAGCCCTGTAGCATGGATTTTCCCTTTATGTCCTCTAACTCTCCTATACTCATCCCAGGAGTGAGGTGAGTCTGCTGCTGCAGCATAAAGCCCATACTTTGTGTTTCTCAGAAAAAAAAAAAAAAACAAACAAACAAAACAAAAAACTAATTTTATCTTTCGTGAAGTCATGTAAGTTTTACTATCACTACTTACATTAGGCCAATGCAGTAGTCTTCAAAATAAAGTATAAACCTCCCTTCCTGATGACATTGGTCATTTCCCCCCAGTGACAGAAATGTTCAAGGAAAGACTTGCTGTGGTGACAGAGCAGGACATGGTACGGGAAAGCCATCTATTAGGTAGTGCTTCTGTTCTATCTCAGACTAAATAAATCTAGCAGAGATGCAAACAAACATGGTTTTATCCTACCCATGCTTCTAACTGAAGAAATGGACTTTGGAGACCTTACGTGTCTCTGAACTCAGTGATTTTCAATAAAAAGTGTCATGGCAGTAGAGCAAATTGAGAGCATCTCAGGGTAGCCCTGGGCCTTGCTTACTGCACTATTTTTCTGCTGGGTGATGAGTTCCCTTCCACTGGTTATTTTGAACATATTTTGATATGAACCCATTTTACATAAGGTAAAGTACTATATTCCCTCAAAAAACCCGTAAGAGTAGCAAAGCTAGTTTTGTTTGATACTGGTGTGAGAGGAATCACAAACTCAGATTCATAATGAGAAATTTATTGCTACCTGATAATTGTTCACTCTCTCCTCAGTCTGAGGACAATCTAGTTATCCTGTTCCTTTGGTTTTATGAACAGCCTATCAATTTGAAGACTAAGTAAATAAAATATCAAAGCAAACATAAAGCAGCCATAGAGTGAAAGTTACAATATAACTAGCAAAAGTCTGAAAAAATCTTAGTAAAAAAAAAAAGCTATTGCTGGGAATTCAATAATATGGATTAAAAAAATTGATCCTTCTAAATTTGAAGGTATTAGTGCATATGCAATAATTTTCCTACAATCTTTAAATCATTAATGTATTAAGTTTTAGGGTGGAGATGTTAAAGGAGAGTAGACCTGAGAGAGTTCTTTGGATTGCTCTGGGAATTTGAGAGAGAGCTTCTGAACTCCTCTGGGAGCCTAATGCTCTGTAATAAATGTAATTCCTGAATTATTAATCAAAAGACCATATACTCTCATAAATTATAAGCAACAGCTGAGGAAGTGACCGGAAGACTATTTCCTAGGACACCAGGAAAGTGTTGCTCAGAATTTCATTGTTTGAACTGAGATAGATATAGCTGCTCTGATTCAGTAGCCTTAGGACAATTTACTCAACTCCAAGTGCTTTCCTGCACTCAGATAGGCTGTATCCTCTATATGCATGCTCAGAGATGGACGAAGGGTAGCAAACACCACCCTGTCTGATTTTTTTAGCCAAAGAGTGACATTTGGAGCAAAAAGCCTGCTCCACAATGCCGGGAGGCATTGCACTGAGGCAAGGCACAGCTAACAGGCCATGCCAAGCAGGGCAGTGCTTCCCAGCAGGTTCCTCCAGTGCTGCTGCAGATGGCTGGGGTGTGAGCCATCAGCCCAGCAAGGCAAGCTCCTGTGGGGCCTTGCTAGAGCACCTGCAGGAAGTCAGCAAAAGCCAGGAACCACTGCTTTGCCCAGATCTGTGGATGGGTAGGATGTTATCCAAAGGGAGGCAACAGCTTCCAGCCTTGACTTTGGTTCTTCACTTACTTTTTCTCTCCTTTGAGCACTCTCCAGCTGTAACTGAGAAATTGCTATCAAGAAATTCCTATCTAGAGAGACAGGGGCCTGGCTGCCATGTTAAGGAAAAATGTCAAATCCTGAATGTAGTGCTTCTTTCTGCAGATATTGAGAAATGTCTAAAGTCATTACTGTGGTCCTGATAAACATTTCAACACTTTACCTGTGTTTCAAAGATAGGAATAGAAGAACTGGGGCTTGTACTGATACACAAAAAAATTGAAGAAATGTGGGATAATAGAAACCAGATCAGTCTCCAGAAGGTAAGGAAGCAGTGATTTTTACTTGACTTGTGATTGTGCAGAGGTATAAGGTGTTGTTTCTGACATCTAAAAAAACAGAGCAGAGAGATCAGAACAGACATGCCAAATTACAGTATCCTTATGAGGAGCTACACACATTGTTGGAGATGTGCATAACCAATCTCTTACAGCAACTAAGTGGTGGGAAAGAGGTGACCAGAGGCAGCAAAGCCTTGATTATTCTCTCTAGAAAATAATTGGCTATGATACTAGAAGAAATGTATCACAGGAAAGAATGGTGAAGAGCTGTTAATTGCCTGAATAATTATTTTAATAATAAACAAATTTAGGTAGATTATTCTGAAAATCCAGCACAACTGCCTAGAAGTATCCCATTGCCAGTCAAAAAATGAAAAGACATTTTCTACTCTATCACTCTTTTTGAAATTATTTTCCATGCCTTTCTATGCAGACAGAGAAGGGAGGTGAGACCTAATATTTCCTCAATCACTTGTGTTGTCTTTGTTATCCTCTGGCTATTCTATATTTCCCATCATATCATCAGGGTTGGACAGCTTCTGAGGACTTCTCTGAGTATCTGAACTATTTCTCTCTGTGGCTACATGTTCACTGCTTAAGATTTTTGTCCAGGAGAGCAGTGCTTGTTGTCAGGCCAGACCAGGTTACAGGGTGGCTGCTGTTCTGACTGTTAGGGACTGGCTGCAGCTAGAACAGTGACCCTGCACACCGATTTCACCAAGTCTTCCCTGTGTGCCCCACTAGGACTGAGTCCTAACAGCTGCTTTTCAATGGAAAACACCTGAAATATGGCAACACCAAGTTTTGTGATCACTGGTCCAAGCACAAGCAGTAGGTTCAAGTCCTGACCATCTGTTTGTTAATCAGGGAAGCAGACAGATGGAGTGACCAGAAATTGCTCTCTGGATATAATGCAGTAGCAGGAGAAGAGCTGAGGAGGAAGCAGCTGCTGACCATGTCTCAGTCCCCTGTTTTGGAACAGCATCACAGTGCCCAGCTTTTTTAATACAGCCTTACTGCAAACATGGATCTCTTCATCACATAAATGGAAAATAGTGCTTGATGTACAGCCAGCCCCCTCATAAAAACAAGCTGCTTATGCCCATGGCTATATATATACACACACACAGAGAATCTCTATATCTCTGTATCTATAGATATACATCTCTGGAATTAAATTTTCCATGCTTCTGTCCTGTCTGGGTGTCCTTTGGTACCATACTATGATGATTTCCACATCAGCAGCAACTGCTGCAGTGCATGGGAAAGGTAAGTGTAAACATGGTGCCAATGGTATGTGTTACACTTCCCAGATGTGGAAAGGGGGTTGACCAGCATTCCCAGTGCTGGCTGGGATGATGTTACAAGACTATCATACATGAATGGAGCCAAACTTGGTGTGATTTACACCCAAATGCTCTGGCCTGGAGTAGACTGTGGAATGAAATGGTCTATTCATGGGTTTTCTTTAAGTGAGAACTAACTTCTTTGATTCAGAAATTAGCTCAAAATTAAAAGAAGATGCAAACCCCGAAATCCTAGTTTATATGTAGTGCCACTGCAGGCACCCAGAAATGAACTGAGGAGCTAAGTGATTTGACAGCTCAGCATTCTTCACATGCCTCTCCATCTTCAGCCCACTTTGAAGCAGAGAGGTGGTCACTCAGAGTGACTGAGGAGGGCAGGTTTTGGGTGCAGAAACCCCAGCTACAGCAGCTTTCGAATCTGAATGCCAGAGTTCGTTTCAGTGCTTCACAAATGACACACATGTGACATACACTAAAAATGATTGATGGTCTCAGTGAGGCAGGGAAGCCTGAAGGGCAAGCGTTGACTCCTTCAATGCATAAAATCAACACAGGTTTGGTCTGCTTCTGGCAGGGGAGGAAGGGGAAGTTTCTCCATCTAATGGTGCTCCTGCTGTTCCTGGTAGGACAATTCCTCCTGAGTCAGTATCCAAAATACAGAAGTATAATTCTCAATTCTCTATGCTGTGCTAAGGAGCAGTACTTCTGGTACAAAAATCATGAAATGCACTGTCCCAGAGCAGCAGACATCCATACCATGTCCCAGGACATACTGGCTCTGAATGCCAATGTACAGTAGAGAGCACAAAGTGCTCAAGAGGTTCAGAGAGACTTGGGAAGGGATACAAAATCCCTGGGGCCATGAAAGCATAGACATGAGCTGGCCTGGTGCCATGGCTGATAGAGAGCTGGGTACTCTCCCTAGGCTTTCCCACTAATTGTGTGCAAACCCCATCATGCTGGGTGTTCACCACTTCCATACAGAGCTCAGAGCCTCACCCGTGCTCCAGCCTCTGCCTGCTGCAGAAGAGGTGGGAGCTAACCAGGGCTGAGGCTGAGTACTCTGCCTGCAGCCACCTTCTAGAAAGGAAGGTCTGTGGTTTGAAGCTACATTTTTCTCCACTGGCATTTTTCTGAGACAGGCATGTGAGCTCCAAAAAGTGGAGGTGCTCTCCTTCCCTATTTTCTTATTGGGAAGGTTTGGTGCTCAGTAGGTAAGCTGTTTTCAAAAATAACTGTGAAGCACTTCACTTTCCTTCTGCAGTCAAGCAAGGAGGCAGTTATTTAGTTCTGCTTCTAGGACCAGGGGTTTTGGATCCTTCTCTGTGTTCCTCAATTAGGTAGAGATTTTGACAACTTCAAACCACTTTCTTCTTTCTTGGCCAGTAAGAAAGAGATTTTTTTCCCTTCCCGAGTGCTCCTTTGTGTTTGTGGCTGCTTAAATCCCAGGTTACACTCTTCAAAACACATAAGGGGAAAAAAAATCACCCTCTTAAAAAAAATTTCCACTTTGCACCAGAAAGACAGTGTTTTAACATTAAGCTATGCAGCATCTTCTTAAGTTTAGTTCATCAAATGATTTGAAAAATGAAAAAGTGTATGGTCTTTTTTTTCCTTTTTTTTAGGAACAAAAAATAGATTGATTTAATTGCAAAATGAAATACAAGAATAAAACAATGATAAAAAATAGCGTTCTAATTCAGACTAGCATTCACATTTAAATATATGCAATATTCAATTACCTTTTTTTTATTTGACAAAAAAAGATGGTATCCATCTGTTATTTTGTTTACTTTTTAATGTAGTAGAAGTAACAGCTACTTTCAAAGAAATGAAGTCATGTCCATCAATAATTCACTTTTAATGGCTATAGTATTTAAAGATAATCATCCACTGGGCCATTTTTTAGCCCTGACAGAGTGAATACAGTGTCAGATATCATTGAAAGACCTGGAGGATTAAGGCACCAACCCTGCAAACTCTGACATGCTTGCCAGTCAAACTGGTCTCCAGGACATAGTTAAACCAGGTCATAGCCCCTTGCTTGAAGTAAATGCATTTAAGTCTGTTCATCCTTTAGATCATTGCCACTCTTGCTGCAGGGAAAGTGTAGGGTTAGCTCAGCACTGGAAGAAAAAATTTATGTAAATGTAATATACCTTTTTTTTGATATATCATATGACAGATACAGTCTGTATCATTTGTCTATAAAACTGTAATTATATACTGTTAAATACTGTAAAAACTAGAAGTAAAAAAACAATCAGACTGACTGAATCTTTCAATGAGGTTAGGAATTCAGTAAGCAGACACCTCTCAGCAATTATTTTATATCCTTTAGTTATGTACAAGAAAGAAAAACTTCCTTCAGATCCTTGAATCATATTTGCTTATATAAAAACTCTCCACTTCTTTTCTGGTTTAGAGAATGCCATAAAATCAGATCATGCTGCTACAGCATCAGGATGCATTTTATTCATATAATACCTATGATGTCCCTGATTTTCTGTGAATCCAAGGAAATAAAAAACCCAACTCACCAACACTGTTTTTTCCCTAACTTAGCACCTTGTCATACTGGGCTAACTGGTAATATATTATGATTAGAAGCACTGATGCTAAAGGAGGAGAAAAGTGAAAGACTGAATATTAAACCTGATCCACATGTCCAGGTCAATGTTGCTGCCTCATGTAGCAAATGCTCTTTTATTGGCATTACCCACCCCTTTCTCTGGTCTGCCATATCGAACCACGCCCTGGTTGACAAGTGTACATTAGTCTCATTTAACATTTCTTGTCCTGCAACAGCAAACAGGACAATAATTGGGTCAGGCTGTGTTTAGAGTGAAGCCCCTTTACTGCCCAGGCTTGGCCAATGACTCCTTCAAGCTGCCCATGCTCCTGAGGGGAGCAAACAGCTTGGCAGCAGCAGCATCATTCCTGACCCAGTGCCCAAGCTCTCCATGCCCAACACACCAGCCAGGAGGAGGAGACTGTCACACATCTCCTGCCCAGGTGGTGCTGCCCCGCTGTGCCCTGTGGAGCCATCTCCCAGCCCCCCTGGCCACAGCATGGCTTTATCTTCCCTTGCAGCCACCGGCTCCCTGCTCCCTGGAGGGCAGGAAGTTCCTGCCAGCAGCACAACAGCCATTCTATTGCCATATCAATGTCATGAACTGCTGGAACAGAGCCATGGAAACTTCTTCTAAATGGAAAATTAAACTTCTCTTTTGAGCAAACTGGGGAAAACTATTTATGTACTTTGCTGCAGCGGTGTGTGTAGAGCAAACTGTGGCCCTCAGTGATGCACTGTGCGAGTAGAGCAAGCCTGAATGCCTCTAGCCGAGGCTCAAAGAGGCTGGGCTTTTCTTGCTTAGGTTATACATAGCTTAAACTCATCCATTTAATTATCAAAAGATGCATACTTAGTCCTAGAAAATCCCTTCTACCCTGGAAGTACGATCTTAGTAAGTTTTTCCTCTTGCTGATTTTCACACTCTTCCCAGAGTAAAGAATCTGATTTCTCTTTTTCCAATAGATCTAATTTGCATTTATCTTACAGCTACAACTTCTCATATACTATAAGCATTCGTTTCTTCCTTACAAAGTACAGAATCTGGGAGCTTTGCTGGAGCTGAAAAAAAGTATGGGTAGTATCTAATATTCAAGAAGAACTGAAAAGAGAGAAAGGGAGCATTTGTTTTCATTATTTTTTTCTAGAAAGTCCATAATGGCAGATTATGACAGAATGTCCAGTATTATGATCTAATAAAACCCACCTGTTACTACATGACTGTTGTTGAAGGCAATTAATGTGCTGGATACCTTCTTATATTTTAAATAAGTGAGCTTATTAATTAAATATAAAGAAATTTGTGTGCACTATAACTGGCTTGAGTGTCATTGTTTTGCCATAAAACCCAAAAATACCTTAAAATTCAGTTAAAAAAAATGCTGAGAATTAATACAAATCCTAAGTTTTTACCAGGAAAGTAGAAGCAGCAGTTAGTTCTATCTGGTTCTAGAAAGTGGCATATCCATGTGTTGCAGCACTTCAGAGGTCCTGTTTCCAGAGGCTGTCTCCCAGGTGGACTCTCTGCTGTCTAACAGTGCAACTGAGCATTGCAGTCTTTTTATCATTGGGGGAACTAATCTGGGTATTTCATTGGGGGAAATGGAGCCAGGGAGATTTAGTTTATAGGCATGTAATACCTTTGAGATCTCTACCCTTTTGGTCAAATATAGCTGAAATTAGCTGACAAATGAGCAATTGTAAAGCAAGCCCTGAAAAACAGATCATGTAAACCCAACTTCTTTTGGAAAGTAGGCTATGGGGACAGAATGGACCAATGCAGTTCTTCTCCTCTCTTGCACACTTAGAAAAGCAAACCACACGAACAAGTAAGTTCACAAAAAACAGCTGGTATATCTTACAGAGGGCGTCAGGGAAAAAAAGCATACTCAAATGATATAAAATTTGCAAAATACTATCCCTTACTGTCACTTTTTAACCACAGGGTTTTAGCCAAATGGCATTATTTTTAATGACAGAAACACAGATTTCAGGACAGAAGAGGAAATCCTTCAATAAAGGCAAAGTTTGACAGGCCAAGATGCTGCTACTCTGCTTCTATGTCAGAAGGAAAGACTTCAGTAGAAAAACAGTAAGTTAAATTTATCTTTGGTGCAACTCTCAGGTAATTTCATCAGCCTTGATAGAATGATATCTATCACCCAGGAATGTTTTCTATTTTTGGTGAAAGTGCAGAATACAGAGGGATTTGCTGTCTCTGCCTCTGGGTTCTCACTCTGGAGCTCAATTTGTTCACCAGTTTAAAGCCATGCCTCATTGCACCCAATGTCAGTTGTGCTTTCAAGTCTTTTGCTGAGACTGGACTACTGTCTGATTCAATTTTTGGTTAGGTGGCCATTTGTATATAGAGATTTGGTCAGTAGTAGATAGAGAATGAATATGTAGACTTAACAGCTGTTTTCAAACGTGTTTCCAAATTTGTAGCTTGGTTTACATGTCAAGCCATTGTCAGATTGCTGTGCTGAGCAGAATCAGTACAGCGTGCTTTAAATATCTAGACTGAGACAACTACAGAAAGTGATCAGCAAATGGCACAGAGCAGATGTACAGTAGCTATAGAAACCACAGCTCACACAAAACAAATAAGCACGGGCTATTACCTACAATTTGATTCACGTTCCTTCAACTGCACCATAACATCTGTTGTAAGGAATCTTGTAGGGTGGGCTGAGAAAATATGTTAAATGCAAATATTGCTGAACAAAGAATAAAGCCATTTCAAACTTAATGGTGCTACAAGGGTATTTAAATGTGCTAATAAAGAAAATAATGAGGGATGCTGTCAGTGCCAAAGAAAAACACAAGAGAAATTTAGCTACAGTGACCTGCCTGTGAAGCAGTACACATTACACCACATTGCTATAGAAAGACAGTGTCATAATAGTTCCAGCATCAATTTAAAAAAACCTCAAACTATTAAGAAGTTTGTCACTATTTTTATTACTTGATGGTGTACAATATCATCATTGAAGATTTTGGGTTTTCCCCAAAAAATGGGACTCTTGCTTCAAAAGTAGGTTTGAAATGAACATGGGATTGTAGCTGACAGCAGTGACCACAAGCTTCTTTGCCTCTTTCAGGGTCTCCAAGGGTATAGCAAGAAAATATCTGTCTTTTTTAAAGCAAGAAAAGTTTAAAAAAAAAAGAAAAAATAAAAGAGAGAGAAGGAAATGTAGAAACAGACATCAGAAATAGTGAGGTATATGTTTCTATCCTAAGGCACAAAGTAAGTTCTTACACCTCACCCCTTTGGGTTCCTTTGTTTTAATTGTAGATCCTGCGTGCTGATGCCCTGGAGAGCACTCTGATGTCAGAAAGGCGCGTTCAGGCTCTAAGTCAGGATGCTGAGTTTGAAAAGAAGCATGAGAAAGCAAAGAGAATATTGGGGGATCAACTAGTTTCATAGCATCTGTGAAACATTTAGTTTGGAAAAGACCTTAGGGTCATCAAGTCCGACTGTTAACCCAGAACTGCCAAGTCCAGCACTAAACAATGTCCCTAAGTGCCATAAGGGTGCCTAAGAGCAGGGCACACCCAGCAGCTGACATTTGAGTAGCAGCAAGTTCACCCCAGAGCTCTGTCCGTGCAGCTGTGTCAGTCATGGTGGGTGTGGAGCTTAGACAAGCCGTGACTTTCTGCTGGGTGAATGCCGTTGCCCCCTGGTCGAACTGGCAGGGCTTCAGCACCCTTCCTGCATGCTCTTCCACACAAACTGCTGCCCAAACTGGCATGTCATTCCCTGTTTGCCTCCTCTGCTTGTGGTACTCCTGGTTGCTAGGGCTCCATTGCACTAGGTGATACACAAATGTATCGAAAATGTACAATCCTTGGCCTTGAATTGTTGCAGCTTGAATAGACAAGAGAAAAGGATTGCAGAAAGGAAGGGCTGTTGAGCATGTTTTACAGGTAAAAATCTGACATATGGGGAGATAAGACTTCAAGATACAGAACCTGCAAGTGCACTTAAAGGAGTATTCCTGCTCTTTCTAGCTCCAGAAAATATGTCCCCAGTCTGCCAATAGCCCGTATACTGAACTAAAAAGAATCAGTATTTTCCAGGTTTTGAGACCAAGGTCATTTCACAAGTATCCTGGGAACAGAGGTAGGACTGACCATTCAGTATAATGCGCTGTCAGTATGCAAAGTGCAAAGAAAAGAAATAATCTCCTTCAAGAAGAATGGGCCATTTTTTAATAAAATCATTTCCTGTAATAGCTGTTACCTACCTATCTTTTTGTTCTTTGGGGTATTCTGCAATAACAATCACAAATGCTGTCTAAAGATTTGATTGGTATGTGGGAAACTGGCGTATGTCAAGTTAGCAGCAAGACGTAGGACATTAGTTTCCCAAAGGACTATTGAATAATATTTCTCAAATACCTCATTCAATGCATGTAATGATATTTTTTTCCATACATTATTCATTTTTCATTACTTTCACATCTTATAGAAGGAGAATTTTCCCCAAAAGTTTAAATAAAATATTTGCAATTTAGTTCATTTCATTATTCATTAAACCCCTTCTTTAGTTTTATTTTTCATAAGCACAGCTCATCAAAAACAAGTGTTTAAGCAGTAGATAGAGGGTGATGATATAACTGACATAATATGGAACTTGAGAAAAAAGTCCCACAATTTTATGTTTTATTATCTGGAAGGGGAATGGCATGAGTTTCTCTGTGAACAAATATCAAGTTTGCTGCGGAAGGGAATGATAGAGAGTGCTCCCAGGGTTGCCACTAGAAAGTAACCTTTTTCCATGAAAGGGAGTTTTACGTGCCTCTCCGACAGAGCAGGACATGCTGAACTATGCAGGCTTACTAATACTTTTAAAATTATTTGGTATTGGTTTTGTACTAGTCTGTATACATTTCCACTTAGTGGCTGGAAAAAGTCATTTGTGCATTGTGAAGAAGCAGGAGACATCTGAGCACAGCCTGTCATCAGAATTTAATGAGATGATCCAGTCTGTGCATGTGCTTGTAACGTCACAGCCATGATAATGAAAAGCATATGTCTAATGGCTGTTTCTTTTTCTTCTTTCCTTGATAGATATAGGAGTTAAAAATGGGATAGATAAGCTAAGAAGGGAAAGGAAAGCTGGTAGCTTATCCCATGTTTCCTATTCTGTAATAAGGTGTCATTTTTAGGATATCTTGTCTCTGGTTAACTGAATGCATACTCTGAATAACTGACCTGGTGGGAATTTAACTAGCAAATTCCAAGCTTAAACTGCAGCTCTAAGCCCAATTTCCATATTTTCCCAAGGGTGAGCTGTCAGCTCCTACTCATTGGCACCTTTTACATTAAAAGTGTTCCATTAAGCCTAATGCATCTTCTCTCCCTGAAACATGTGTAATTGGTGTTGACTAGAACGTTCCACATAAAAACCTGTGGTGAAAAAATTAGAGGGAAATTATGTTAAAAACAGACAGGAAATTTCTTAACCTATATTTCACATTATTTATTATGGAGTATTGAAAATGTGCCAAGAGGCAAAACAATGATCCTTGTTGCCAGTCTGTACAGAAGCCTCCAGAGTAGGAATCAGAGGGTCATCCAGCCCCCCTGCTCAAGCAGGGTCACCTAGAACATGTTTGCACAGGGCCATGTGCTGTCAGGTTTTGGGTATGTCCAAGGAGAGAGGCTCCATAATCCATCTAAACAAATCATTTCAGTGTCTGAACATCCTCACAGTAAAAAAACCCTTTTTTCTTACACTTAAATAGAATTGCCCATGTTTGAGTTTATGCTCATTGTCTGTCCTGTCCTGGGCACTGCTGAAAAAAGCATCATTCTTAATGCCTCCTATGAGGTATTTATGCACAGTGTCAAGATCCCCTTGAGCCTTTTCTTCTCCAGGCGGAACAGGCTCAGCTCTCTTATCCTCTCTGTGCATGTCAGATGCTCCAGGCCCTTCCCCATCTTCATGGCCCTTCTTTGTCCTATCTCCAGTACATCCCTGAATTGTGCTGAGGAGCCCAGAACCTGACCCAGCTCTCCAGATGTGTCTCACTGTTGAAAATGCTTCTTCCCAAACAGGCTGATGAACAGGGAAAACCATTCCAGTCATTTGAAGATGCTCTTGGGACGTGAGCCAAGGACTTCCAGGCCCAAGAACTTCCTCTGCCTCACTCTTTAAGATGCTATTGGAGCTGTTTGTGTTCGTGCAGGCTATTTTCAAAGGTCTCCTGTCTCCCAAATGAACAAATCCATCATTCTCTTTTCACTAATTCTTCTACAGTTGTATCAAGATCCTTTAAACTCCCATTATTCTTTTCAGAAGAGCCATGAGCATGTCCATTTACACTCTTTAGATTCTGTCTGACTTTGTAGAAGGTTGTTGGCAGGTGACTGTTCCAACATTTGTGTTTTGTGTCTATTTAGAAAAGAGAGAGAACTAATGAGTTTCTATTCACTTAGGAGTAAAGTATCTCAAAGTTCAGCTGTACCTGCTTTTTACTCCTTATTTTAGTCCCAAACTCAGTTGCAGTCAAGGTAACTTTTTTGTCATGGGTTAGCAAGCATAGTCCCAGAAGTGATGCTCTTGCAAAGGGGTGCTTACAGCTTCCTCTGTGACCTGACAGAACCTATCAGCTGCCCAGTTTGAATATGGACAATTCTTTAAGCCACTTAAAGTTGTGATCCACACTTAAGAATAGACAAACCCCCCCACCCCAAGCTCTGTCTCGTTTCCGGCGCTGGGACAGGTGGCTGCGGGCCCCATGCGGGGGCCAGTGGGCATGGCCCAGGCCCTGCTCGGACCAGGCCAGGCCAGGCCACGGCCATCCTGGAGCTGATGGGCCCTGTTCCACCTGCGGAACCCCCCCACCACAGCGCTGCTGTGGGCAGACGGAGCGGCTCGGCTCCGCATCAGCAGTGCGGCCAAGATTCAGCTGAAGCTGCACCGCTGTCCGGCAGAGATCATGTGACCAACAGTGAAAAGCGAAATTCCAGCTGCAAGGCCTGGGTGAGATTAACCCTTTTAGTGCTGTGAAGAGCTGAAAACCTGAGGGAGAAGAAAGAGGAGATGCTTAAAGCTGAAATTCTGTTGTAAAGCTATGATATATCAGAGTACCCATTGTAATTTCATGAAGATATGGGGGGTGGAGTGTTCAACTCGTGAGCAAAAGCACCTGCGCAGAGATAGGCAGATGCTGACGCAGCTGTAACTTCATGAGAAGTTTGGACAGGGAGAGATGGAAGTGATGAGGACTTTTGCTCCAAATGGGAAAGGAGAAAACCTCAGTTCCTAGAGATGCTGCCAGAGATAGTCCTAAAGATGAAGATGAGGAAGACCCTTTGCTCCCAGGGAAGGAGAAGGGCCTCTATTCTTAGAGGTGAAATGCTCCCAGAGATGGGTGAAGAGAACTTTTGTTTCTGAACGGCTCAACCTTAAAACTGTACCCCAGTAATTTAAGAGTGGACCCTCGAAAGCAGTTGTGGGAAAAGCTGCAAGTCGGGAAAGGGACTCACATGCGAGCAGAGAACCAACCCGGACGGCTGTCTTGTTGTGATAATGTGTTCATAGCATGGGCAAGAGAGACTCCTCTTCCTAAATGGACTGAACAAGGTTATTATGGAAGTGGTAAACAGACTGAACATCTCAAGGGTTGTCTTTCCACACTGTCAGTGGGAGAAAGGTGGGGCGGGGGAGGAGAAGTGTTCTGAAGGTGTGGTTTGATTTTTTTTTTTTTTCCTCCTTTTAAGTCTGTTGATAAACTTCTTTATATTCTTTTAAGTTTGGTGCCTGGTTTGCATTTCTCCTAATTCTTATCTCACAGAAGGTAAAAAGTAATGAGTATTTTTGACCAAACCACTATACTTTTTTTTTTCTTTAAATGCTTTAAATAAAGAGTATCAGATAAACATTGAAAAAGTGACAACGCCTCAGTGTGTGCAAGATAGAAGGCATCTATCCAATTAAAAAAAAAAAAATCTGATTTTGTCCTCAGAGGATGTCATTTTCTCAAGAAAACATCATCTAACATGCCAGCTTGCTCAGGCATATTACCTGTCATCACTGTTATGCAATACTTTTGTTGTCCTACCTGACATTGAGTCTGGCAGAGAAAAGAAGTGGTTAATGAGCAGAGATAAACCAATTCTAGTTTAAAATATTGCCAGTGAAAAAAATCAAATTAAAAAGGGGAATAAATTTTTATTTCCATGTTAATAGTTCTTTAAAAAATACAACCATGTAAAAATGTGGAAGTGAATATAAAATAGCAAAAATAAATTCGTTGACCCCATGTAGTTTTGTATGCCCATTAGTCCTGTGTAGGAAACTGGAAAGCTGGGATATTTATACACAGTGATAATTATTTCTTATCAGTTCAAATCCAAGTTATGTTTAAATATGGATTTTCTAGGATCTGCTTTATAATACCTTCCTCCAAGAGCCTCAGGGAATAGGGGGCTTAATTAAGAGTGTTTTAGAAGTAAACTTCAGAGTGATGTTCATTATGTTTACTTTAAGACCTTTAGCAATCATTTTACATGGAAATCTGCAAACACTGGCCTACCAGAAAGGATGTCCACCATGTAAAGTTGTTCTTCATGTAACCTCAGACCTTTCTGTCTTTGACTTCTTTGGCATTGTTTGCATTCTTAATACTTTAAATAATATAGAAGTAATTATTAACTGTGTGCAATTGTAAGAATTAATTTAGGGTTGATTTAAATGAGTTTATAAAGAGAATCAGATTCCTGTTGCCTCCACTTTTTTTTTTTTTAAGTAGAAGCTAGCAGCACTGCATATTTAACACTTCGTCTTATAAATTGTTCCATGGTGTTACCTTGGGACCTACTGATGGCAAAAACATAGACATGGATATGTGGGAAAAATACATGTAAAGAAAAAATAGATTTCATGTACCTCTACACTTAGCTTAGACTTTTCAGCCTTTTAAAGGAGAACTTGTTAATATTTTCCAGTTTATAAATAGTAGAAGAATGAAGTTCTGAAATCCATATGAATATTTCTAGAAAATTCTAATGGTAATCTATTACTTAAAGAAAATATCAAGAAAGTACTTGTCTGTGGAAAGAAATAGAATTTTTTTCCCAGAAATACAAATACTCAGTGTATCATCCTCATCTGCAGTTCACTTTGCTCTGTTTCTCACTAACTTGCATATCTCTGATCAAAAATTTATGGTTTAAACATATTTGCAGGCCAGAAAAATCTTCAGTCCAGTGCGTTCTGTAATACATACCTTTCAGTCTGGTTTCCCAGGGGAATGCAGCTTACATGACCTTGTTCTCTGCCCATCTATCTATCATGTGATGACTACAAGACCATCTGACAGAAAGGCAAAATATCAGTGACAAATCATTTCCTGCAAATTTTGGGACAGTCTGTGGCCAGGCAGATGAGAGAGATCTAAATAATGTCCTGTGCTGAGAGAAAGGTTGCAGAGGGAGCCGAACCGGGTCAGAACAATTTCCTCATGTGCACTGACTGGCTCAGGGGTCAGCACATGGGCTACTGTGACCCACACACTGCTGCTGGCCCAGCCATGAAGAAAGAGGGACACAACCAACCCATAGGTATATCATGGGTATGGAATGATGGGCCATTCAAACCCAAAGGAAGAGGTAAAATGGAGATAATACAGGGGAATTTGGACAGTAATACAGGGGACAGCTGGTGGTTTATCACGGCAAGGGGTATGGAAGGTGCTGGGTTACTGTTGGGAGGAAGTGAGACAATGGAGAAAGAATATCTCTGTCATGGCGTTTGTGCTAGTTTCATTTGTTCCAAAGAATTTTTTTGCAATTTGTTTGCTTGGAAAAATAATGGAAATTACTTTTATGTTTGCTGTTTTGATGTGACATTCTTGAGCATTTCACTGCAATAGAGGCAGAATGAAAAACTCAATATTGGATCTATTAGCATGAATTTTGCTGAAGGACTTGAAGGACTTGAAATGCTGAGATTGGAGTCAATATTAGATTCAAGCCTCTTGAGGGGAAGTAGAGCCATGTTTAAAAATGTATTTAATATTTTCTATTTATTTATTTATTATATTGTAGTTTCTCAGTATTTTCTCCCACAGTTACTGTTAAAAAAAAACTAACAAAACAAAAGAAAAACAAACAAAAAACCCTCCAAACAATAAAATTACATTTAGTATTATATAGAAAAAGAAATGGGAATAAGATCTGTAGTGTATCATTCTAGAACCTCAGTGAACGAAAAGATTTAATACTCCTATTAAAAACAGCAAATAAAGAGTGATTGAGTATATGAAGCCAAATAGCTTGTGTTCTGCTAAAGTATATCTTCCATCCAGGCATAATGTGAAGTTATCTAAAAATTAAGAATCTTCTACCAACGCTGGTAATTTGTTTCTCATTGATTACAAATAATGAATGTTCTTCATTTTTCATTTGTATTTAACAAGCTTGAGCTTACAGCCATTTGTTCTTTTTACCACAGAATCATAGAATCAAAGAATCATTTAGACTGGAAAAGACCTTCAAGATCATTAGGTCCAACTGTTAACCCAAAATTGGCAAGTCCACCACTACACCCTGTCCTTAAGTGTTATATCTACACATCTCTCGTATGGGGCATGGTGACACGACTTCCCTGGTCAGTCTCTTCCAAAGCTTGACCACCCTTTCAGAGAAGAAATTTTTCTTAATGTCTAATTTAAACCTTTCCTGGCATAATTTAAGTAATTTCTTCTTGTTCTATCACTTGTTACTTGGCAGAAGGGATCAGTCTTCACCTGGCCTCACCCTCCTTTCAGGCATTTCTTAAGAGCATTAAGGTCTTCCCTGAGCCTCCTTTTCTCCAGGCTGAACAACCCCCAGCTACCTCAGCCACTCCTCACAGGACTTGTGCTCCAGACCCTTAGCAGCATTTTTGCCCTTCTCTGGACTCACTCCAGCCCCTCAGTATCTTTCTTGTAGTAAAGGGGCCCAGAACTGGACACAGGACTCAAGCTCCAGCCTCACCAGTGCTGAGTACAGGAGAACAATCACTGCCCTGGTTCTGCTGGCCACACTATTGCTGATACAGGCCAGGGTGCCATTTGCCTTCCTGTCCACCTGGGCACACTGCTGGGTCATGTTCAGCTGCTGTCACCAGCTCCCCCCGATCCTTTTGCACTGGGCAGCTTTCTAGCCACTCTTCCCCCAGCCTGTAGTGCTGCAGGGAGTTGTTGTGACCCAAGGGCAGGACCCAGCACTTGACTTTGTTCAACCTCATGTAATTGGCCCCATCTCTCCAGCCAGTCCAGATCCCTGTGTAGAGACTTCGTGCCCTCCAGCAGATCAATACTCGTGCCCAGCTTGGTTTCAATGGCAAACTGATTGAGGGTGCCCTCAATCACCTCATCCAGATCATTGGCAAAGATATTAAGCAGGGCTTGGCCTGGTACTGAGCCATGGGGAACACTACTTGTGACTGGATACCAGGTGGGTGTAACTCCATTCACGTCCACTCTGGGCCCAGCCAAACACAGGTGGTAAACACAAGCAGGCACCTGCTCATACCAGGCACACTTATATGAATTATCTCACTGACTTCAGCATACATAAGTAAATGTACTCTGCTTCAGAGGAACCCTCAGTGAGAGTAAAGGTGAACATGAGATCTGGGAAAGTGAAATTCCATCCTTGCTGATATTTGAAAAAGCTACAAATTCATCAGGCTTGAAATAAGATTGTGTTTTGAAGTATTTTTAAGCACCTGGTAGCACTTGTGTTACAGAAAGCCTGTCAGCCTTTTCAACATGAAACTATAAACACTTGATAAGATCTAGGAACTCACACAGTGTACACAGTGTCAAGATGACAAAGCTGGCTAGTTGTTTTTTGGTTAGTTTTGGTTTTTTTCCTTTCTGAGTTGCTCCACAAGCAGTTGTCTTTCTATAAAAGAAGAATGGGGACATATAATTTCTTTAATTATGACAGGCACACTAATCCTCAAAATGTCTAATTATGTTAAAAACAGTATTTAATAACCATTGTGCTGTAGCTTAAATGAATCCTGTGCTACGTACTGGTTTTGACTGTGCAGTTCTCCTCTTTAATTTAATGTTCTTAAATGCTTTAAAACAACGTGGGTTTTTTTCTCTCTCTCCTTGAGATATAATTTGGTATCTGAAAAACTTGAACACTAGGTGATTTCTAAGTGGCATCTCCTTCCCTGCTGGCAGCTCTCCTGGCAGGTCTCCTCTAGGTGCTCATCTCCACTCTTGCTCCATCCCCTGTTGCTGCCCAGTGCCCAAAGTGCCCTTAGCCCTAGCAATGCTGAGGCCCTGGCAGAGGCAACAGCAAATGTGCAGAAGCTTAACAACTTAATCAGTGTGCAACATTTGCATCTGACAAACACGCTCCAGTCAGCACCAGTCACTCACAGGAACAACCAGTAGGGATCTTGGGCAGGTTATGATGAAAGCCGTAGTTCTAGGGAAATAGTATGGCAAAAGTTCTTCTCCTCCTCCTTGTCATCCTCAGCCTTGATACTGGCTGCATTAGAGACAGTCCCCACAGGGGACAATCAGCTAAAACCTTACCACTGCTCTTCATGGTTGGGTCTTGGGAAGATTTTTTTTCTGTTCCTTTCTTTTCTCTCATTGGTTTTTTTCTTTTTTCATTCATTTTTCCCACAACTTGATTTGTACCTTTAAAATCAACATATCACATCAGCTTCAGATGCTCCTAATCAATCATTGGGCACGTGGACCAGTCTCAGCATCCTCTGTGGAGCTATTTCTCCCACTATCTGTCTTCGATAGCAGACATAAGTGAATGCCAAGAGTGTTACAACAGATAAGTCCGTAGCAATCCAGAATACCTTCCTTGACCGAGTAACTTGTGATTTAGGAACTTTCCTAACCCAGAAATTCTCAAGTAAAATATTTGCAATTAGGAGTCCTTGTTGGAATTTTCTAACACAAATGTCTTCCGTGCTTTATAGACCCATGCAACATTTTAGCACCTCCAACACACATTGGCAGGGACTTCCATGTCCTTCTGCACTGTGTGTGTGACTCCTTTCTAATCCATTTCAACCTGCAATTTTCTGGTTCTAACTAGTACCTCTCATTCTTTTATTAGAAGGAACTATAAACAGTTTCCAGCCTTCTCCTCACCACTACATGCTTCAGCATGACCTCCTGGCTGGTTTTTTTTTCAGACTGTAAAGCCCCACTCATGTAAGGTTCATGGCTCATGGACGAAGAAGGAGAGGAGTGAAAGAGTTCTGCTCAAGTCACACCATTAATGAGCACGCTTCTGAAAGGCTGGGAAATTCCATGAACAGAACAATCAGTCTATCCCAGAACAGTGCAGGACCATAAAAACCAGCATGATGAATGTCATACCACTATGCACAGAACAGTGAGTAGCTGTACATGAGCTTTCAAGGGAATGCACATGGTGGGATTTAAATGTTCATCATCTGATTTCCCAACTTATTGAGAAAACCAGTTTCATTTCCAAGAATAAGGAATAAGGTACTAGAAATTATATTTGATTAACAAAGACCTCTATAAGCAGCCTCTTCTGGCTAAAAATTCAGTGACTACAAACATTATTCTTCCAAATATATAAATTGCTCATATTTTGGTTATGAGACAGGCACAAGATTGAGACCACTGGTGTGAGCATCTGCACATGCAAATTCTTGATATGCATCTGTAAAAGAGACAACGTACACAGAATTCTCATCATGATGAAGAGACCTTGCCTAGACAGGAACGGAAGATTGCCCATGTCAGAAGACTCTTACTTGCACACAGTTGCAAACTGAAAAATGTTTTATATTTTCATGTGTAGTCACACAAAGAACTCTAAACAACCCAAAATCTCCAACAAGAGAGACAGACCTTCCCCTTGAAAAAGAAAAGAGACAAAGGAAAAAAATTAATTATAAAGAGATTGTAAAGTGTAATTTTTGTTATGGCATAGGGGTTGAACAATAAAAGGTGATTATCTTACATCATAACATCTCATGATTGCATCTCAGATGTTGTAGGTGTGGGACTTAAACAACAGATGATTTAAAATGCAAGTTTTGCTTCTAATTTGCCTTCTTTTAATTTTTTTAAGCCTGCTTTGTAGCAGCTCTTAAATCTATATTTCTGGTTTAATTAGGAAAAGGCATACTGTATCACCTTCTATGTGATGGCATGGAAATTAATTTTACAAACTCTAGTTATAAGTAGTTATGTTAAGTTTGTACCAATTTAATGAATAAAAATAGCATATGCTGCATAGTGAACTCTGCATACTGGCAAAAGAATAGAAATAGGCAAAGAAACATTTACTGTCATTTAGTCTTGTCAAAGCAGAATGGATTAAAATCTTGTTTGAAGAAGGTCAACCCAGCCACCAGTGCCTCTCAGAATCTGGCCCTTACACTTCTGCCAAGTCGATAGATATTTCAGTCAAGGGGATTTACACACTGAGGAGCAGTTGAATAAAAATATTCCCTCTTGGTCTAAGTTGTGTGGTAAACAGATCCCAGGAGTACTCATGCATTTAAAAATTAGTGTTCTAGGCAGATCCCACAAGCAACAAGAAAATGGGAATTGTTTAGTTAAGATAATGCAGCACAAACTTTTGCTACATGATGGACTAATGCTTCCATATCCACTCGCCTCCTACACTGTCACAGATCCTCAGCTGGCTCTGATTTTCATTCTGAGTTATGTATCCAGACCATCAAAAAAACATCTCATCCTACATGTCTTAACTGACATGCAAACCAATTATCACCAAGCTACAAATTAACCTCTTTCTTCGTTTGTCCTCTGTGGGCTTCCCAAATGCAGTCAGACAGCTGGAGGACAAATGGCAAAACTGGAAGTATATTCCACTGTGAGTCATTGCTCAGGTAACAGGTTTCTACCTGGAATGAGCACCCAACAGTCACAAGCACCCTGTCTTTTCTGTTCTGAGAGGGCTGCATGCAGTGCTGTTCACAGGCTTGAGGTTCTGTCCTTTCAACAAATGGAGGCTACAGCTGTTCAAGAACAGTGGAGAAAACAAAACAGCCATTGTAAAAACCTGAGAGCCAACAGTTTATATGAGCAATGAAGTCACTCAGATGCTTTTGTATGCATTTCTAATGCAGTCATTACCATAATAGCAACAAAACAATTCCTTTTCTTCCTTTCATTTTACTGTTATGGTAATCATTTGTATAAAATAGGAGTTACATCAGCTGGTTTCATGTAAGATATTACCCCTCTTTACAAATGTTACCTATATTGGGCAAACAAGATCTGTAATTCAGAAATGATTGATCTCCAGAGGGTCTCTTCTCCAACCACAACATTACTACACACAGAGAAACACAACCCAGCTATTTTTTGCAATAAGAAGCTGTATGCTATGGCAGATCAGCTCAACATGCATTAACTGAAACCCCTAAGAACACATTTTCTAGGGTTTCCCCAGGATAAACTTTTTGAACCAGTACTGCATGCCCAGGTCAACCCTTTCTGATTCTTCTATAGGAAAACTGTTTCCCTACCAAGACTGGATACATGCCTAGTGAGAAAGGAAGGACATACTTTGTCTTGAAAATATGTCTGAGCTCAGTGGAGGACCTCAGCAATGTCTCACACACCATTCCCACAGTTACCTAAGGACATCAGACCTAGCTAAAAATATCAAGAAAGCAGTCCGCAAATGATTGTTAAAATACCCCAAGAGAAACAGAATGGGAAGGTATTTCAAGTGAGTTGCCTTACGAATCTCTCCTCTGCTCATTCTACTCAATATTTTCGTTTATACAGGGCTAAATGGTTAATGAGAAGTTATAGAGGTGACAAAAGTTGTGGAAGACCAGGACAAATTTTGAAATGAACTGGTGATGTAGCTGTCCAGAATCAACAAGATTAATTTAGCCTGTCTTTGCCTCAAATGGATTGCGAAGGGTTTATTCCTGGCAAGCTATTACAGAACAAATCAATGGGGATAACAATCAGCTAGACAGCTGTGTGTTGGTGAAAGAGCCAGGTTTACAGGGGTCACAAAACTGGTATGGATGAAGCAATCTAGCTCTGCACAAGGAAGACAATATTCATTTTGGAAAGCCTTACAGAAATGGGGTGTGCAATAAGACAAAGACATTTCTTCTGTCATGCAGAGTGCCAGTGAGAGGTTTCCTCCAGCATTGCATCCTGGCCTGGATTCTTGAACATAAGGCAGAGAAAATGCAAGGAAATATGAGCAGTAAGAGCAGAAAGAGGTCTGAAAGAGAAAATCTGCAGAGGAAAACCAAAATATTATGGTAGTTCAGTTTGGAAAGTGAGGACAGAGAAAAAAATTGAAATCTTGCATCATTATAAAGACTGTTACAAGTTCTTGCTAACTTTACTGTATTCAGGGCAGATACTAGGGAAGAGTTCATAGCAGGGTAGCATGGTGACCACAGAAGTTTACGAACTCTGCATCAGTGCAGGAGTCACAGGTTATGTCAATATTAGCAATTAGCAATCCTAGAACATAGACCTGGGCCCTCAGTCATCCTTCCTGTGAAACCATCAGTTGTGCTGGGTCCATAAGCACTCCCTGTACAGGCCTGGCGTTCACATGGGCCAGGAACTATTCCCAACAGATAGGCTTAATGGGAGCGTTCTTGACAGCAAGATAGGAGAGCTTCAAAGTATATTTCCCTGGGCCATTTGGCCTCAGGGCCAGAGAACAGTGTCAGGCACATTTATATTTCAGTACTGCAGTCAACCAGTAGAAGTCCATAGGAAGGCAAACCCACCTCCACAGAGGAGGGGTTAGGATATATTGTAATATCTTATCTAGTCCTATATGCATGCAGTTCTGTTTACTACTGACCTCTATTTACTATTGACCTTTGTTGAGAAATACAGAAAACTTTGTGCTACAGTACAATCCCTATAAGATCCATTCTCCAGAATCCTTATAAAGAGGTAATGAGGCTGACCTTCATATAAAAGAAAAATCAGTCTAATACAAATCAAGTCCAACATCTCAGCTGGAGATAAACAACTTTTATCAACCAGAAGATGCAGATGCTAGATTTATTGTTATATGCCATCACAGGAACAAGCAATACCAAATGATGCAAGGATATTGCCCCTCCATCATTTTGGAATTCAGTGGGGGATAGAGGCTCCACACTGCATCACAGCTCTCAAACAGCCTCTCAGCACCAGCTGTGGGCCCAACTTTATCACGCTTTACAAACAAAGACAATGCTTATAACACAGTCACTGCTCCAACTGTGCTGTGATTGATGGCAGCTTAGCTGCCATAGCAAGGAGCTCAGTGTGGGCTCCGTCTGCATAAGCACATAGTTGCCCTAGATGGATTCCTGCTGTTGTGGGGGCATTTAACCTAATCCTCACTCAGATAGGTCTTTGCTGCAGCTCCAGTGTAGATACAGCAAAAGAGGCATCTCCGTTGGCCAGCTGAGCCACTGGAGACAGTCCCTGTGATTCCTACAGGGCTCAGCATCAAGAAGCATCTTTTATACATACACTGGGAAATATTTTAGCATGAAGTCAAGGTTTTATTGGGGTATACTCCTTGCTGATACCACTCTTCGCTCACACACTGAAGTCCCACTTCATTTCTTCCCATCACATCTCGGCATCCTATTTCTTTGGGAGGCAGTTAAAAGAATGAGAATATGTAGTCACTCCAGTATCTGGTAGGTGGCACTGGGTGGCCTAGAAAGTGGAAGATAATGTTATGAATTTGTCCACTAATAATGAGCAAAAAAATCTTCACTTTGCTGTGAGAGAAGGAGTGCTAAGTGGCATGGGCCAGCCCATCAAAATGGGGAAATCTTGTGGAAAGTGCATATTTCCCTGCTCTGATTTTCTTGCCCCTACTCCTTTCCATATTCATAGATGGACTCAGTTTAGGCACTTTCAGTTACCTAGTTTTACTGGTGCAAAAAAGTACAGATGAAACCACTGGCCTTAGTGGTTAGTAAATTTTTAGTAAAAAATCATGATGAAGAGCTCCAAATTCTTGAAATCTATCAGTAGCAGGAGAGTAATAAAGGCAGATCAGTAAAATGTGCTTTCTGAACCCAAAATACAGTTTAAAAATAAGGAGGAGGGAATTTGAGATACTTGAAGTGAGATAGCTTCAAAATAAATCAAGGTATTCAAACCTGCTTCTGAGGTGGAAGGTGACTTTGAGGAATGCTTGCAGGACCTCACCCACTGTAAAGCCTCAGTCTATTCCCTTGTAATCCCACACCATTTGGTCTAAGTCACCTGAGAGAAAAAAAAATGGTGAGTGTATAATTTTTTTTCCTATTCCTCCTGGGTGGTCCACTGCATAGCTTGAAATCTGTATTTTTGTAGCAAATAATGAAATAAATTGACCCCTTGAGCCCAGCATATAGGTGGAACATTCAGTACACTGCACCTCTTGAGTCATCGGACCCAGACCCCTGCTACCTTCAGCAATCATGACAGATAAACCAATTCATAAATCTATCTTGTTCCATATTAAAAATTCTGTGGATGGTTGCCCAATTTTAAGATTTTTTAAGCTCTTTTTAAGAATGGAAACTTTCTTCAAACTTGCATTTAACGTTTATTCACAGAGAGATGTACCCTTTGGTTTCATGGCAGGGATCCATTTTCTTAGCTCTTCACTCTGTACAGCACTAACCCACAACTCCAGTCAGCAGCAAAACAGCCTTTCCAGCCCCATACAAATTTTTCTTTGCCAGAGGGAGCACCCCAAGCTCTTTCCAACCTCCCCCAGCATGACAGAAAGTCTCTACCCCTCTGAGTGGCCCTCCTCTGCACATATGGCATCTGGAATCCACTTTTTTGTTGTTTTGTCTGGGTTTTTTTATTTGTTTTGGATTTTTTTTTAAAACTGTGTGTGCAAGGTTGCAATCAGTTTTCCAGAGAGGCTGTAACAGCAGTTTGTACAATGGCTTCATACTTGCTAATGTGCAGCAGAAATATTTAATCCAGTAGGTTTCAGTCTTGTTTTTCCTTTCTCCGTTAGAGCATCTCATTGAGTATGATTGACCATCTCATGCATGTTTCTGCTTCTTATCTCAGTACTGGCAAATCTCAGGTTTATAATGGTAGTTATTGCTGTAAGTTCTTATTAAATTTTTCCCATTTCTGCAATTCCAATTCAAAGGTTCAACCAAGTTCTTCATTTGATATTCAAATCCTTGTTTGCAATGCTGGCACTGCTAACTTTTTCATTAGCAGCATGTTTTCATTGCCACACGATTTTCTTTTCCTGTTTAATTCATTGATAAAACCAGTACACACTCAAACTTCATCATATGATATACTTTCAAATTCAAGATACAATATTGCTTTATTTTTTGTTTAAAAATTTTATTCTATATAGCTGCAGTACAACCCATCATACCTTAACTGTCTCTTTCTATTTTTCACTTGCCCCCATATCTGATTATTTTAATAAATATCTGGTTTTCTGAGTATCTGGGTTTATGAATGACAACAGCATGTAAACCTTTGGAAAAAAAAAAATAGAAAGTTCAGTATCTTCATAAACCTTTCTACCCTAGATTGATTTGGGAATATTTTTAGCCTGCTGTATTGAACTGTTCAGCAGCATCAGAGCTACTGTTTTACTGAGGTTTTATTTATAAATGTAGAACCAAGCATAGCCTTTCTCATAAGCCTGCTACCTTAATAAAATAAATGAGTTGATGCTTGCTTGTGATCTGAGCTTTGCCTTGATGCCTGAGGTTAGGTACCTAGATTCACATGGAAATCCCTAAATAAGTGTGGCCTGGAGCACTGTGTAACACCATTCACTGTAGATTTGACTATAGGTCCAAGTTATTAGGTTTGCTGTCCTTTTACAGGACAGGAAGATTTCATTTTGGTGAGAGCTGAAGATCACTAGTGTTTCCATGCTCAGTGTCTGCCTGCAAAACATTTTATCGCTTTTTACTTTTCATTCTCTTTTGGAGATAGATTAGGCAAGAGAGACACAGCATTTTGCTGCCCAGTGCTGTGAGACTGGCAGCCAGGTACGGGCTGTTCTGAGGTTGGATGATTCATGCACACTGAAGAGAAAAAGGCTAGAGACAGTGCACTGTCCTCAAAATTAACCCCCTAACAACAGACCCCAAAATGGAGCAGAATGAGAAGCACCAAAGTTCTTGTTCATGCCTCTGCCTTCTCTAAGGTCATAAAGGTTTGCCTGTTTAGTTTGAACTTGTTACAATTTTGTGTTTAACAAGAGAGATGTGCTAGAATTTGGCAGCTCTGTATTTTGGAATATTTCCTGGCTCTGTCCCCAAAAAAAACTCTGAGAGAAACTTTTTCTAGCAGGACTGTAAACATGCAGACATCTCACCCCATAAGATTAGCTTCCAGCCAAACCAGAAGCTAGCCTGGGGCTTCCTGGATAATGTGAAGCCTCCATGAGTTTCCTGTGTTAACTTATTCCTTCTGTTTTGAGCAGCATTTTAATATTGAGCTCAGCCAGAACCAGGTGGGTGGTAGGAACAGCAACATGTTTTTTCCCTCTCTTCTCCAAGGTTCCCTAAATCTGCTGACTAAAAATTTTACTGTGAAGTACTTTGGGTTTCACTCTAAAGTAGAAGCAGCAAAGTTTAGGAGCTTGTAGAAAGTACAAGATAAGTAGAAAATTAACAGGCTGAATTTGGAAGAAAATTTTGTATCACCTATTGTGTGCATCATCTGAAGGGGTGTACTGAACCAGGTGAAGTGAAAAGGGAAATCAGTTTAATGACAGGAAAGGGAAAAGAGAGGCTGGAAGAGGTACCCAGTGAAACCCTGGAAGTTTAGTGCTTTAAATTATGAAGAGACAAGTGACTCTCAAACAAGGAGTCTCCACAGGCATAATCCAAGTCCACTTTTAGCCTCCCTTGTCCTTGCTAGGTTAAGCAAGGGCTTGGGAGCAACTGGACAGCAATCCAGTAGGAATCCCCCTGCAATGCACTAGAATAAAATCAGTCAAACAGTTTTGGAGCTAAGTACCACAAATAAACAGAGTACTGCTGCACTGGGGTGGCACTGCATAATGGTGTGCACATTGTGAGAGCTGAAACAAGGAGCAAGGACTGCTCCCCCAGGCACATTAATTCAGCAGAGCTCTGAGAACTGGAAAAGCCTGAAGACCTCTGGGTCCTGTGTGTTGCAGCCATATGAAGGACAGAAGGAAAAGAAAGACGAGAGAACCTTACATGCCATTTCACATTATGATTGTCCTGCATAGGCTGCACTGAGCACACCTAAGCCTCAGCATTAAAACAGAGCTAGGGTAAGAAGAGTAAAGGGAAAGTTCTGTTTACGAGTAAAAAGAGAAAAAAGTCTCCAAAATTATAAACTGACAAGATGGCTCTCTGCAGTGTGGTTTGAAGTACATTTTGCAGTATCTAACATGTCCAAACGTTGACAATCCATTATCAGCCATGGGCAATGTTCGCAGGTTGTGCTGCTCAGAGCTTGTTTTTCAGCAGCAAATCTCACCTCTGCTAGCTGCTTTCAGTGGTGTCTGCACTGGGAGGAATAAAAAGCTCTGCGGAGAAGCATTATTCTAGCTTTATACTATTCTCACCAGAATATCCTTTTTCAACTACAAAATAAACAGCTTTAAGAATCTTTTAACTAAAACTAACTTAGAAAAGAGGAATATGTATACACACATGGACAGAGACAAGTATGTATATACATATATGTATTTGTTTTGGGGTTTTTAATCTTGCATATTAGGATATATTATGGCTGCCTAATAGAGCAAAACTCAGACCATGTAACAGAAATAATTCCATGTGTCTGTCGAAGGTATGAGCCTCTAAGCTTAATTACAGAAATAGTGCAGGTTTATGAAAGCAGTAAAAAACTAACAAAACAAACAAAAACATGCTGAAAAGCTCAAAGTTTCTCCAGCAAAACATGACGTCAGATTTTCTCAGTATGTGTATCTGTGTACCACATCTTGTTCGCCTTTATTCTGGCTGAATTCATGACTGCTTGCTTACAAAGTCGTGCAAACACCAAGGGAATTAAAGCATCAGGATTCCATGGCCTTATGACAGATTTAAAACTAAAAGCATCCTACCTGGTCCTTTTATTTTTTTTTCCTTCTTGCTCCTGGTCTGCCAAACTGCAAAGAGCAATGCCATGTATTCAGTGTCTCTGCAATGCCTTCTTGGATGGCCTCTCAGTGCCTTGTCCCTGACACATGTTGCTCTTCCTTGGCTCTGACCTGTAAGGATGCATCTCAGCTAAGAACCATGGCACTGCTCCCTTGGCACGGGCGGGCGACAAAACCCCTTTGCTTTCTAATCAGAGCTGATGTGACAACACCATCTCTAAAAAGCAAAGTATGCGCATCTCACGTGTTCTCCCTTTTCTTCCCACCTCTCCACAGCCTCTGGGGATGGGCAAAGACTAGGGTTTGCTTGAGCACCAGTGAAACACCACACTGGAGGCCTCAGTCTTGGCTGAGCAGTTGTGTGCTGCTGTAGAACAAATATTTGGCAAGTGGTAGATGTACTCAAAAGTTGTGCTGACAGCTCTGGTTGCTTCACTGGGCAGCTGGGCTTGATGCTTTACTGTAAAAAAAGCACATGCCATTTATGTGTGCTATATAGTACATTGAACTATAAAAATCATACAACTTACTGGATAGTCTCTGGGGATTCATTGTTTCAGCAGGTGAATAGAATCTAACCCAGAATGAAAATTCAGGAAAAAGTGTGAAATCGAAGTCACATAGACACGTGTCCCCTTAAGAAGAGAGTTGGGCATGAGAGCAGCTAGGACCTGTCAAGAGCTATCATAAATATTTATATAGTGTTGCAGAAATAACAGGTGTCTTATAATAAGTGTTCAGATGGAACCTCTGAAGAGCAAACCTCCAAGCAGTGTAAAACAGAACAACAATATCTCTGTAGGTGGGTGGGCTATGGCACCTGTCCCCCTGAAGTGGAAGTCAGTGCATTGGGCAGGGTAAGTCATTGTACTAGAATTTCAAGTGTGTGTTAGAAACTGACTGGATTTACCACATATGTACCTCAGCCAGAGCCTGCTGGAAAGACAAGCTTTGGAACCAGAGCACCAAGCCAGGAGCAAGATCATCTTCATAAGGTACAGAGTTGTACCCATTTTTTGTTTGGCATTTTCCAGGTGAAGATTTAATGCAGATTCAGAGACACAGATAAATAAAACATCCCTGAACCATGCTGGGAATCCCCCTCTCCTTAAATCATCTTGTCTGTCCTTAGCTAAACTGAATTTAATGCTTTCTTTCAATGAGACAATTTGCTATGAAGATGTTAAGAGTTTAAATAAATTTTTTTTTTTTTTAAGAAGGAAAATTATGAAAAATATTTCTTCAGAACCATCAGAAATGCTATCAAATCTAGCAATTCATCAGCATGCTGACCTGTTGAAGGGAACTCAACCCAAGAAGTAGATACTTTGGAAACACATGTGTAATGGCACACAGGACCTTTTTTTCCCTTAAGGTTTCATGGCAAGCCATAACAGGCATCTCTCAAGTTAAATTAGAAGCCTATAAGGAATTTGTTGATGGAAGTTTTGATAGGGCTTAAAGCTGACTGGAGCTCACCCACACACAAGTCTAGGAGCATTAATCTTTTGGTTTTTTAAAATATAAAATTTAGTTCAAACTCTTTTATTCCTTGATTTTTACTTATTTCATCTGCAGAATGATTAAAACCAGCTTGTTTTTCACGTGCCATCAGTACTGTGCAAGTGTGATACACTGCTGTGCGACTGCCCTGAGATAATGTGCTGCTAACTGGGTACCTCTTTGTTACTGTCATACCTTGCTACTCAGCAGCAGCAAAGTCACCTGAGCTGAAGCAACCCTGCCTGATAGTAAATTTGTCTGTATTCCTGTATAATTTCAATTACGTACAACCAGTTTATCATAACCTCCTTACACTAGTGCAAAGTGATATTTACTGGTCATAAATTCTAGAGCTTCAGAGGTAATAACACTAAGTACTTTAAATAGCAGTTGGGTCTTAACCCCCAGAGAAGATCATAGAATCATAAAATGGTTTAGGTTGGAAGGGATCTTTACAGGTCATCTAGTCCAAACCCTCTGACCTTTACAGGTCATCTGGTCCAACTCCCCTTCAGGGATATATTCAACTAGATCAGGTTTCTTAGGTTTCCCATCCAACCTGGCCTTGAGTATTTCCAGAGACTGGCCATCCATCACCTCTCTGGGTAATCTATTCCAGTGTTTTACCACCTAGATTGTGAAAAAATTCTTCCTTATATCTAATTTGAATCTAATCTCTTTTAATATAAAACTATAATCCTTTGTCATATGGCAACAGGCCCTGCTAAAAATTCTGTCCCCATCTTTCTTATAGGACCCTTTAAATATTGAAAGACCTCAGTAAGGTCTCCCTTTTGATATATTTGCACAACAGACATTCAACTTTTTCAGTAAAATTGGTTCAGCTATTTTACTTTCCCTGCACTGGGTACGTATTTCCTATCACTTTGTCACCAGGGTGAGTAGACAGGATGCTATCCAGCTTTTTCACTTCAGCCATCTCGAGGTTCCACCATGAAGTAAACAATGAGAATATCTAAGTAGAAAAGCTGGATAGTTTATCTATTCACTCACCAGGAAGAGTCTGGTGCACTGTGGACATAACCCATATCAACTCAGTCAATGGTAATTTCATTACCAACACCCATAAGAAGCTCAGGAGAACACACTCCTTTTTTTTACAAAACTTAGCTCAGGTATTTGTAATTCATGGAGGAACTCTTCTTAGACCACACATGGGACTTATCACACCCAGGTCTCAAAAAGTTAGTTTCCAAACTCTCAGCTATTTACACTGGTTCCCATTATAGGCAGCTGAGAGAAGCAGGCACATCCAGGGAGAAATTCATCTCATCTGGAGGTAGTTACTTAAAGTAGGTCAGAGAGATCGCATGTGTGGGTTGCTCTCCAGTGAATGTAGTGGAAGCCCAGAGCAATCAGTAGAGAGTTAGACAAGTAAACCTTAAATATGTGTAGTAAGACGGTAATAAATTTACCCAATATTTTTCTGTCAACAATAAACAGCTGCTACAAAAAAAAGTTGTGCTCTTGGTCATAGTTTCATGACTTGGCTTGTAAAACATGCCCTCCACCAGGGTCTCCAGTCTCCCCAGAGGCTCCTCAGAGTGTTATGGTGTGTAAGTAGGTCAGCTCTCCTGTTAACGTGATACCACTCCAGTGATAAACCTTTTGTTTCTGCAAAAACGATCTCTAAATGCTACTTCTGTAGCATCTGTTTGGCCATGATAGCATGGGTATGGCTTGCAGTATAATATTTGTCCTTTTAAAATAGATTCATTAATTTATTCCCTGTGCAGGAAACCTTTGTACAGATTCACTGCTGGAAGAAAATAATAGTTGTGTAGAGGACAAATGCCTCTGAAAGGGCAGCTTGTTTTAATCCACATGCTGTCCACAATACCTGTGTTTCTTTTCTGTTTTATAGCATAAGCATTTTATGAAGTAAATCTAAACTGTGAGGATTGATGAGACTTGTTGGTGTTGTTTCTATAATATTTTCCCAAATGAGACTGTGATTTTATGTTTGGTAAATTAAATTAAGTAGAAAGGTGAGATAGAAACAATTTGGAGTCTTGAAAGATCAAAAAATAATTTTACACCACTTTTTCTACCTGACTGCTCCATATATTTAGATATAGCAATCCTAATTATAGCTTTGTCTTTATGTATCATCCCTATTTGAAGGTAGTGGTAAATGACATTATTGTAGCCAAGTATGAGAACTTGGTTAGTAAAATAATGGAGCTCTATTCAACAGATATGAAGCAAGAATGTATAGCTTATCCTCTAAAAAAAGCTTGATATTATAATTATTAAACTTCTGTATTATTTTCACCTTACAGTACATTAGAAGATCAGTCACATTTTCTTCTTTGCAAAATCAATTCTGTGGTTTATTGACAACAGCTTGAAACAACTTATTTCAAATGTCTCAGTCAGAGTTAGAAAACCCAATCATTTATGGAAATATCTGTGGAAATGTGAAGAATAATTCAAGTTATTTTGAAAAGTTACATTTTCAAGAAGAGTGTTTTTCCTGGGTTTAATGGCAAGGGAGCACAGCTTGCTGCCTTCAGTTCAACAGGACCAGCTGGCCATTTTCTCTCATATTAAGTGAATTGTGGGCATATTGCAGGCATGAAGACTGCACACAGCAGTTATCACCAATTCCTCGCTGTGTGTCAGCATACATTTCTAGATTTCACTTCATCAACAGCATTCTTCCCTCAGGTTGTTTTTTTTTAAGCTCGGATTTGAAAAGGGTGTGTTGATCTAGCAAAATTTGGCAGCATTACCTAACTTGGAAACTTGAGCATCTTTAACTGTAACTTTGAAGTTAAATGGCACTTCATGTTTTTTAAAGTACATAATATTCAAGTTCTTAGTTTAAAAAGACAATGTTAGTGTTTTTTTTCTTATGATAGTTTCAGTAAAATAGATTTTAAAATGTATTTGAAGAAATTCTCTAACTGTATCCGAGAATATGGATAACAGTCCAAACCTAGTAAATGACATGTTCTAGTATGTTGGAGACCAGCTAAGTAGCACATTCCAAGACTGGATAAGATTTTGTTTGCAGTGATACCTTTATCACAAAGGACATTTTACAGCAGTACAGATATGAAGGAGACCTGATCTTATAGACAAAGCAAGTACTCCTTACAAAAATAGAATTGGTAAATATTATTTTATAATAAAGGTTAATTTGGGCCAAAATATTTTTTCCATTATCACTCTTTTTAAAATGGGAGAATCTGAAATTGCTGACATTATTTATCATGCAAAAAACAAGATGGCTTTTGTGTTGTTTTATTTATTGTGCTTCTTGGGCATAAAAAAAAGTTATATTTGAAAGATCATCTTGATATAGATATATATGATATGTATATCTAGGTATACATATATCAAAACCTGTTTTGCAATTAATGTGTGCATTATTTTTCATGGCCATGAACTTCATACTACATACCAAAGTGCCCAAACTTCCCTGGAAAGTGACAATCATTGCTCACTTTCCTTAATCAACTTCTGTGTGTTCATATCCTGTAATGGTACCTCCACGGGGCAGAACTGGGATTGTGTGTCAACAGCCAGAGCAGGAGGATTGCAAATATACCCTGGACAGGCATATAATTACAGACAAACTGTACCTTTGATCTCTCTGCTTCACTCCATGTCCACATCTCCAGCTCCACATCAGAGCAGAAGCCTTGGACCCCTGGCCAGACAGAAACCCTATTAACCCATTTGTCTCTACCTGGTCCAACCCATGTCCAAGCTGTTTCTTGTGGCATTTCCCTGTAACTCTGAGAAGCTGTGACTCTCCTCCCGTCTCCCTGTGCTGAGATAAGCCATATTTTTAATTCCACATCACCAAAGGCATCCTTCCAGGAGGTCTTTGGTTGAATATTTCACTTAACAACACTTGTAGCCATTGAATTTTTACATGAACACCAATGCTAACACTAATATAAGATTGTCTTGGCAATACAATACTCAAATCCATCAAAAGATACCTCCAAAGTTCTCCACACAAAAACCCATGCGAACTGTTGTTCTAACAACACCACATTTTGCAGTATCCAACTTCTAGAGAAAGCCTAATTCCAGTAAAGCCTTATTACTATTGGCTAATTAAAATCTTTCTCAAAAGAAGAAATTTTTTCAGATGTCTTCTGCACATGTCTTTAAATCATCCAGACCTTTCTCCACCTTCCCTGTCTGATCTTAAGCTCAAAATGATTTATGGTGTTATTCTGATATGACAAATACTACAGCAATGAGCCAGGGCATGGATATTTTTCAAGTTGAAAACCAGAAAAGAATCATTAGATACATGATAAATCAATTATTTGAGAAAACAAAATCATGAATGAAAAGAAAGAAACAGAAGAGAGTCTATCAATTTTAGTGACTGACAGAAGAAGTAGATATAGGTACAAACAATATTTTTCTATTTTTTTTTCTTATGAGAATGCAATATGCTTCAGAAATGTGTCATTATATTTCAGTGATAATCCATAGCAAGCCATCATGCAGAAGAGGAGTCCATCAGCAAACAGGAGATTGGAAATAAGAGCTAGGGAATATAATCTCAGTGTTTCAGATCAAGTGTGATAGAAGCTCATGTGAGTAACAGAACTGACCTAATGTGGTATTTGTTCATATTTGAAGCAGCTGTTATTCAGTTGGACCAGCATTGTTACTTACAACCATTCATAAAAACCAGTGTCTGAACAGATATTTGGAGCGTGGCTAGTCTTCATACAAATACTCTTCTTCACCCATGAACAACAGGAATGTTTATTTGTTACTCACCATCTGCACTTCTGTTGAGACTGCTCTGATTCTCTGATTGGGGGGCAAAAGCAGATTCTGGGTGATACTGGTGATCAGAGATGATGGGGAGGACAAAGGGATTGTGTCACTAATCACTCATCTCCTTTAGGGAAATTGGCACAAGAAACATTTCCTGCACCTGGAAATAGAATCATATTTTTCTATCAGTCATAAAACCTGTGATATAAAGTTATGTGAATAAAATGAGGACAGAAGTTGAAGGATAAATCAATAACTCACACACATCACTCACTCACACACTGCTGTCTCTATAACACCAAGAGAGGGTTATACTGAATTTTCAAAGGCAACTGCTTGTTTTCTGCAGCCAAGGCTAACGTTCCCTCTGTCAGGGTTTTTGGCCAGGATTGGTTACTGAGGTCTCAGTCCCATAAATGACACGTCTATCACTTGAGCTGAAGGACTAACTTCTTCACTTATCAATGATGATGACAGCAAGCACATTAAAGGCTCTATCAGAAATTCAGTGCTGATTCTGGCTGGGGCAATTGAAGCTGACACTGCACCCAGCTGTTCTCCCCTCTCTCCAGCACACCTTCCTGCTCCACTGCAACTGGGAGACAGGGTAGACATCCTTAGTTCAGTTCCTAGAGCTTACAGCCTCATAGTTTAGAATGGACTATTGCTTTAGATGTTTCAGCTGAGGTACCTGGATGAAGCAGGATACCTGAGGCTCTGAGTGCATGTACCCTTCTAGCCCTGCTTGAAGAGGATAACCTACTGTAATAGATGATCTCCATCATGGCTTACTTTATCAGGACATGTGACATCCTCTGCTCTTATCTCACTTCTTGCTCATTTTGATTCCCCAGTGAGCCCCCAGGGGTCATGGAATTATGTGGAGTAATCAACATTGCTTCAACCTTAAACCAAAGTACACAAAAGGTGAGAGGACCTAACAGTTGAGCAAAGAATGGCTGAAAGCTCCCAGTTTGGTACAGTCAGTCTCACAATACATCTGCAATATAGAACAGATATATTGATGCATCAAGCACAACATGAAATATTAATGCACCTGAAAAGAACAAGCAATGACTGACAGGGTATATAGCAAGCAGTGCTGGTAATTTCTGCCCCAAAAAGAGAATCTCAACCTGTAAAAGGTACATAGCAGCTACTGCAGGGTAAAGAATTGTGGAAAGTCTTCATAGGAGGAGACCCTAAAACTGCTTGCCTTGCTTACACAAGAAGAATGAAGGCTGAGAGAACAGGCATCAGCTGTATGTAAATACCTGGTTGTAAATATCAAGGAGGCAGGAGGGCTGTCTAGGTGAAAGAACAAGTACAATTGGATCCCAAAGAAATGTAGCCTGAAAATGAAAAGGTTGTTGCAAGCAGCAAGCACTTTAGACATCAGCAGTGTACTCAGTCTCCATACCTCATACATCAGATGCCATGTTGTCACTTGTGCTACAGATATCCATGTGCGCTGGGAACTGGAGGGTGTTCTACAGTCCAAATCAACATGGTTATCTTTAGGCTTCTGGAAAGACTCCAAAGCTCATGATTATGAGCAATGCCATTTCACTGGGGATACCTGTTCTTGTAAGGTCCTTTAAAGCCTTTTTCATAGCCCTGCTTTTTGGCGAATGCTGTGTGCCAAACTTACAGTAACCCAGCAGTTGCCTCATAACATTTTCCAGTGCACTGAGAAGTTTAAGACTATGGTTAAGAACTAAGCAGTGGGGTGGCAAATTTGGCTCTGATATTATTGCGGAATTAGGATCCCCCAACAGGTATCAGTGTTATTACCTCAAATTGCCATCAAGGGAAAAGGAACAAAATTCTGCGAGTGTACAGCTGCAATCATTTCACTTATTGCCATGCAAGAAATGCAGTCAAGTGCAACTGTCAAGTAGCAAAGACATCATGTGCCAAATTATGTTCCCTGTAGCACTTCAGTGACTTCAGTGGACAAGAGAAGGGTACAACAAAATCATGTTTGCTCCTGATTTTCATCTTGACTAAGAAGTTATTTATAGCTACCAAAGGAGAATTTAAAATTCCCTCAGTCTTAGAAATTCCTCACAAATAGCATTTTGGAAAAGCCTTCTTGTCTTTTAGCCATTTCTTTATGAAGGATTTAATTCCAGTTTTTAAGTTATCCCATGTATCTATAGGTAGGAGTCACCTAGAATAAGTGCTCTGCAGCACTCATCTGTCATTTTAATGGCCTACTTTTCAAATGCAAAACTGAAAATTGAAAAGAGCTGAATTTTCTGGTAATAGGCTTAGTTTTCCCAAATGGTATTATGATAGATTTTTTTTTTTATGGAGTTAACAATACCTTATTGAGCACAGACATTGAAATTTACATTTCCATTTATAGAAAGATTTACGGAAGAACCTTAATTTAAGGAGGGAGCTTGCTGTACTGAACTTATAAGTAACTAAGATACAGTAAGCCAATGAAATCATGCCCCAGAGTTGGCCAAATTGGCTACTGAATCTGGTATACTGATAAACCACAACATTAACACATTGGGATGATACATTAATATAATCCACAACATAGGAAAATTAGTCTGCTAAGTTCTGTATAGTTTACTGGTGTGTTTAAAGTGACTCTTTGGAAAGATAACAAAATACAGCAGAACTACACCACTTATTTGATAGCACTGTGTTTTGCAATATTGTTCTCCAAGGAAATTTTGTTTTGTTAATTTTGAACTGGTCTCAGAGCCAGGAGGCCCAAGTCATGCTGCTAACTCCTCAACTGTTTCTGGCAGGAAAACTCATTTTACTTCTCATGAATACTCTTTGTATGTGGCCACCTTTACTCCCTCTCCAAAGAAAGGCTGCCAGCCTTATTCCATGAGTATACTCATCTTGATCTCTGCATGCATAACTGGTGGCTATTCAGAGACATTAGAAAGAAACAAGTAAATTGCTGCAGAATGGCAAAACTATTTAAAGAGAAATGGCGGATCCGTAAAATCAGGATTAACCATAGTTGGATACTTTTGATATTGCTGTTATCCAGCAAAAACGTTGTTCAATAGGCCTCCTACCTGAACACTAGCTTGCAGGGCTGTGGCATAAGAAAAGCAGTAAAAACTATTTGAAAATCTTATTTAGGCACTGAATCTTTTAAAACTGCCTTTCTGGACAGCTTGGTAATACTGTCAAGTTGCATTGTTCTTTTGCTTTAAAAGGAAAGTAGGAAGTCAGAAGTAATCCCAGGACTGCAGGTGACTTTTTCAACTGGCACCTGCACTAAATTCTTTTCAAGTCTCTTACCAGGTGTGCAAAGGTAAGCAGCATCTCAGGAGAGAACATTTCTCCTGGCAAAAAAAGGAAAAAAAAAAAAAAAGAAAAAAGAAAGAGTTCATTTTTTGGAATGAACATTCTACCATTCTTTTAAGACGCATTTTCTTGTCTCTTTTAGAAACCTGTGGGTTCAGTATTACCGTGCAATGTACTGCAAGTCTCTGCATGGTAGTTCCACACAGTGAGTACCAGTGAAATTAAAACTAGGCTCTGCTGTATCTGGTTTGAAAGCCACTATGATATGCATTTGCCACCTTTTAAAATTATTTCCTACTTTTATTTTCCAGCATGTTTGCCATCATATTTCCTTTTTTGATCACAAAGGTATCCTTTGCTTCTCAGGGCCAGACCCTCAGCTGAGCTAGTCACTCAGCAGTAAATATTGGCAAGTGCTGACATTTGAAGTGCCGCTGCTGGAACACTTATTTGACCAATAGAGGTGAAATCTAACAGCTTATACTTAGTGCTATAGTTCAGGAACCTTTCAATTATTTTAATCCCTGTTTGTCAGGGCTTCTTTGGAAGCAGCTTGCTCTGTTTTGATCTCATCGGCACACCTGCTATTTCTGCCCTTGAATATATACTGCAGTCCACCCCTGTTCTCCAATATCCTTCAGGCATTTCTTCTTTGCTTGGCTCAGCAAAAGGCTTGTCCCCTTCTTCTCCCATCAGTCATTTCAGCAATCCTCACTGGGTCCCTATTTCTCAGGCTATTCCCCTGCTCCTGAGGATCTTCTCTCAAAGCAGAGGATATTGAAACAACAGTGATGCTGTATGCGTGACCTTGTTTAATATTTCTGCCTTCTGGGTTTTCCCCTCTGAAAAAGGATTCTCTCCTATTCTTTGAAGGTTAATTAATATTTGCACAATTCTTTGTCCTTAACTAGCACACTGTAAGTGCCAACTAGTATTAAATAGTGAGGATTTCAGCCCTGGTGAGACACAAAGTAAACATCAGTTAGATCTTCCAGATATGAAACATTAAGTCTCTCTTTTATCTAGTGAACTTAAGGGCCCTCTTAAAACTCCTGTTTTTCCTAGGAGAAAACCATCTAGCAATTAAAATCACCTTTATCCTTCCCCTCACAACAAGTTGGTAGGGGAAGTGGAGCAAGTGCTTCACATGCCCATCCCCATGTTTTGTGGTGGCACACTGGACTCAACATCCAAGGAGCTGGGCCTGAAACTCTTGCCTGGAGCAAGTGCTGTATTTGAAACACAGTGAGAGTTGAGCTGAGACCTGCGTGGGATGTACTCCACAGCACAAGCAGCTGCCCCAAGGAGACCTGCCAAACTACACTCCCCTACAATCCTTACACTAAACCTCCACAGCAGAGAAATCTCATGTTGCTCATGTTAGAGCCGGCTCACAATACCTTCATTTACCTGATGCCTGTTTCTGCAGGCACCTGACTTCTGTTCCCTGCTCAGCAGCCATCTAATCCTGTAGGCATCTGACATCTGCAAATGCAATATTGATGTTTACCTGTTTCCCCAAGCACTTCTGGAGCTGACACCAGAATTACTTCACCCTTATTTAATGACTGCTTGTCTCTGGCAAAGAGATAGGAAGCCCCTCACTAGCTCCATTCCTTGTCATTGGTGTGAGCATCCAAATCCATGGGTGTTTGGAAGACTATATCTTTATGAGGGCTTGCTACAACACTGCAGGCTACTGTAAGGGAATTACTCCCCTAAAAGGAATATGAGTTCAAGCTTTTCTCCTCCTTACACATTTCCTACTTATTACCTTTGGCTCTCTGCTCGGAGCAGGCTGGCCTCTCTCCATCCCAGTATGAGCAGCCTTGTTCTCCCACTGAATTTCATCAAAACCCTGGACACCTGCATAGTGAAAAATTGAAATGGCACTGTGTTGCTGTAAGACATGCTTGTGATTGAGCTAGAACATTTTCTGCTTCTGTGCTGGCATTTACACAGCTAGCCTGTATCACACCTACAGCCTAGTTGGATAACTCACCTCTGGAGCCACACAATGCCTCAGAGGTGAGCAGGCTTAGAAGACCTCATGCTGCGGGACCTCAGCTCGCAGCCATGCAGCTTTGCTCAGCCTGGTAGTACCCTGTGAGCAGCAGGAGGAAACTGCAGACACGTGTTAGTGGCTGGCTGGCTCCCACAGCCACTGAGCATCAAAGGATTTTTCCAAAGGAAGGCTGCACTGATGGTGGCAGTTGTGTTTGCTCAAATGCTTGGAGAAAGCTGGCACTAATTTTGGACAGGAGCCCAGAGAGAATCTTTTTAATGAGTTGCAACTTGCAAGATGTCTGATCTGTGGATGAAAGCACATCCTTTACAGGGAGTAATTGTTAACAATTTTTTTTCCAAGAGAGGTGTTTGTTACAGTAGAGTCTGTCAAAAAAAACAGGACCTTCCAACCTCTGAGGCTTTGAGCTTCATTATCAAGGGGAGATTTGCTCAAGTGCCTTGTCAAGAACTGAGGCACACCAGCCTACAATTCTCCCAAGAATTATATTCAATCATCTCTGCCTTTCTTTCAGTTATAAACTTGGCTGTTTTCCTTAAGTACTTTTCCTTCCTTCTTCCTCTCACATTTTCTAAATCCTCAATCCAAACACGTTTAGGCAAACTTTATGCTTTGAAGGAAAGCAACTGGCTGCAAATCAACTTGGAGGTCACTGTGCGGCCAGCTCTGTGCCAAGCTGTCTGTCTGACACGGGGTAAGGGCTGTGCATGATCCATTTCACTCCATGAAATCTATCAGGTGAGTTTGTGGCTTGCCAAGGCTGCTGCTTTATACAAATTTGTGGCACTGATACTCACAGCTGGAGGTCACCAGCTCAGAGGTTTAATGGGAATGCAGCGTCATAGCCTGGTCTTGGGTGTGATCTTGTAGCAGGGATAGTCCCAAGGGATCTGGCCCCATGGTCAGGGTGAGCCATCCTGTTCTTGCCCTGGACCCACCTCTCTGCCTTGGAGTGCATGGGAAGTCTCTCAAACCATCAAAAGGAAAGCCATGCTGGTACAGTCCTGTATAGTTTCTTTTGCGGATGAAATAATATCATTGCATTATCTCCTCTAATTTTCAAGATTCTTGGATATAAATATCTGTAGAAGATCATATTGTGCAAGCTGCTTCTCCTTTACTGTTCCTTCCCAGTACAATCTGCAAAAAGTCCTTTTGGTGTACGTTTTTTGGCAATCGTTACAAATCATCCTTACTACAATCATCCTTACTACACATCTGTCTTGTCTTGTATTCCTCCACCTTCACCTGCAGTCCCAGAAGAGTGGTATGTATTTCACAGACAACCAGGAGGTCAGCACACAACAAAGCAGCCCTACACAGCATAGAGACCACCAGAGAAAACAAGAGAATAGATTAACTTTGAACTTTTGCCTCTACTTTTAAACAAGAATTTTCCCAGAGTAAATGGCTGCTCATTTAGTTGAGCTGCTGAGAATATGTACAACAACTGCAATGCATCCAGTCTTCCCCTGTTCTAGTAAGTGGGAACATCCATTTCTGATTATAGTGATAATGATCTTAGCCCTTGACCAGGTTTATCCTGGGTAATTTGCTAGCTTCCATTATTTGCATACAAATAGTGAAAAGCACTTGAATCAAAGAGTATCGACAGTTATCTTCAAAATAAAGTTTTGTGCTTGTGCTCTCTTCTACAGCAGCTTTTCCTTGGATTTACCCTTTTTCCCTGAATCAGACATCTGCACTGCACATTTTTGAGCTCTTAGTAGTTACCCACATTCTACTGTAACTACTCCCGAGACTTTTCTAATGGCAAACAATTATTTCGTTACCCTACACGTACACACACACACGTAGAAGAATATATATTGAAAAGAATTACTGTCCTGGTAGATTTGCATATTGCATGGAAAAGCAGCAATTAGGGAAAAAAAACAAAACAGACAAACTAAACCAGAGCAAGACTTTGGTCTATAATATACTTTAATTTGTAAATGTTGAAGTCATTGACTATTTTCCAACAATTCTGTTTGATAGAAACAGAATAGATATCTGGCAAGAGTCTTTCTCTGAGTTACAACAGCGTCTGACCCTGTTCACTTGTTATGAAAATTGAGAACTAATGCTACACCTGTTTTACAGTGCTCTAGATAAATCATTTTGGCCGCTGAATAAAAACCATTCCTTGTGTGCACATAAGTTCATACTTGACTTTGCATGCAGAAACCTGAACCTGGTGGAGCTCTTCATATGCAAAACAGCTCAGAGTCTTTCACAGACTGGAATGAATCTGCATGTACACAAAGACTCAGGTAGCTCCCATTTAAAAAATTAAAAAAAAAAAAAAAAAGATGGCTACTTCTTTTTAGGGTACTTTATTCTCCTTTGTTAAAAGTCAGTGAGACTGGAAGAGACCGCATTCATCTGGAAATCATCTTGCTGGCAATCTCTGCTATAAGGATGAAAACCAGCATGATTTTCATTAAATTTCGTTCCCTGTTGAACAGCAAGACCTGTTCCATGGACTTTGCTGCAGAAACCTGATGGACACGTAAGGCAGCACTGACCTCAATTTAAATAATTTCCACCTCCACTTTCTTTTCAGTGAAGCATGACCCGTGTTTAACTGTGCTACCCATACAGAACCTTATTTGGAACTTTTTCCTACGTGTTACCACGGACTGTAATCCATGTGTAAGGGGTTTCATTGCAATCACCAGTGATGATACAAAGATTTTGTGACAAAAAGGGGTTTCTTTTGAAATCAGTTGAGACATTTCTGATAATGAATTGTAGTACTGATATCCTCACCTCCCATTTCCTAGGGCTGTCGTTTATGGCACATTGACATTCTTAGGAAATTGTTAAATGCCATGAGGTAGCTTCTTCCAGTCTCATACAAGAAACAGCCACTACCTTTTCTGTTGTCATGGGAGCAGAAATTTCTTTTGTTTTGTCTGGACTGATGTTCCATCCCCTTACACTAATCTCTCTGAAAATCCCTGACTAAAACCCATATAATAATGTCAATGGCAAATCCATGAAGTCAGAAAAAAAGCTTCCAGTCTCCATTGGGAAAGCAGGATTCATTTTATGACATATTTGTCTCTGGTTTATGGAAAAACAAATTTGACTGGTAACATCTTTTTCATGGTCATGGAAACAGAAGTAAATATGAAGGAGGGGGCAGAGAAGTGAGACAAATGTTTATTTCAGCAGTAAGGCATTCAGCTGGGTGAGCTGAGCAGGCAGCAGGAACTCCCATCCAGGGAGCTAGCAGCATCATCCACCTCCTAATGTCATTCCAGACCACAAAACAACCTTCCTTGCCCAGCTGACACCAAGGGAAGAAAACAGCTGGATTTCTTCCCTCTTGTGGTCCTGTGTCAAAGGCTCCTCTCAGTGTGCAGTGGCTTTGCATCCTCATCTTTCACGTTACAGGGTGGTCTGAAAAGCTGCTGTGGCTGAGCAAAGCCCACTTGGTGTCAGCCTGGCAGGCACTCATGGCCAGCACAGAGCAATACATGAGTTATGATTTCACAAGTGCAGTCACTCTCCATGAATTCCCCATTGCTCCCTGTGTGCCTACAGCTGGAGCAGTGCATGGGGAATGTCAGCATAGACCCAGTCACTGTCACCTGAAATCCCTGATAAATTTTTTTCCAAGGAATCAAAGTTATTTTTAAATGTAAGAAATGGTATTTTTGTGGTCATGGGGAAAAGGGATGCGACATCCAGAATTCTCCCTGAATTGCCTTATTTTTAAGGAGTTTTTCCAACTCTGATTCTACCACTAAGTTTACTTCTTTTTGTAAGTTAAGCTTATGTGATTAAGGCTGGATGAATTAGGGTTCCAGGACACCCAGCATCACCACCACCAAGTCCTTTCCCACTCACAGAAAGTCAACCGATATCAACTGAAAATAGGAACATTTCACAGTGGAAATGTAGATAGTATACTACACAGCATATTTAATAACATATTTCTCTGTCCCTAAAAATATCTTTTGAAATAAAACAGTGTTGTGCAAACAACATCTTCTATTTTCAGGTCCTAGGTAATTATTTAGGATTGAATACATCTCATATGGGTGCACAGAAAGGAAAATCAAGAAGAAATTTTTCAAATACATTTAAAAATTTACTTTGCTGAGATACTGACACTGATATAATGAGACAGAAAATGTTAACATCTTGTCTTTTTAAATTAAGAACTTGATATTTATAGGCCTTAAACTTAAAAATAGTCACATCTAGATTCAAAATTTCAGTTAAAAACATGGTTATGCTGACAAGTTAGTTAACGCTGCAAAACTTTGCCAGATCAACACAAGTTTCTCAAATCTACCTCACCCTCCAAACAAAAGGGAAGCAGTCTGAGAGATTGTGAGCAGAGAGAAAATTTAGGAGGGAAAAATTATTTTCCTACATTAGTATCTCCTCAGGTTGACAGGGAGATTGTTTTAGATTGTTTTAAAGTATTTTAATGCTGGGAACTGTTGAAAGTTCTTTTCTGAAGGCTTTTTCTAGACAAAAGTCAGACAGAGAATAATCTTTGGCAAGGTCTTAAACAAAATGGTGTTATCATACATAAGCATTAGGTAAAGATCACCTTTAAAATGTCTTTTGACTAAAGAAAACTTCTTTATCTTTTCTTCCTGCAGCGCCTCAGCTATGAACATGCACAGAGCTGCTTTATATCAGGAAGGGAGGAGTTATGAATGATTATGTGGAATACTTGGAATTCTCCAGAAGAAAAATGTTTTATCAGATTTATTAGAGACTCCACAACTAGTACAATAATTTATTTTATCATCCTATAGACTGAGCTGCCAGGCTAAAATCATACAGAATTAAAGTTATTATTAAAATCAGAGGTTAAATCTGTGCCAGCTTTTTTATCATTTCAGAATGACATTGTTCCTTAACTGGAAGGATGAGATATTTCTGTATTTTTTTTGTTTGTTTTAGAAAAGCGTCTATGAGAGAAAGAAGGTGTATCCTCCAATGTCTCTTAACCCTGTAGAACTGACCTTGTTGGTTCTACTCTACAAATGACCACAATCAAGTAGCTCTTTTGCAGCATAACAGAAAAATTCTGGCAGATAGTGAAGATCTTTGTACCCTTTATGCTAGTAAAGCCACACCATGGTCAGCCCCTGAGGTCTGCAGAAAAATGATAGTTTCTCCTTGTTCTTTCTGTGACTTTTGGCCTCTGCTTTGTGTTTTTGTTTCACTTTGCATTTTTGCCCATTATCACAAGAAACCCCACTGACTGAAAAATTGTGTCAACAGGGTGTAGACTATTGCAACGTCTGTTAACAAGCCAGGTCATATATATAATAAACGTGTTTATGCTCACAAGTGGTGTATATTGTAAAAAAAAATGTAATGTTCAACTTCTCTACTGCATAATCTAATGCAAGATCTATTTCTACATGAAGGAATTGAAAGCCAAATTCTGTTTTTCTTTGTTATTTGTAAGAACCAAAAACCTTTGCAGTGTAATTGAAGCTGGTGAAACAGAGCAAAACTGATTGCAATCATTCAATCTATAAATATATCTCCATAAATTTCTTTAAATTTTGTCTAAATATTTAGACCATATATTTACCCTATTGATTCTAGTTGCAGTTTCCAGGAGGGCTGACATTTCCATCTGGGTCTAGCCCTGAGGTCCTAATTTCTTCCTCCCTTTCTAGTGTCCTCCCACATCTTTTGCCTTTGAGTCATCTCAAGGAAAATCTATAATGTACTTTTTTTTCTGCTTCTATGAGCACATTTTTCCTTACATAGAGTCATCACAGATTATCAAGTGGTACTGAGTGAAAACTTAGAGTTCCTCACCTTGAAAGACTTTTTCTTTCGGCTGAGAAGAAATCATTCTTCTCCATCACAGCATCCAAGGATATGGAATGTGTCCTTTGAAGCATCTCTGAGAAAGTGCCTTAGGCACCAATAGCAAAGAGACAGGTAAGCAGCAAAAATCATGGCATCACTTCCAAACCTTTGGTATGAAATGATTCATGTCCATCTAAAGCTGACTTGTTACCATCTGTCTCTCTGATAGTGCTTTTCTACTTTGTTATATGTGGTATAAAGTCTTGAATCAATAAAAAGACTCAACTGCTGAACTACTTTTGTACTGCTTTTTCTCTTCATATCTCTTGACACAACACTGGCACACAGTGATGAGAAAAGCACAACATCTATCCTGTGTGACACAAATTACACCTTTGCTGTCACAGGAGCTTCTGCATGGTGTATATTATACATCTGCTTATTTGGGCTCAGCCTGAGTTTGTATGCAAGTCTGGAGTCACTGCTTGCTCCCACAGTCTCCACTCTGGCTTGTGTTTCAGCCCTCCCTTGCAGACTGTACAGACCCTACTGGCTGGAGCTGGCTCTGCCTCAGCCCTCAGCAATCCTCACAAGCTCCTCCATGCCTTCATGCCTCAGACCACCAAATTCCCACTGGCATCCCCTTGCCCATTTCCATGGGTATCAAGTCTGCAAAGCTGCTCTCCCATTTCTAGCACTGCATCAGATGTTTTAAAGATCTTCTGCCTACAACCCCTAGACGAGTGAAAGGCTACTCAAAAACTGATGTGATTTTGCAAATGAAAAAAAAAAATAACCCAGGTTTTCAGCCAGCAGAGCTGAAGAGAAATGCCAACATAAAGCTGCTCAGAAACCTGTATCCATCCTGAAGAACTCTTGCAAGGCCAGTAACTAGCTGTCATTTGGGGCCTGAGGAGACCTGTGTGTGAATGTGCTTCTACTCAATCTCCAGGGTGGAAAAGGCTAGTCTTGTTACCATATAACAAGGGCCTGACCCTAGGACAGCCACAGGCAGCCTGACCCAAGCAATCCTTTCTGCTCATCTCCCTCTGGGCTCTTCAAGCCCTCTGCCCCCTGCAGTTTCCCCACAGCCCAGCAGACTCAGAGATGCAAGATGAACTTAGGTGATTTCTGTATTGAATCTCAGCCAAGAGGAACTCCAGGTGGTCTCAGACCAACCTGGCTGGTGGCTGAATGGTTAAAAGTAGGATGTAAAGATAAGACAGTACATTCCTATAAGGACACAGGAGAGTACAGTAGTGATACAAGGCTACAAAAAATTTCAAAAAAATTTAAAAGAAGACATTTTGCCAAAATTAAAGAAATTTTTTAAAAAGTAACAGCATTCCTTAGTTGTTTCAGTACCTTAGCTGTGATGGGAGGCTCACTAACTTGTTTTATGGCTCACCCTGGGCAAACACCTCTCAGAAAGGCTTTTAGAGAAACAACATTTTTTTTCTCATGTTAAAATGAATAGCAGATACAGAACAGGTGCTCTGGGCAAGTTGTCTCTTCCTTGTGTACAGTGAAACAGCACCCCCAGCTTTGCCTTCCTGCAGGTGTGCCAATCCTCCCATGTGACAATGCTCTGCAGCATTATGTGGTGCTAGGGCTGGGCATCATCTTATTTAGCTCTTAAAGGATTTTAATATACAGTTTGTTGTGTGTTTGAATGAACCAATTTCTGAGTTAAGTCCTTTTAAACCAAGTTCACTACAAATTTCATTAATTAAATGCATTTTTTCATAATATAACCAAAATTAGCCTTCTCTTAATATGGAGTAGTTAAAGCACAGTAATTATGAGTGATAAAACTGGGATAGAGAATGTTTGAATTAGTTGGCATGTGTGATGTTAGCTCTGGAGAAAATTTGACAGGCTGATTGTCTGTATCTGAAGAAACCATATGAACACCCAGGATGCTTTAGAAGTGGGGTTGCATATAGTGGGCAGGAGCAGAAAGGTGACGCCGGGTGGTCAGCAGAACGTGTCCTTTAACTCTCCTACAGACACCACCTCATCACTGATGATGGTGCATCAGCCCCAGGTGCAGCAATTGTTTGTCTGTGATGTGCTGACAGCAACCATTCCGTCACAGGAGGAGCAGGGAGAGCCGTGGAGACTGGGACTGCCATTTTCTGCTGCTGCAAACCAGCAGTCAGGCCCCAGGCACTGAAGCCCTGCTTCTTCCATTGATGTGACACAGCCAGAGCAGCAAAGGAGCTGTTTGACATGGCAAAGCTGCACAAAGGGCTTATTCTCCCAATCCACCCCATTACCAGCTTGGGAGTCAAAGGATTTTGCTCTCCCCAGGAGCTGAGCAGGCAAGGTTTACACACAGCTTTCCCTTACCATTGTGTTTTAATCTCTGCTGCAGCAAAGTCCCCAAACAGGTCCTGAGCTAGCTACTGTGCCTTATTCCCAGGGCTGTTCATTCTTGCCACCATTCACTCTGATGGTCCGAGCACAAAGAAACAGAAATTACTAGAAACCTTTGCATAAAATCCAGTGCCATCAGGAGCTTTCTATGTGTTCTAGAAAAACCCAGGTTGGTACAGAAAGTTCCCCATTGCTACAGACAAACAGGAGGGCCTGAGTGAGGGCAGGGCCTCTCCTGGCCATGAACCAGTTTTGTGATGCCCTCAGACAGGCGAGCTAAAAGTCCACAGAGGCTGACGAACCACTTGTTTTGTTTTTCTGGTCACTGCAAGCAGCAGTGACAGTGTTGACTTATCCTGCCACATGGGACTGCAGACCTACTTTCAAGTTTTACAAGGGTGATTCAGGGATCCAAAAGGGCAGGGGGGAGCAGAGGCAACAGTAGAAATGAAGCCTACTTCTATTTTTGCTTCAAAACTCTTAGAATAATGAGCAAAGCAGGATCTGAATGACTGGTACTTACATGGGAATGTGGCAAGATCTTGAAATCCATCATGAAAGGTTTTTCCAGTGGTATTTGGCAGTGATTTGTCAATAAGCAAGACCTTGCACATAGTGAAAGTGGCTGACATCTACAGTGGAGGAGGTAGGAAGGAAAGAGGTTCAGAGTACAATTGTGATAACTTGTAATGAGATCACCAAGAAATGGCAGAGAGGAGGATCGAGCTCATCAGCAGAAACTGGAACAACTACGTGCTCCTGAGCGTGGAGCATTAACTAGGAACCTGGCTGCAAGAAGTCAGGTGTCAAGGTCAGGGTGATACTTTTAGCACTTGAATTTTTTACTCTTAAAGCCAAAAAAAATAAAGTTTATTACACAGCAGCTGTGAATGCTCTAAAAGTATCTGTGAAACCAAGAAGAAAAAACATTAAAAACTCCTCTGTAGATTTGCTTCCACCAGCTTCCATATGGCGGGAGGACTATTCAAGGAGATCTTCCAGCTCTCTCCCATGATTATTCCATAATGTAAAATATGAATATTGTATGGAGGAGGTTAGGAAAAGGATTTTCTTCTGTTTCCTATGTTTAAAACTCTTCTTTTTTTCCTGACAGTTGTTCTTTTATCTTAGAAAGGAAAAAAAAAAACATTTACTGAATTATGCCAGGTGGCTAATTAAAAGTTATTGTAGAGAAAATGCAGACCCTTGCTAGCATATAGAACTGTTAAGACAATAACTTTTATAAAGAAAAACTTTGCAAACTTTTTTTTTTAACAAGTAAGCCATAAAGAGGGTTTGTGTGCAAAATTAATAAACTTATGTAGAGATTACAAATTCCACAGGGACTCTCAGCTACCACTGGAAGGAGAAAAAATGGGCCTAGGATACCACTACCCCCTCCCTTCCTTTGTTCCATTTGTGATTTTTCATGCATTAAGGCTATTTTGAGTTCCATAACCAAACAGAAGAAACAAATCAAAACCAATATCCCTAATAAAAATCTTCCCTCTACGGTGACAACAGGAGTTATGTAAGACACTTAAATAATGTAACTCTTAAAAGGGAGAATTGAAAATGTCAGGCTGTAACCATAAGAAGAAGAAGAAATAAGCAATGGGAATTTAAAGATTTTTTTTCTGGAAGTGTCAGAAAATCAGAAAATGAAAACCACTCAGCTCATACTCATAAAGCTTAGAAATTGTCCCAGCACCAGTTCTCAATCTGCAGGCAAGTGGTGACCACAACTACTCTTTAGCCACTAGCCATGAACTCCAGAAAAAGAAATTTTACAGACTAATATCTCCTATTGTTTGGATTCAGAGATCAAGTCCAGAAAATATCTCCAAGTCAGTGTTCAAAAATCACAATGCAGACTCCTTTCCATGTTTCCAAGACAGGTTCCCCAGGCATATGTGGAATTGTGGCAGAGTCCAGATCCTGCCTCCCACACAATTTTTACCTTTTTACAGGTATTTCCCTGATACAGTGAGACTTCCTGTGCCCTGCAAGCCAAAGTGAACTTTCTTAGCCAGACACTGGAGTGGAAAATCAGGCAGAAATTTCAGGTATGCAGGACGACCAATGCAATTTACATTTTCTGATCACCCTTATATAAAAAGAGGCTTGTGTGTAGCATTTCAAGCTGGGTTAAATAATTTCACCTCTGAAGTTATGTGTGCTGTTGCTCTGGGGTTTCAGTCCCATTTTCTGGATTGGTTTAGTTATGTTCAAGTGAAAACAATAGTTCTCAAGTTGAGGAAAACAACGTAGAATAACAATTGGAAACAGCAATAGCAATACAAAGAGCAAAGCACTGCATCTTGGCTCAGGCGTTGGATCAAGTGAGGTAAATCCACTGTACAGTTTGTGTTGCTCTTTTTAGTTGAGTCCATCTCCAAACAACAGCTGCTGCACAGCAAGTTTTTGGTATTGAATCACTTTTTCATCTCGTAGCCATTAATAATTTTCCTGAAAAGGAAACAGGCTCCTTAATGCCCCTGGTTGCTCCTTGCAGGTGCTGCAGCCAGCACAGCACTGCTGCCTTTCACCACCTCTGCCTTCCAGCACCCTCTGTTCTGGGAGCTGGGGGTCCTCACACCTGCTTATGTGGCTTCATCCCTGACAACACTTTAAAAAATGGTGAAAGCAACATGATTTAAAATGCCAGTCCAAATCCATTGGCGTCTGCTGGGCTTTCCTGTGGGAAGCAGAAAAAGCTCAGGGGTATTCCTCATGACCACCTTTCTGCACTGCCCTGTATGTCCTCTCCAGGGAATTGTGAATCTGGAGAGGGTTTCACAGCCTTCAGGATTTTCAGGGAAGGCTGTGGAATTCAGAGTCTAACACGAATCCATATAGGTCAAATAATTTAATAAAAGTTGGGTACCAGTATTGCGTAGGAAAGGAAACACGCAGCATAACCAAAACATCCCCTCATCATGCAACCCTAGAGGGCGGGTACCCTACTCTGACATCCACTGGCAGTCTGGCATTGCCACCAGAGACCAGCAGCAGGAGTGAGGAGGCAGTGGTTGCTGCCTGGTGCTGATAGTTGTTCATGCTGTGGAACAGAAAGAAGGTGTCATTATTCCTGCTAACACAGAGTGAAGTGTTTCAGCAATAACTCCGAAACAGAGATATTACTGGTAAGGAGTGACTAGTGTGCCTAAACATGCCCCTCTAATGACATTTCATGTGCTTTAGTGTACCTGAGCCCTCCTTGCTAGGCTGTCAGGTCTGACACCAGACCTCTGGAAAAGCAACTGTCCTTCTGCATCAGCCACTGGAAGTCAGACAGAAAAGCAAGGGCATCTCAAGTAATGCTAGGCACGCATGTTCAGGAACCTCAGTCATTCCCCAAGGATCCAAAGGCATGTCCTTCATTTGCTGTATTGTTTGAGCAATGTTCTCTGTAGCAAAAATAGACACAAAGGACATGTAAAACAAAAGCTAAAAGCTATTTAACTGCGAAGAACAATTTTCACCTGAGCACTGTGTGCTTTCTGGACTAGGAAAAAAGTCACCTACTTTTCTCTCATTGTTAATACACCTTTTTATTAGTGTTAGTCTTTCCAGCTCTACAGGCTCTTTCTCTGGCTCTTGAGGCACTTTCAGGATAGTTAATCCTGTCCTCTTGCAGAACAGGTAGCTATAATCTTACTTGGCATGTGGGCTGCCAGCACCATTAAATGCAGTGCCATTCTGTTACTTGGTAAAAACTATCAACTCCCACCTGGCTACAACCTCTTTCAGGGAGTTATAGAAAACAGTAAGGTCTCCCCTGGGCCTCCTTTTCTCCAGCCTAAACAACCCCAGCTCACATCAGCCTTTTGTCATGAGACTTCTGCTCCAAACCCTTCACCAGCTTTGTTGCCCTTCTCTGGACTTGCTCCAGCACCTCAAACTCTATCTGGTAGTGAGGGGCCCAAAACTGAACACAGGATTTATAGTGTGGCCTCACCAGTGCTGAGTGCAAGGGAATCATGACTGCCTGAGTCTTGCTGGCCACAACTTTTCTAATACAATTCCATATTAAAGGGACCCTGATGTGTCCCTTGTTACCCTGTGCATCCTGCCCTTCCATCAATATTCTCTCATTCATTCCTCCTTGTTCAAAGAGACTCAGAAACCCAAGCCCAACACAGTACTTTGACTTAATTTGTCTCTCCATTAGAGCCCTTTCTCCTCCTCCACTCTTGGATGACCTTCTGGACCCTGCCAGTTTTCTTATAGAATATGGTTTCCACATGTTTTTGCACAGTACCTAGGAATCTGTTTTGAACACAATATTCTTTTTATGAAGAGGAAATGCTCCATCTAGATTTCCCATCTCAAAACTTGTTCAGTCCTTTTTGTGAGATCTGTGGATGTATCTCCATAATCTGCAGGTGCGGGTACAAAACCCTGGAAAGCTCTGGTCACCCAAGCTTCAGTTGCACTCCTGGAGACTTCATGTGATGGACTCAGTGTTTTCACTTCACTCAGTTCTCATATTTCTGCAGTAAATATCCTCATTCCTCAGTTATTTTCTACCAAATACAGTATCTATGGAACTCAGGTTTCACAGGTTGGCAACTTTTGTGTTTCTGACTTCTGCTTTTGAAAGATTGTGGTAGGTCCCAGCAGATTCATATTTTTTTCTACTTTATAAAATGTAAATAATTAATTGAATGGGGTAAAAACCTTCAGGTATTTGTGGATGGAAAAAGAAATGCTGGTTCCCAAAACATGTGTTCAACAGATGGTGGTAAAAATGCACTACTCTTTTTCTATTTGAAAAATAGTTCTTAAATCTTCATTTTTAATAAATCAAACAAGGAACAAATTTTCCACTGTTGTAAAGATCGTGCTATTAAAAATAATTGTTCCAAAGTAGATCCTAGTTAATTTGCCAATCCTACAGTGTTTTCAACACTCACAACCTTTTGAAATTTTTTTCTCAAAGTGAAAAATTCAAGTGATTATGACTGATCACTTGAACTATCACTTGCAAAGTGGTCTAAATGGTGATCCAGTGTTAGCTGTAGGGGCTCTTTGCAGAAAACAGTTAGATCTGCTGGCTCTTTCATTAATATTAGAGTAGTAGAACAAAGATGTTTCATAATGGCACACCTACATCCTCCAAACAGGTTTTTTCATCTGGTTTTTGAACACGATGCATACATACACATGTCTATGGTCATACACACACACCTGTATGAGACACTTATGCACAAAACTAGTTCACAGTTCTCCTCCTTGCATTAGCCTTCACAGCCAACATTGCCCAGAAGGTGATCCAAGTAAAACCCACCTGACACTTGGAGAGCAATGCCAGTTGCTGCACTGAAAGCCTCATCACTGCCATTCTCTGTGGGGTGTGTTCTATTTACTGGCATAGAAGTTGCTCAAATAGTGATGGTCAGAGAGTCAGAAAAGCAGGGAGCACTTCCTAGAGCTCTCACTGGCCTTTCGTAAAACCCTTCCATTCTTTATTGCCATTAAAGCTGATCTGCAGTATTCAGACATCCTCTTTGGAGCTCTTTGGAGAGGACGTATTTCTCATAATTTATACTCTGAAAAAGAGAGAGGCCCCGTTCTCAGTGGGACCATATGCTGATCTACTACCATCCTGCTGATCAGATACATTCATATCAAATTCTCCCCAACACAGTGTCCACTATGCACTCTGATTTGCTCATAAAGTTATTTCTAATTTCAGAGCAAGCACCTCTCCTACTGTACTTGCCCAGCTTACCCAAGGCATTTCGGTAAAGGTGATCTGCCTGGCTGAGATAATTAAGTTGTTACAGACTGGGTAATCCAGGCTGGCTGCACTTACTGTGCAGCAAGTCTGCTATTGACAGGGGCAATTTTCTCACTAAAATTAGGCAGACCTTCTGCTAAGGGAAGAGATGTATGTGCTTACAGCAGAAAGAGAACATGACACAGTATGACAGCTTTATGCTGAACCACAGACAAGGGGATATAAAGCACAGCTCCTGGCCTCAGTGGCATGTGCCTTAACACAACTGTAGGAAGGCAGCTGAGTGCAAGCATAAAAAATCCTGTAAATGTATGCAAGCACATAAAAGAGGCTGGACACAAAACAGAGCTTATCTCTAGCATGCAAAACTTTTCTCCTGAAGAAGCCACTTACTCACCACAAGCTCGTCTCTCCTCCCACCATTGCAAGAAAATGTGAAAAAGTTCTTTGCCTCCCTTTTCCCCTCCTCACCTCATGGTTTCCATTTTATTAAAGCAGCTAGGTTTTCAGGTTGAGTATCACCAAAAATCCCTCCCTAATAGAAACACAGGAGACAAGCAGTTGTCATGGGAAGTGCTGGCTCCCTGCTGATAACTTTGTGGTGGCTCAGGCAATTGTCTCCTTATGTTTCCACTGAGATGGAATGATAAAACACCTTAGTGCCAAAGGGGTATGAACATGTGCAGTGATTACAGTGCTTGCTTCACTTCCCTGAAGTCATGCTATCAGTAGTACTTTTGCACCAGGTTTGTCCCACCCTTGTGCATACTTCAGTTGCCAGTAGTGGGAAGCCCACACAGTGCTGGAGGCAGGAGAGCAGAGAAGAGGGAATGGAGGCTGCCCCTTACAAAAGCACTCAGGGGGTCATATCTGAGTAAGAGGAATAGCCAGGCAGAAATCACAGTGTTTCTGACAGTGCCCTCTCCATTCTGACACTATCCTTTGAAAGACTGTGAATATATAAAGGAAACACCTTGTTCCACCTTTGTTTAATGCAAAACTGCAGATTGAATTCATTGTGTGTGTCTGATGAGAAAATGATGAAAGAAACCTCAAGCCCTTTCTATTGGAAGCTTCTGCAATACAGTGCACAAGTTATCCACACCTTTTACTGAACTGGTCCCTTAGAGGAAAGGCTGAATACACATGAATGGTAAAAGAGAAAAGGAACTGCTTTTAATTACAATATTCAAATATTCCTTTCAGTGTCAAATATTCCTCTTAAGATTCTGAAAAGATCAACTGTTTGTTACTGCAGCACATTCAGCCATGAACATTTTCCTAGGTAGCATGACTGGGGGTATATTTAAAACATAAATGCAGCTAAGAGAAGGTTGAAGCTGGAAATTTCCAAATGAATGCTTTTTCTTCCTCCCCCCTTTCTGTCTTGTCTGCCTGCATCACAAGCAGCCTACTTTCCTGTTTGCCTAATGCGTCAGGGTGATGTCCTGTGAGGATTTTAGCTATTTCATCACTTTATACCTGTAGTTCAACAGTAACATTCCAAAGTCCTCAGGAGGCACTTTTCTCTCGACGTTATACATCCCCTCGATTGCCTATACACGGAAAGAGATTCATAACTAATGTAGTTGGTGTCACAAGATTCCACTGGCACAGCAGTCAATATGGAATGCGGCACTAATTGCAAACAGCACCTATCTGCTCAAATTACTGTCGGAATGCTAACCTTGGGAAAAGATATTTTTATGCATAAGATTTTCTGCAAAAGAAATATTACTGGAAATGAAACAGCCAGACTTTCAGTTATGAGAATGAGCTCTGCTTTTGCCCTTGTTACTGCTGCTTTCACGAAGGAAGAAAATATATCTTTAGACCAATTTCCCACTGAGGTTAATAAAAAAAATGCAAAAAACAAGTGGCCATGGTAATACTGAAAGGAAAAAAATATCTAGATCCTGTTAAGTTATAAAGACAGTGTTGTTTGTTTTAGAAAACATAGAAATTTCTTAGATGACTTAAATATACAAAATGTAATGTGAAAAAAATTCTCATTTGCAGTGCAGCATTTTTGATGGGGTGTCTGTATTTTGTGTAGCACACAGAAAACTTTTTAGGATACATAGAAAAGGATTTTTCAAAAACATGTCACAAGGGACTGATTTTAGGATAGTTCTGTGCCACTTGCTTCTACAAAAATCCATATGTGTTTTGCAAGAGGGTCTGGCTTCCAGGGGTGAAGATCCCTTGGCCACCCTGGGCAGCAGTTCGGGTTCAGGATGAGGAGGAGGTTTTATCTCTTGCCACAATGAAGCTCAGCACAAAACAATTCCCCGGGAACAAAACAACAGCAGAGAAGAGGAATCCTGTTTCAGGGATTTGGAGAGGGAGAACAGAGAAAGGATGCCAGTTGCATCCACTGGCAAACTAATTAGTACAAAATAATGATCTTGATGAGCACAGTGTGATCCAGACCCAAGGAAAATATTCTTTTCCCAGAATAATCAGTGCCTTGCAACCTGAAGATTGTATAAGGTTTCTGAGGGAGGAAAAAAAAAAAGGAAAAGAAAAAAAGGAATAAATCAAAGAAATAATTTTCATAGTTTAAATCCATCTTTCCATAATAGACTGTTTGTTTCACAGAGACTGACACCATTTATTTCAGTGAGCTGTTGATTAGGATTTATTTCTTCTCTCACAAAAAACTCCCACCTGGAGTGGAGGAATCACTTTCAAATCATACTGCTGACCAGAATACCTCCTTATTTCTCAGTGCCATTTCTATCATAGGTACATGTTTTCCCACTGCACTCGAGAACTGTTCAGTATCAAAACCCATCATGAATTATACACTGAGATCTCACATACAAAATGTTCTCATGTTTACTCACCCTACTGTTAACTTCCCCAAAAGCCAGTTAAATTACCTTTCCGTGGGGACAGACTCTTCAAAGCAGCACGGATCCTGTGTTCATTTTCCAAAAACAGGCAAACAGCTAAGCCTGAGGGTTTGTGCTCATCCCTCTTGAATTCCCTGAATTGCTGTTTTAGGTAACGGCTCATCTTTTGCTACAAGGACCAGTAGCAAAGTAAGTTAGGTGATGCACTGTGATGCCTAATGTTGGGGTTCCTCCCCCCTGCCATGTGGTCCTGGGAGAGGGGCCCTGGGCTAGAGGCAGGGCCCATGAGGTTTCCCTACTCCCTGGTCAGCCTCGTTCCCCATTGGTTGTTTTGTGTTCCCCTGCCCGGGAAGGACCCTCTGGTCCTGTGATTGTTCAGTTCTTGGCCAGGTTGCCGACCAGGTGGCTGGAAAAATAAACATCTCTGAAAATATCTACCAAGAATCCGTCCATATATTCTTTTCCACGGACTCGCTGTCTGATACACGTGTTGCAAGAATCCCCACTGCAACAGCCTAAGACACATATTCATCTTGCTCCAGACCCATCCTAAAACCTGCTCCCTATTGTCCTGGCTTAAAATAGGTATGTGGACAAAGGCACTGGGAAGTGAAAAGTTGCCAAATACGATGTAAACTTTTTATGCATATGCTCTCAAAATGATGATAGTTCAAAAAGTGTGAAAAGTCTGCCAGCATATTTAAGACAAAAATACACTCCAAAAAAAAAATTAAATTACTGGAAGCTGAAAGAAATCCCCTTTCCCAGAATCACAGAATGGGTAAGGTTAGAAGGGATCACTGGAGGTCATCTAGTCCAACCTCCCTGCTCAAGCAGGATCCCCTAGAGCATGCTACTTGTGATTCTGTCCGAACAGCTTTAGAATATCTCCAGGGAAGGAGATACTCACAATTCATGTAAATGAAATAATGAGGTGTTTTAATACCACTGCTATTCATTCACATGCTATTCATTACCTGAGCAATCCAGGTTGAAAATGAAACTTTCACATTCACACACCTACAAGCAAAAAGCTAAGGCAGCAAAACTGAAGTTCAATTAGCACTTACCAGGCAGCTTAATTAGTGGTTCCCTTCAATGAGCTCCACCTGGGCTGTTATAGCCCCTGGCTTTGGGATAGTGCAGCAGCAGCAGCTAGCTAGGTTATTTGGCTCTGTACTGTTATCATGAGAAATGGAAACAGTGGTAAAGTAATTATTGTTCTGGACACAAGAAAAATTAGTGTTTTGACTAATGAAACATGGTAAGTGATGAAGCCTCCATTAATATTACCATTTTTTTTTAATGTGTTGGATGATGAAGCATTAAGGTTTCTATAGCATTTGCTGATTTCAGCTCTTAGGAATAAATCTTTTGAATCTGATTGTTCAAGTGACTGTATCCTAACTTGCTCTTCTTGGGAGTTTTTCATAGGTTTAAATACAATTTTCTTTAAATTAGGCAAACAAATTCTTTGAACTTGACCCTATGAAGAGCTGAGCGACAGCAGTAACCCTGTAACTACTTCTATTACCATTTCCTGACTGGATTTTTTTTTTTTTTTTTTTTTTTTTGCTAGGGAATAAGGGTTAGATGTGGGACAAACATTAATTTGTTCAAAGCATCCAGTCAGAGGTATGAGCATCCAAAGAAAGTATTATGAAGGCGGCTGGTCCACAGATCATCTGTAACTTTGAAAGCAGCTCTATTTGAGCTATTTCATATCTCCATCTGGTTCCCTCATTGTCAGAAAAGCAACTGCATATAAATAAATCTTCAATGAATGATGTAGGAGGATTTTTCTTTTGACAGAACAATATTCAGTGAGACTTTTTTCACTTTTATAAATTATTCTGCATTTAACAGGCAGATAATTCTGAAGAAACTGTTACAATCGCCTCATGCAGAAGGCCTCACCAAAGCCCAAGTTGATTTTGCCTGACTTAATCCTGTTAATTTTCAGGTCACCTCTCTCATTTCATGATTTTTAAGGACAGGAAATGAGTTGTTTGAAAACATGTGGAGAAATGACCTTCCTCTTTTCCTCTTATTGAAAAAAAACATTGAAAATATTCTCCAATCCAGAATCCAAAATTTGTAGCAAAATGCATTTTTCCTCTTGCAAAGTACAGCAAAGTCAGTCAAGAGAGTCAAAACAAAACTTCTTTTGCTTAATTTTCCTTTGTACCATCTCACTGTCTCTGGTCCTGTTCTCTGTCCTCAAGGATGAAAGCAAAATAGAAGGACAAAAGCTATGGAGCATCCACTTAACTTAGCTGAAGCTGGCTGTTTCCCAAGCCACACAAGCACAATGGGGAATGCTGACCACTATCCAGTTGGGCTGATGTGAATTTCTTTGTCCATGCTTGGATTGACACTGACCACCCAAGCCAACAACTAGAGAGCACATAGCTGGGGAGACCATTCAGAGCTTGACTGGGAAAATTCACACTGGGAACACTTTCAGTCTTTATGGAATGCCGTGGAAAAGCCAACATAGCTGTTAGGATACAATGCCATGCACAGACAGAGGACCCCTCCACTGCCTTGCCTGGGTGACAGAAATGGCACAGGTCTGCCAGAGCAGTGTTCTCAGCAAAAATACATGTCAGTGTTCACAGAGAGTGTCCCTACTCACTAAACTCTCAGGGTGAACTATGTCTCACATCAGTCCATGGTGACAGCTCAGAGTAGCTGACATAACACAGAGTGAAAACTCTGCTAGGATTAAAAATGTAATAACAGCAACCATAGAGATATTTTCCACCTGTATTTCTCTGAGAGATAAGGTATTAGAAGAATTTCTTACAGAATCAACAGCGTGTGGTACCTTCTCCCAGGTGACAGAACCTGAAGAAGTGGTCTCAAATTTCACTGGAGGAGGTTTAGACTGGATATTAGGGAAAAACTTTTCATGGAAAGGGTTGAAAAGCATTGGAACAGACTTCCCAGGGTAGTGGTGGGGTCATCATGCCTGGAAGCATTCAAAAAAAGGGTGGATATGGCACTTGAGGGCATGGCTTAATGGTGAATGTGGTGGTGGTGCTGGGTTGGCAGGCAGTTGGACTTGATAAACATAGAGGTCTTTTCCACCCTTAACAATTCTATGATTCCATAATAGCAGTGTCTTGTTAGAGTAAGACTGGGTTAATTAATAGATCAAAAGTAGCTGTCATTAGAGAAAGGCTATGCAATTAACCGGGAAGTTTTTATAAGCTCCAATTTGGTCAGAAGCTCTTCTGATGGTATGAAAGCCCAAATGGTCACAAAGTTTGCTGCAACAACAGCAGACTGAGGCCACCTCTTCCAAAACACAGGATTACCCTTCTTCCCCAGTCTGTTGTTTAATATTGTCCATACCAGATTGCTGTGCACAGCTGTTTCATCTTCATGTTTGAGTTTCTTCCTTCACTGAGTATTTCACTCTTTCTCAGTGCAGCAATACATACTAGGGCTTCTGGGCATGGATTTTTCATTCTGGGATCTGTGTCTCTGGCCTCTCCATGACCTAGTCACAGCTGGCACCCCAGATGCTTCTTTCTAGCATAGGCTCTCCAAAATCTGCTGCTCCAGAATCTCTTTCTAATCCAATTTTCTTCAACAAGCTGGACTTCATGCTTGCTCAGCTGCATAGATTTGCTTGACATAGAGTTTGGCCCTTTTTTAGTCCAATTTACGTGGACAGCCAGTATTATACTGTCGCAGTAGTCAGAGATGACGCATGGTAGGGAAGAGTCCAACTGGTCAGTGGCTTGGATCCAAAATCCTTGAGCTTCATCTCACCTATACTATTTTTAATTGGTTCCATCTAATTTCTCTAGTATTTAATTTTACGTCATTAACAGTCTCAAGGTCTTCACTATGTCAGTGGCTCTAATAAAATAAACAGGAGTTTGTGTTCTTTATTCTTTAATATCTGTGCTTTAGGCTAGAGCAAGGGGAGTTTTTTTAAATACAGACCACAAGTGGCTGGACACCAGGGGTGTTTTTCTGTTCAAAAAGGTCACCATTACCCAGGCAGCTACTAAAAATTTGATCCATGGTTTCACACAGTAGTACTTGACACATTGCACAGCCCTACTGTGGATTTACTTGTAAAGACATTTCTAAAAACAACAAAACCATATTGTGTCTATTGTACCCCCAAGCTGCAGCCAGGATCTTCCTACATAAATATAGGGAGCTAAAATTTCCAGGGACTTTTTGGGGTGAGGAACAGACCATCATATCCTGATCTGATCCAGTTCTGTTTTAGCACCCATGTACAGAAATGGCTGGATAAGGGTGTGGGCATGAAAGGCATTAAAATATTTGCATTTCTATGTGGTGTACATTTTTATCTCTCTTATTCTTAAAGGCAGAGTACATTATAATGTCAAATGCAATAGGACTTTCCCCTCCCCCAAAATAGTATAGTTGCAGAGAGCTGAATCTCCTAACACAATACTGCTCCACAATTTAGAGTTCACATGCAGCAAACAGCACTGGATTTCACTGCTGTAGCGTAATTCTCAGCTGTCATATATCCTGCACAGAACTGGGTTTCTGTCCTGCCTTTTTAACTGACTGTTCATCAAATTACTGGGTTATTGCATGGTAAACAACCATCAGCGGGAGTAACATAGCTGTCTGAAGAACTCCTGGACTGTATGATAAGAGGTGATACAAGCAGGACACCAGGATTGTGGTAGAGAGGTGTTAGTGGGAGTATGACACACCTATGAGCATTGACACAGTACTGCCTAAGCTGTCAGAGCATAGGCACATTTAAGAAAGCACAGTCAAACTGGGGTTCAGCCACTTGCAATTTTAACAGTAAATGGAGGAGACATCTGGTACTCGGAGGAAACAGGAATGGTCACAACTGGCTGAGGTGCAGCAGGTAGGGCTATGCTTTGATAAGTGTTTTGCTGATAATACCTGATGTGCAAATACCATTAGAGAGCAGTGACTGGGGCCACCCTGGTGCTAAGTGGATACAATTTTGTGCCTTCTGTAACCACAGAAATTTGTCTAACGCCTGTGTCTCCCTCCTTTCCCCATCACACCTCCATCAATGGACTCCACTTCTTGAAGTATCTCTGCAATGAGCAAGGTCTGTCCTTTCAGCCACCAGACTGCTTGAAGGTTATTGATAACCATAAAGATATCATCCCCAGAGGCTGTCTTTGTTTATTTTTCATGGGCAAAAAATATATTTAATTGGTTCTGTGAATCAGAAGAATGACTCCCTCCTTCTATTATGGTAGGATGTATGCAGCATCATATGACACTGCCACACAGTTTCTTCTACAAACATATCTGCTATTACTTCAAAGTCTTCTTTCATATTATTAACTCACCATGTACTAAGTTATCTCAACTTCACCCCTTTTGCAATACAGTAATCATAATCTTTGATTTTACACAGTGGAAGAAACTGAGATAACTATGCCCTGCTCCCACTTTCTCCATACCCATATTATCTTTGTCACTTTCTTCCTTACACAAACCACACATAGACACAAGAAAGATTAAACCACAACCAAAGCAATTATAAAGCTCCCTGAAGCTTCTCTTGCCTGACATCTCACAGGGTCACTCATCTCAGCCTTTTCCACACAGAGCAGTGGTGGTGTTTTAGGACACTCTTTCCATCTACCCTATCAGCCCCTCTGAGGAGCAGCAAAGAAGATCACCTTGGTATGAAGGCTGCTCCTAGGCCAGTGAAAAGAGAAATCTGATGCATGTTCTTTCATGCCTCACAGAAATTAAATTTGCCAGACATCTTAATTAACAGTAACTTTAGACAGAGAAAGTAAAATGTAATTGTTTTCACCTTAATTTTTTTATCAAAGTGCATGACCATGCAGCTTCTAAAAACCATTTGAAAGTGGTAAAGACAGATCCTTGGTTACTAGTTTTAGAGGGATCATCATGATTTCAGCAGTCTGTCTCACCCACTCTGTCAGGAACACTAATTTCTCACTTGGCATTCTGATGCTGAAGGCTTGATTTATGGGAAGATTTGCAGTTGTGAAGGACTTGGACATTTTTTCCACTCCAGGAGTGGATGCTGGGTGCCAGTTTCTGAGGCTGGTGGACCAGCCAAACCCCAGCCTAATGCTGCAGCTGCTGACCTCAGGGCTAGTTGCAGTGATACTCAGCTCCAAACCGCGGCCCCCCGAGGTTTGATTTACAAGCATGCATGGCTTTTCTAGGACAGGTAGTTATTCCTACTCACCTGCAACCTTAACTCCTTCAGTCCCACAAACTAAGAGCACTGCAGATTAACTTTGGTTTTCGCCAGCAAATTTGTTCCCTCACAAGGTGAGTAGGTAGAAGTGAAATGTCAGCTGTAAAGGAGGTAAGTTTCTCAAAAAGAGACATGTTGGTTATTTGTGAATCAGTGGGGACCTTGGTGGCTGTGAAGGTAACTCACACACATTTAAATGGCATTTCACATTCAGAAGAAAAGATCTTCTCCTTAACCGTGAGGAGTGATCATTTGGTGACAGTGTTGAAATTGGTCAACAGACTGTAAATAGTCTCTCCTGTGACCCATGCCATAGCTTCTTAGAGGACTAAAATAATTTAGTGTTTGGCACTCTCAGATTGTACTCACAAACAATTATTTAATCTCTCCCTCTCCGTATTCTCATTGTGTGAATGGAAAGACAAATGTAAGAACATTGAAATATGATGTTTTGAGAACATGGATCTGGGCTTGCGCCCTGTGTCACTTCAACTTCTCTGCCTCTAGATCACACATAAACTGTTCAGCTGCTCAGTATATTATATCTAGCCTTAAAGTCTGGGCTCACTCTCCCCAACCTCTAATAGACCCTGTGAGAAATAAAAGCACAGCTTTACACTCTATCTCAGTTGTTTCCAAAACCCAAGAAACTGTTGCAATAAAGAGAGAAAAAATGAGTTTAAAGGGAGAAAATAAATTGAATCTGTCAAACCAAATAGCAAGTGGGCTGGCTGGTTAGTTAAATAATTTTTATTGGCTTTTTCCAACTAATCTGCCTGCAGGATTTATTAGTCTTTTACTATATCCTCAAATAAAGCATCCGAATTTAGTTCCAGTTTATGCTTTAGCCATTAATAATTTTGTACATCCTAGAGAGCATTTATATTATTTATTAATTTTATCTAACCATAATTACAGTCATTGTGGCTGTTTAATGAAAAGTTACTCCGGGCCAAGGTTCTAGAATTCAAATTGCATTTCGTCATTTTTACAGAGAGGGCTTTTGGAATATTTAGTTCCTTACCCAAGGGCTTCCTCCTGGCCAGAAAACACTATGAAGAAGGGATAACTAGAATGGGTTGTGCCCTGGCCCCGTGCAAAAGAGAAACACTGCCATGCCTTGTTATTCTATTAGCCTGACTGTCAGAGTCACTCCAACTTGCACCATTCAGGTTTGTACCAATGTCCACACACAATTCTCACCATGCCAGAACCAGGGCACACAAGAAGAGAAGAGGCAGAAAGACACTTTGCATCTCTCACCTCTCTGGTTTCTGCAGTAACACTGAGATCAAAGCTTCTGTTTTCAAGGCTATGGATGCACTTGCAGCTCCACGGTCTATGGTAATGAGCCAACAAGTACATCCTTATGCAGCCCACTTCTGGGTTGCTCCATGGCTGTGAAAATGAGAAGTTTGAGTTACATAAAAAGATGTCTTCTTTACTTTTCTCATAGTTTTCCTATGTGGATCTTGTCAGTTTGCTATAGAACAGACAGTACATGGCTCTCAATCTTCAAACTGTGTGTCATTCCTTCATACTGTAACTTTGTCTTTTCAAAGTTTTGAGCACCTACTAACCTCCAGCCATTCAGGAGATGGCACTGAGTGAAATCTCCTCTGTTTTTCATGAATCCTACATCTCATTACTTTGAAGTGGGCAGGAGAAAGTTTCTCCATTCATGTATGCCACAGGAAAGGTTTCAGTGAGTCAACTCTTTGCAGTATAGAAATGGCACTGCTGTAGACTACAGAGAAGGGACAAATCCATGTGTTACTTTGGCTGCTTCTCCTTTTTTCTTTATCAAAACTTATAGGTTGGACAGGCTGTTAGGAAAGAAATCTGACCCATCTTATCTAAATGCAGAGACTATTCTTCAAAGAAGATCTCAAGGCATTTGTATGTGGTAGGTTTTCAATGTTCCATGAACATATCTGAGGGAAAATTTTCCAATAATAAAAGTAATACTAATCTATATGAGGTAACCAGATAGCATTCATACAAGAGTATCTTATTCTATGTAGGTTAAATTCATATATTCATTTGCTGCTGCTGAACAAGCTGGCTTTAGGACCTTTGCCCATGTGAGGCCATAATGATTTCTTATTTTGCAGTCAGCTGAGTTTCTACATTTTCCAGCTTTTTAACTTGAATGAGTCCAGCATTAGTCTAAAGTCCTTCTACTCCTTCAGCCATAAGTTGTTCTCTATATTGTGGCCCCAAGTTAATTCTAATTACTCAGACATTGTCATGCATAAAGTCTTACAGAATGGATTAAGATTTAATTTTAATTTTAAATTTAGATCCTGAATTTTAAATTCAGGTCTACATCCCTGAAAGTCAAAACCAGGGACCTGGTCACATCATGCATCTGGTCTTCCCACCCACAAAATCTCTGTGGTGTCAAGAGGTGATTGCTCAGCAGGGATGTGAAAACACTGCCTGCTGACAGACCTGTTCTGGGATCCCAGTGTTTCCACACAGCACTTCTCTGGGATCATGCTGTTTCACCACAATGCTAGATTTCATCAGCTGAATGAGGGCTGACACCTTCATCTGAGATACACAGAGAAGGCAGTCAGGCATTTAGCAGAGCCTAAGAAGGTCTTTGAACATCATGGAGTGGAGTGTGCAAGTTTAGACTTTTGGAGAGAGACTGAGGAAAGTGACAAACAAGGCCAGGGAAAGAGAACAAGGAAATAAATGGACATCAAAAGGGAGCAAAGCACAGTGCCTGACGTGGATGCTTGCAGACAGATGCACGATTTTGTTGCTCAGACTCACGAGTGAGGTCCATGGTGTGGGTGCAAGGCCCTGGGGGTGGGCTCAGCAGTCCCAACAGTCCTCCTGGAGCTGGTAGTGACACCAACTCTACCCCAGTGCCGGCTGTGCCACAGCCCAAACACACAGGACAGAGGTGAGACAGCAAGTGGAGGTGCCAAGACTGAAGAGGTTCCATGCAGGGCAGTGACAGACAGGGAGCAGCAAGCAGAGCCTTCCCATCTCAAATGTAACTCTCTTTAGGGGATGCTGCAGTCTGCCATCTTCTACCCATGATAAACCCAAAAAACAGTTGATTCCAGAGCAGGAGAGCTCTCATGGAAGGAGTACATGTCGATCCCCATTATGTGTCAGACAGCATCAACACAAGCCCTGGAAACTTTTGTGTCTTCAGTTTACCTTACACTGCAGATAGCCACCACCATAGGGTTGATGGCCATCCACAGCTTTGGAGGGTTTGTGCACCCACCATGAGAGTGGGCTCTGCTGGGCCAGACACAACCACAGGCCAGAGAAGTCACAAGGAAGAACAACACAGGTGGGATGAGAAAATAAATTATTTGAAGGCAAGTATGTGTTATGACAGGCTTTTTTGCTGTTGTTTTCTTTTTTCTTTAAAGCAAGTAATAAGAATTACTAAGGATGCCAGTATTAAAATTGGAGAAAAGAGGAGATACTCTCACATAAAAAATAAGGCATATAATAAAAACTCTAATAAAGTAATAAATAAATACTGTAACATTTTTCAAGTTATAGTGACATTAATAAACAGTGCTAAGAACTTGAATAAAATATAATTCTCTTGTTCTTTCAGCCACTTAGTTCTCAATGTCATCTGTTTTAAAACCTCAGTTTCAGTAATATCTCAGTCATCCCAATTAAATCAGAAGGACTAAGGGCTGAATCCTTTCTGCAAAATACTGGTATTTTCTCATGATCACTTTGTGTGACATTTGAGACATTTAAAAATAAACATTGACTGTACAAATGAATATGATATATGCTAACAAAAATTATAACGTAAAAATATAAATTCCATGACTGCTGCTGTGCCCTTAAGTATAGTATAATAGTACCTTAAGTAACTATTTTGTTAAATGCAAGAAAAAAGCTATCATTTTATAGTTAAAACTAAACAGCAGTTTCCAAACTAGCTGTGATCTGAAGACAGATATAAAATGCTGTTAAAGGCTTTAGCCTGTTAGTTAGCCTCCATGCTTCTTTCCTCAACAGGGGAGAGAGTGCTGGATGAGCAGGAGAGAATCCCAGGACATCTGATAGCCAGCAAGAGAAAGAGAGAGAGGGAGCACAGGGTGGCTCTTATCTAGAAAAAGAAATAGCAGCTGACGCAGCTGTGAACAGGCTTATATTATTTTATTTCCAATGTATGACTGATATGCTTAGCAAACATTTCTTGAGATTTGAGGGCTCTGTCTCCCAAGCATTGCAAGTAGGATGAGCATGGGTACCCACTGCTTCCCCCTGCATCTGAAGGTTATTAAAAGAATGAAGACGTAGGTATGGATTTAACACCACTGGAACCTGTTCAACCCCCTGGATTGAATTGTACTTAGTCACAATGAGACCTGTAAATTTTTTGCTCAGGGACAGCCATTAAACTTCATTAGGTTGCAGTCCCTACTAACTTCCACTGAAGTCAGAGCTGTGACCTGTCCCCAGAGACAGCCAAACCCTGATGCAGGCAAGTAGCAGTTACTGCAGTACAGCTTGGTCTGAGCTTCTGGCTGGGCCATGGCTGCAGGATCAGTGATCCACATCAGGAGTGGTAAATCCAGATTGAATCGATCACTAGAATTTGCCCATCTAAAATTGTTTCTAGAAAAACTCTGGGAATACTGCAGACGTGGGGACACAGGCAGTCTAACAATGGGTGCTTCAGCAGGGGAACGCTGTTACCTCATGCCATACCATCCCATTTACTATCTCTTGCATGACTACTGCCTGAACTGAAAAAGTTTAAGTTCCTCCCAGAGGGAGACACCATGCCATGCCTGGGGCTGGCATGGGAGAGAAAGGCCAGGAGGGCCTCACTGATCCCCACAGAAGCCCATCATCCACCACTTGCCTGTGCCCCTGCCTCTCATGGCATGACAGGTTTTAAGGCATGAAATCCATGAGAGAGCAACACACCCTCCCACGGGTGAGGCCAGCTTTGGAGTTTAGATTTGTCTGACAGCCATGAGCACAGCTGAAGAGCAAAGTAAAAGAAGGAGCATGGTTAATCTCTTTCATGTAGCTCTAACTGCAACTTTTTCAAAAAGCAGCCACTGAAATACTTGACTGATGGGAAAAGGACAAGGAGAATGTTTTTACTTTTAAAAAGTGTAAGCTTTTTTCTATTTATCGTCCAGCTAGGAACTATTGCTTGGTTTCCTCTTTTTGCAGGAGAGACCAGCTACACGTCAGAAAGTGCGCAATGCAAACGGGGCATTTTAGGCCATGTAGATACCTGTCTTCACCATGACTTCCACTATAACTTTGTCTTAAATCTGGCTGCTGCTCTACGTGTCCTCATCTTCCCTTCTCTTCTCACAGACTGCTATCAAATTTTCCATTGCTCAGCCTTTCCCTCTGCAGGTTTTCATGCCCTCCTTTCCACAGTGACTTCCCCAGCCCTTTTCTTTTCTGCTGTCTCTTTTCCCTTTCCTTATAGTTATACATATACTCTACATATCTTTTTGAGCTACAAGATTTCCCTCTTCTCTTCTGCCAATACTCTCATTCAGAGCCCTTTTTCACTGGTTCCTCATCAGTTTTCTCCCTATTACCCAGTTTGCATGCTCCCACCCCACACTGCACGGCACCCCATTTAAATTAAAGCTGGACACATCCTTGTACCAATTAAACCTACATGTACAGTTTTGTTAAAACATTTCAAAGAGCCCATAATAGCATCTTTACCACAAACACCTGCAAACAGCCCACCATCCCTTTCCCCTGGCTGAAATCACATGTTTTGTTCTTCTTTATCTGACTTCTTTATTGTTTCTTTTGCATCCTACCTGATGATTTAATGTTTCCTCCTTGAGTCCTGTTCTCACATAGCTTGGGTTCTGCCTCTCTTCCCGAAGAAAAGGATACTCAGGTAAAAACATCCTCTTGAAATCCATATTTCACATTTTACTGCATTTCTTCCCTGGATCATGAAATTAATTCAACCCTCAGTTGTTACCCTAGTCTGCAATTCTTATTTCCAGCTTTGGCCTGGATCTCTTCCAAGATGCTTTTTATTTTCACCAGTCTTCACAAACCACTTGGAGTTTCCTCATTTTGGCTTTATTCCAGGGCCTGAGCAGCCTCTTGATCTTTCTGCTGTTCTTGCATATATGGCTCCTCCACCTTGTGCTGCCTCCCCCTGCCCATCTGCCCACCACACAGTGGTTCATGACGTTATTCTCTCCCATTGATTTCCTCCCTCTTCCCATTGACTCTAGTGATGATATTGGCCAGTATTCTGGGTATTCTCCTTCCCTCTCCAGCTTTCTGGGTGATCTAAGCCACACATGAGGTTTCAGCTTCCACATGTGTGTCCAGGGCACTGAGCTTCAATCTGGGCTCCTTTTCTCCAGTCTGGGATCTGACTGTCTCTAAAGCTCTCTGTTTATCTGTAACTACTGACAAGCAGAGGGGTAGTTAGGGGAAATTAATGTCATACAAAACCAACAGCAAATGCATGTAAAAACTTCTCTCTGCTCAGTCTGGGCTTCTTCAACCTCATGATGCTGATTGGAGTTTTTAAGCCTTGCTGGGGTAGGAATGGGCACTCCTTGTGATTGAATAACAGCTTGTGACACAAGTAGGGAGAAAACCTTGGGTGAAGAGTAGGGACATTATTGCACCCTGTCACTTCTGATGAGAAAAAAATAGTGGTAATCTGAAATGCTGTTGGGAAAGCAGGATACACAAAGTGAAAATGTGTGTCATGTCTTATTTTCCTGTAGATGTGATCCAGCACCAGAATGGGAGAGAAAACAGTTGATGTGGGATACAAGTGAAAACAGCAGCATTCCTTGGTCTGTGATGATATTCTGTGGCAATATATCGGTGACAGGGAAGGAGCAGTTTATGGGAGAGAGCAATATGAGTCCTGCTGCACTAGGAGGGCTTCTCTGTTGTGCTTAAAGGGCATAACTGGCATTTGCCCGTGGCACATCTGCCTGACAGGCACTGGGGTGTTCCTCAGGCCTGGCTCACAGCAGAACTGACAAAGTGGAGACTAATGTTCTTCTGTATGTTATGAAGTGCATCCTTTAACTGGCAGGATTTCAGCAAGAGTCCTCTGCAAAGGCCAAAAAGGTTATGGAGAGACAAAGCAGCAGCCCTATAGGAGCGTCTGTAGGGAATGTTTAAATACAAGCAAAAAAAATGTCATGACAGCTCTGCTCTTTTTTAACTCAACTACAGAAAATCTGATCAACAGGTTGGACAGTTCTTAAAAAAGAAAAAAGAGGCAAACTTTTTCCAGGAAATGATGAGTATGATATGCTCTTTCCCCTCTTCTGGGAAAGAAGAAACACCCCAGGGAAAATAAAGATTATTCTACTTAAGTATGGTGGAGGTACACTTTCCAAGAAGCTAGGAGGTAGTGGACACTATCTGGGGTTTCAATAATATCCATTAACATTCCAGATAAAAGGTCTAGAAGGAAGGAAAGTCTGCAGTCAAATAATCAGTTTCTTGACTGGGTAACATTGATTCCTTCTATTAAGC